>NC_056736.1:247281390-247591390 GCF_019279795.1 Protopterus annectens | reverse complement strand
TACTTCTACGCTCATAAGGCAAGCCACCACACAATCCAATATTCTAGTCATTGGAGACTCCATAATGAGACACACTGATGTCCCTCTCACCAGGCTGAGTAAGGAGAAAGTCACGATCAGTTGCTTATCAGGGGCTAGGATCCACCATATTATGCCCACACTCGGGTTATTGGACCACAATCACTAATATGACTTTGTCATAGGCCATGGGGGAGTAAATAACCTCAGACGTACTTCCCTAGACTATATAAAATGAAACATCATGGAGCTTTTGGAATGTGTGTCTCAGGCTGGTATGAGCCTAGCACTGAGCAGCATTTTACCTTCTCCAAGGATGATACCACAATACGAACAAAGGATGATTGACTTTAATAATTGGCTTAGTTTCTGGTGTCATTTTAAGGGGGTACAATATTTGTTAGGATGGAAGTAGGTGGTTAATAGACCATGATGCTTTGCCAAGGATGTTCTGCACCTCTCCCTTCTAGGCTTTCAAATATTAGCTAAAAAAATGTCTTCTCCCACAATGCCTTTTTTAGACAATGCCAAACTGAAAGTACTTCTGACATAGTAAATTAAAACCAAGAAAATCTAAAGGTATTGTTGCTCAATGCTAGGAGTCTAAATAAAAAACTCCACACCCTAGAAGCTCTCTTTACCCTAGAGAATGCTGATGTCTGTGTGGTCACTGAGGCATGGTTTAAAGCTGCGGAGATCACACTAACAATGCAAGGCTATATTGCCTTCCATGCATTTAGGCCAGCTACTTCACAGGCAGGGACTAAAGGTGGAGGTGTCTCTATTTACATCAAAAATAAATATACTTCAAGGCTGGTCAAACAGGACAAGTGCTGCTCCATGTTCAACTCACCGTAGGGAAAATCCAATACCACTTCCTTGCAAGCTATAGGTCTGCCTCCATGATCCAGGAAACCCATATCATGTATTTAAACTTATTAGAAACACTAACCATCCAACCCACTATCGTATTCATGGGTGACTTTAATTACCCCTCTATTAACTGATAGAACTATATGACACCAATCATATATGCACAGAGATTCCTGGATTTTGAAAACACAAACTCCCTGGACCAGATAGTCAATACACTAACCAGGGGTACAACCATACTGGATCTGGGCCTCACTAATATGGGAGAATGATGCACACTCCCCACTGTAATGTCTTCCCTGGTAAGGTTAGACCACAAAATGGTCTCCTTTGAAGTAAAAATAAACCCTGTACCCCAGCTAAACCTGGAATATTCAGGAACTATTCTAAGGCTAACCTCCTGCTATTAAGTGAGAACCTGGCAAAATGTCAAGCCCCCATAAACCCTGAGAACACTGCTGCCTATACAGAACTGCACAAAGAAACCGTGTACAAGCATGTTAATAGCTGTCTAGAGGGAGCTGTACCCCCCACAAAGAAGTACAGAACGGACTCAAAAAACAAGCCACCCTGGTGGAATCAAAAAATCAATAGGCTGTATAACAGGAGGAAGAAAATCATGGCAATAAATTAGGAGGTGCAGCACCGAGCAGGATAAAAGCACTCTCATCAAGCTAAACAAACAACTCATAGGACAAATAAAGTCTACCAAAGCCACATTTGAGGTAAGTTTAGCCTCCCAGGCCAAGGACAACCACAAAGCATTCTTTAGCTATGTCCGCAACCTCAAAGGTAATACACAGTTGTGTGCAGAGCTCGTTGTAACTGGAGCCACCTATACTGAGCCAGAAGATATAGCAAACCTCCTGGCTGATAAATTCAGTTCCAACTTTACCCCTCTCTCCTCCTCAACTTTCTGTCAGGAAATATCATCAAATATAACTTGTCCTACTATCACTAGGGAACAGGTCCTAACCCTCACTCTAAGACCAAGAACACTGCATCAATGGGCCCAGAAAATATCCCAGGATGCCTTCTAAATAGCATGAAATATGACCTATTAGGACCTCTGGAATTACTATTTAACTGTAGCCTCCAAACATGCTTTGTGCCTCTTGCATGGAGAAAGGCAACTGTCGTCCCTCTGCACAAAGGTCTGCCATCTACAGACTCTAGAAACTACAGATCCATAAGTCTTAGTAGTCTTACATGTAAAGCCATGGAAATAATTATTATGGAGAAGATCAATAGAGACATAGTAAACCTCCAGACATTGGACCCAACCCAGTTTGGTTTCGTCAAGGGCAGATCATGCCTACTAAATCTGGTGGACTTCTTTGAGAAGGTCACCAACGCAATGGATGAAGGCAAAATCATTCACACTGCCTACCTTGTCCTGGCCAAGATATTTGACACAATACCCCACTTGTGCATTACTGACAAACTCAAGAGGTTAGGTACAAACCCATATATCACCCGGTGGATAGCCATCTGGTTCAAAGATAGGATCTAGGAAGTTAGAATTGGGGAGTCCACCTCTGCAAAGAGGCCAGTCACAAGTGGAGTCCCTCAAGGATCAATCCTTGGACCGCCCTTTTTGGCATTTACTTCTCAGAAGTCAAGGCCATTGTCAATGCTCTCTGGCTGACTAAATTTGCAGATGATTGCAAATTAGGAGCTGTCATAGAATTTCCCACTGGCACAAACAAACAACTGGTGTCAGAGCCGTGGACTAAAACTAAATGCCAAGAAATGCATAACAGTATTCTTTGCGAAGTCATCCATCCCTGGTAAATATCATATTGACAACACACCCCTTAGAAATGACCCAGTAGTCAGGGACTTAGGGACACACATAGATAGTAATCTAGCCTTTGACCATCAAATATCTACAGTGGTGACGAAATCATTATACGTTGCACAGCTTATAAACAAAAATATGGCATCTAAGTCCAAGAAAGTCATTGTTCTGCTGTATTTGGCATTCATCATAATTATCATTGAGTACCTAACCAGGCATATCCAACAAGTGGAATGTCCACAGAGGTTCCTCACTAAAAGGGCATTGTCAAACTCCACTCTGATGGACCTCTTGCATATCCACAAAACAAACAGCACCAAAATGACCCATTCTAAAGACTTAAACCTTGCCTGTGATATCAATAGGACCTGCTGGAGAGATAGGTATGTATCCCAAAGACTACCCCATCTATGGGACTGGCACCCCATCCATGTGAAGCAGAGTTCCTTCCTAATCTAATTCAAGTGCAACTTGGACAATTGCATGGGAAACTGGAAATTCATCCCTGGTTTGGCACCTATGTCTCTAATAACTTGTAAATGGTTCATCTCCCAGTCCCATGCTTACACTTATCAAGGGTATCAGAACTAACCAGTAATTTGGGATGCATGGCTAGGCTTAAAACGACCCTTGTGGTCATTAGCCTAGTAAACACCTATGAACCTATGAACATAAATAATGTTGTTGCAGATGAACATGACACACTTATGATCTTCCATATTTCCTTTGAAAAAGAATGCAACTAAATGAGTTACTCAAGGTTCACAGGTGAGAAAATGAAAGCTTACAGAATCATATTTCTTCTATATTTATAATAATTTAAAAGCTAACATTCACCAAGTTCTAATCTTATTAATACGAAGTTACCTTTGTAAAAGAGCCCAGTTTCATGGCTGAACAGTTAGTGAGGTAATATATTGTCCTGATAAAAAGAGCAGCAAAATTAATTAGCCACACATTTCCCTTTCTGTCCTTTCTAACAAACACTTATTGTAACTGGAATTGTGTAATTTAATTCCTGTTACTGTGATTTTTAACTCCAGTGCCCTGGTTGACACTCCTACAAGGGGCACCAACATCCTGGATGTGGTGCTTACCAATATGGGGGACTACTATAGCACCCCCACTGCGAGGTCTTCCCTGGTGAGATCTGACCACAAATCAGTCTAATTTGAAGTAACTATCACACCTGTCCCCCAGCAGCAACTAAACTAAAAAACTTCTCCAAAGCAGATTATATCTTCTTATGGGATAATATAAATAGCTTTACTGTACCTACCCCTCAGATGAAGCTGACAACTATGACAAGTTCTACACAAATGCTTTATACAAACACCTATATAACTGCACTGACTTGGACATACCTGATAGGACCAAAACAAGCTCCTCAAGGAAGAGCAAACCTGGCTGGTGGACAACTGCCATTAACAGGCTTTACGATAAGAGGAAGAAATTGTCATCTAACAGTAAGAGAGAGCAAGCCCTAAACTGGAAACACTTCCTCCTCAGCTTAAACAAGCAAATAAGACTGCTTCTGAAGTCCTCGAAAGCAAAGTACAAATAGTACAGTTTTGTACCTACCATAAATGTAGATGTTCGAAGATCCACATTGCTGCAGTCCTTACACTAGGGTAGTCCGCTGTCCTCGGTCGGCCCGAATATCAAAGTATAAGGCTGACGTCGGTCAAGGCGCATTTGACTGACATCAGGACGTCAGGGTACAAATGCGCATGACCGACGTCATATCCTCAGTCTTTTCTTGCCCCAGATGTCAGAAGACCCTAAAAATAAAGGTCAAAAAACCAAAAGACAGCAAACCAACAACCAACCATCCTAACACTAAAAATATGTACAATATATACAACATACAATATACACCCAAATGACCACCCAACCCACACAACCGCCTCTAACTACAGAGGGGAAGGAGGGAGGGTAAATTGGACTGCAGCAATGTGGATCTTCGAACATCTACATTTATGGTAGGTACAAAACTGTACTATGTTCTTCATCTCACATTGCTGCAGTCCTTACACTTGGGTAGAATCCCAAAGCAGAGGTAAGGGAGGATGGCCAAATTATAAGGAAGCAGGAGCTGCCAAAATGCCCTGCAAAACAGCAGTGGCAAAACCAGCCCTGGATTTAGAGTAAAGTGGTAGGTGATAATGCCTGGAAAAAGTATGCACTGAACTCCAAGTAGCTGCCTCCAAAATATCCTTAGTTGCCACCCCTCTCAGAAAAGCTGTCGAAGTGGCAGTAGCCCTAGTGGAATGAGGCCTAATCCCAGCTGGAACTTCCTTGCCATGATGGGAATAACAGAAAGCAACGCAAAACCCAATCCACTTAGAAATAGTTTGTTTCGACACAGGCTTGCCCTGAGAACTCAAAGCAAAAGAAACAAATAACTGCTGAGACTGCCTGAACCCCTTAGTTCTGTCCAAATAATATCGCAACTGCCTGTGTACATCTAAAGTGTGCAAAATCTTTTCCCCTTTATTTTGGGGATTTGCATAAAAGGTAGGCAAATGAATAGTTTGGTTTAAAGCCACACTAGAAACCACTTTAGGCATAAAGGAAGGATTAGTACGTAAAGATACCCTATCCTTATGGAAAATTAAGAAAGGCTCAACTGCCATAAGGGCCTGCAACTCAGAAACCCTTCTTGCAGAGGTAATAGCCAACAAAAAAGCAGTCTTCCATGATAAAAACTTTAATTCAGCAGTAGCTGCAGGCTCAAAAGGTTGTAGAGTGAGTTTCTCCAACACAAAATTGAGATCCCAAGCAGGAGTAGGAGCTCTTCAGGAGGTCTTATATTCTTTGCCCTCTAAGAAATTGCTTGAACAAAGGATGAGAAAACAATGGTGGGGTCACAATCATAGTGAGCGAAATTGCTGCAGCATGAACCTTAATAGAAGAGAAGGACAAACCTTTGTCCAGTAACTCAGTAAGATATTGAAGAGCCACACTTAAATTAGGCTCAGAAACATCAAAATCCTTTGCTGCACTCCAAAATAAAAATCTCTTCCATTTTTCTGCGTACACTTTCCTTGTACTAGGCCTTCTAGCTTCCAAAATAACATTCAAAACTTGCTGTGGAAGTGGAGGCCCACTATGGTTCAAAACAGAATATGCCAGGCTGTTAGGTGCAGAGAGTGAAGCTTGACATTGAGCAAATGACTGTCCTCCTGAGACAACAGGTGTGGAATCGAAGGCAAAGGCCATGGAGGCTTCCGTACCAGGCTCCTCAGTAATGGGTACCAATGCTGTCGAGGCCAATCTGGAGCTATCAAAATCATCCTTGGCTTGTCTTGTCTGGCCTTTAGTAGTACCTTTGGGAGGAGAGGCAGAGGCGGAAAGGCATACACATGAAGATTGCTCCAATTGAAAGAAAGAGCATCCACTCTCCAAGCTGTGGGATGAAACCTTTTTGTGCAAAACTTTGGCAGCTGGTGGTTTAGTGGGAAAGCGAACAGGTCTATGTCTGGAGTTCCCCATGACACTGTCAATTTCTGAAATACATGAGGATCCAATTTCCACTCGTGGGGATCCATAATCTGTCTGCTCAACACATCTGCTAAGGAGTTCTGTGCTCCTGGCAGAAACCTTGCCTGAAGATTTAGCTGTAAACTGAGAGCAGTCTCCCACAAAATCATTGCTTGCCTGCATAGAGGATAAGAATGTGTTCCGCCTTGCTTGTTGATGTACCACATGACAGTTGTGTTGTCTGTTAGAATCAACACCTGCCCTGGAAGAAGGAAATCCTTGAAAGCTATTAATGCAAACTGGACTGCTAACATCTCTTTTAAGTTGATATGTAGATGTTGTAGTCTGGCAGGCCACTTGTCTTGTATCCACTTTCCATTCAGATGAGCTCCCCAAGCTTTGTCTGAGGCATCTGTCGTTAGAATCTGACTCGCCTCTGGCCGGGTCACAGAGAGTCCCTTGTTTAGGTGACATTCCTGAGCCCACCACAAAAATTATTGAATGCAAGGTATTATTTGAATGACAGTGTCCAAATCCTGGCAGTGCTGTGTCCATACATTTTTGAGATACCATTGTAGCTTCCTCATATGCAGTTTGGCATTGGGAAGCACCAGAATACAAGATGCCATGAACCCTAAGGCTTGAAGGACTGTCCTTGCAGTCAGCCCAGACTGATGAGACAACTGATGAAAGTAAAGGGAAAGATTCTTTTGTTTGTCCGGGGTCAAAAAGGCCATCTGGGATGCTGTATTCAGTCTCACACCCAGAAAGCACATGTCCTGAGAGGGTACTAGACTGGACTTTATTTCGTTCACAGAATACCCCAGGCATCTTAGCACTGCTATCACATACTCCAGATGATGAAGAAGCTCGTCCCTTCCTTGAGCCAGAATCAGGCAATCGTCCAAATAGGGATAAATCTGTATTCCTTTTAACCTGAGGAAAGCTATCACTGGAGCCAGAACTTTCGTGAACACTCTGGGCACAGTAGATAAGCCAAAGGGCAATGCAGAGAACTGATAATGAGAAGTCCCAGCTCGAAAACGCAGATACTTCCTGCAACTCAGTCTGATAGGAACATGAAGATAAGCATCCTTGAGATCTAAAGTTAACATCCAATGATCTTTGCCCAGCAGAGGTAAAAGCTGCTGTAACGTCAACATTTTGAACTTGGGAATGTCCAGATAAGTGTTGAGGATAGATAAGTCCAAAATTGGTCTCCACGTGTTCCCTTTCTTTGGTACTAGGAACAGGCGAGAATAAAATCCTAGGCCCACTTCTGGCATAGGGACCGGCTGAATGGCCCCTATTTGGAGTAACAGAGAAATTTGCTTGTGAGCCTCTATTCTTTG
Source organism: Protopterus annectens (assembly GCF_019279795.1). Lineage (NCBI taxonomy): Eukaryota > Metazoa > Chordata > Ceratodontiformes > Protopteridae > Protopterus > Protopterus annectens. The sequence goes on along the minus strand of NC_056736.1, from coordinate 247,583,863 downwards.
TGGAGGAGGAACGTCTGGCATGCCTTTGAAAGGAGGCAAGGTATGGAAATAAAACCTGTAGCCGTGGTGTATGATATCCAATACCCATCTGTCTTGGGTAATTAAACTCCAATTTTCTTTGAAAAGTGCCAACCTTCCTCCCAAAGGTGCTGCCAGACGAGAAGGCTCTGGCAGCTGAAAAGGTAGGTCATTGGGTCTGTTTACGAAAGGACTGACCCCTGCCCTCACCTGAAGACTGTGCAGGAGAACTCCTGTTCTAGGCCTAAAGAGCCCTGAGCTCTGCCCCTACCACGTCTAGATCTACCCCTAGACTGGGAATCATAACAAGGATACATCCACCCCTTAGTAGGCCAATTTCTACTAAACTTTGGAGGCTGAACCTGCAAAAAATCTTTAACAGTCTGCATAGACTTAGCCTTGTCTTCCATTTTCTTTAAAACTGTCTCAACAGGAGAACCAAACAACACATCAGATTGTAAAGGAGCATCTAAAATCCTTGTTTTAACATGGTCAGATAAATTCTGATCCCTCAGCCAGGCGTGCCTGCGAAGAACTGACCCAGTGGCAGCCACCCTAGACGAGGCCTGTACAGCATCAAAACCACATTGCAAAGAATGCTTACCCACCTGTTCAGATACATGTACGAAATCTTGCAACTCTTTACAATCAATACCTTCCGCCAGAGCATCAACCTTAGACTTCAATTGTGAAAGGAGATAGTTTTGGTATTTTAACATGTGAAACTGGCAATTCAAAGCCCTCATGGCTAGAGTGGAAGAAGTATAAACTTTCTTTCCCCATCTATCCAAAGCCTTGGCCTCTTTGTCTGAAGGAACCGGATTCTTGACAACAGAAGCCTTAACACCTTTAGGCCCCTGACTAACAGTTTCTGGGTCTGCCCTAGGACTCTTAAAAAGATACTTATGAGCTTCAGGCACCCTGTAATATCTATCCCGCTTAACAGGAGCAGGAGGCAAAGAATCAGGATTAAGAGAAGCCTCTGCAAAAACATCTACCACCACATCTAAAACAGGAGGTATAGCCAAAGGCCTATGCTGGGGTAAAAACAAAAATTCCCTAAGCCTTTTCCTGGAATCAGAGAAGTCCTGACCTTCCCACTTAAAATGCTCCCTCATAGAATGAAGAGTTTCTGAAAAAGAAAAATCCTCAGGAGGAGAAGCAGAAGGAGTAGAATCATCCACATCAGAGTCAGAATAGGGAGAATACTCCTGCAAGTCTTCAGTCAAGACTCTGAAACATCCGAAGCCTGCTCAAAACTCCCTGGCTCAGGCTCCACCCTAGGTCTCTTATCAGGAGGGGGCAAAGAACCCCTAATCAAAGTAATCAAATCTTCTGCCATTTTAAGCATATGCTTCTTGGGCACAGTTCCTGAAGAACTAGGGCTGACACCAACTGAAGCTAAACCTGGCCTGCCTCTGGGAGAAGCCTTGGAAACAGAAGGAGAGGGCCTAACCACCCTAGGAAGGGAGGGAGTATAGTAACCTGAGAAGCCCCTTCAGCCTGACCTGCCTCCTGAGAGGCCACATCCATAGGAAGTATGCTAAAAGATGTTACCTTTGTAAAAGAGCCCAGTTTCATGGCTGAACAGTTAGTGAGGTAATATATTGTCCTGATAAAAAGAGCAGCAAAATTAATTAGCCACACATTTCCCTTTCTGTCCTTTCTAACAAACACTTATTGTAACTGGAAATGTGTAATTTAATTCCTGTTACTGTGATTTTTAACTCCAGTGCCCTGGTTGACACTCCTACAAGGGGCGCCAGCATCCTGGATCAGGTGCTTACCAATATGGGGGACTACTATAGCACCCCCACTGCGAGGTCTTCCCTGGTGAGATCTGACCACAAATCAGTCTCATTTGAAGTAACTATCACACCTGCCCCCCCCCCCCCCCCCCCCCAGCAGCAACTAAACTAAAAAACTTCTCCAAAGCAGATTATATCTTCTTATGGGATAATATAAATAGCTTAACTGCACCTACCCCTCAGATGAAACTGACAACTATGACGAGTTCTACACAAATGCTTTATACAAACACCTATACAACTGCACTGACTTGGACATACCTGATAGGACCAAAACAAGCTCCTCAAGGAAGAGCAAACCTGGCTGGTGGACAACTGCCATTAACAGGCTTTACGATAAGAGGAAGAAATTGTCATCTAACAGTAAGAGAGAGCAAGCCCTTAACTGGAAACACTTCCTCCTCAGCTTAAACAAGCAAATAAGACTGCTTCTGAAGTCCTCGAAAGCAAACTACAAATCCAAATTAGCTTTCTCAACTAAGTTCAACCATAAGACATCCTTTAGTTATATCTGTAACCTAAAAGTAAAGGCCCAGATTTGTGTAGAACTGGCAGTTAATGATACCACATATACTGAGCCTGTGAACGTAGCTAACCGGTTAGCCAACAGGTTCTGTGAAAACTTCACTCCCCTGTCCCCACCGCACGTACCCCATAACATCCCTACCACCTGCCCTCTACTTTGTATCTCTAAAGAGCAGGTCTGTGGCTGACAAAGTTTGCTGATGACTGCAAATTGGGAGTGGTCATAGAATTTCCAAACAAAATGTCAACATCCTACAAGAGGGTCTTACACAAACGATTGGTGCCAAAGTCATGGCCTTAAGCTTATCATCAGTGCGTTGTTCCTGCTAATTACCACATCAATAACAACATCCTAAGTGTGCACTCAGCGGTGAGAGACCTGGGCACACAGGTTGACAGCAACAGCAACCTTTCCTTTGATCACCATGTCTCCACAGTGGTAAGAAGGGCATTCTTTATTGCTCATCTCATAAGTAAGGGCATTTCATCCAGAAAAACTCTCCCTGTATTCTTCCCTCATCAGGCCAATAATTGAGCACAACTCCCCTTTTGGTATGTACCTTTCCAAGCACCTGCAGCAATTAGAGAGACCACAAAGGTTCCTCACAAGGAAACTTCAAGGTCTTCAGCATCTGTCCTATGTGGATTGTCTAAAATTACTGTCACTTTATCTTGTTTCATACAGACTACTCAGTGGCAATCTATGCCTTGCATATAAGGCAATCCTTGACCTTGATTTATTGGAAGTGCTGCATAAGTCAAATGCATGGGTTACCAGACTAAAGATCTTAACCTTGTGTGTGACATTAATAGAGCCTGCTGGAGGGACAGATTTATCTCCAGAGGTTATCACAACTGAACGGACTACTTGTCAAAATTGTTCAAATGTAATCCGGACGATTGGATGAGTAACCGAAAATTTACCCCAGGGGATCCACCTATGTCCCTCTTGGACAGGGGCTATTGGTACTGATCGTGGAAATCAGGGTAGAACTTTGCTAGGCTTGTAACGACCCTAGGGTCATTAGCCTAGTAACTTCCTATGATCCTATGTTGCCACCTGGTGGACAAGCAAAACTGTTTTCAGTATATACAGTTATTCTTTCTAGGATGCATAGCACAATTCGCTGATTATAGGTTATACTGCAGATAAAACATTTGCATGTTGTAACATTAATGAATGAACTTTTTTCATTCTAATTTGCAATGCATGGTGTTCCATGGTTACTACAAAACTTTTAAGTCTTTCTAAAGCATTTAAGTACCACTTAGCAAAGTAATCTGCCATATTCCTTCTTTTGGATAAACTGTATATCCTAATAAGCTTTGTTCATCATCTTGTAAGCTCTTTTATTTGCTGTATTACAGCTTCAGGTAACAGATTCTTGATTTTCTTAAAAATGAAGCACTTGCCTTCAGATTATTTCTTATTGGTCTTAGGCACTTCTGAACGATATCACAGCTGCAGCACGAAGCATGCTCTGCATAATAAAGCCTGTAATGCCAACAGGAAAGATTGTCTTTGAGAAAGAAGTCTCAGAATGTTCAGAAATAGTATCTGATACAAGAAACAGTATCAGAATACATTGCATTCATATAACAAAAAATGTGAATTTAAAAGTAAAGTGAAAAGCACTGAAAAATAAATTCAATTTGACATTTGCTGAGATACTGACTTCATAAATCACCAGGTTAAATGGTTTACTTATCTGTACTGGTCGTACTAATCACCACAGTAATATGTGTGCATTGCTTTGGTAAACAGTGCAGTTTTACTCATTCAAACTGGCTGTGTGATGCATTTATCCCTGTCTGAAGCCCAAGAGACACAGACTCAATTGACTTTTCAGGCTCCTGAAGAGTCAGCTGGAGAGACATGAAATGGGTGGAATTTTGTCAGCTTGTCTATCACAGACAACAGAGGGGCTGCTTAGCTTGGTGCTGCAAACCTTGTTTATGAGGAACAGCATGCAACAAATATGATGAAAGTGAAGTGTCAGCCATCTGCAGGATTTTGCAACTACAAACCACACTGGTTGTGATTGGAGAAAAGGGATGAAAACAAACAAAAAAGTATCCATGTCAGCAGGATGATTGTATTTTGGACACCATGATCTCCTCTTCTATGGCAGTGAATATCAGATCAGTTTCAATGACAAAATGGCTTTGGAGAACCACTGGTAGAACTGATAATTTGCTGTTGAGGGAACAAAAAAGTCACAGTTTTCATCATTAATCAGAACTGGTGAGGAAAGAACAATATAGACTCTTAAAAGATACTTATGAGCTTCAGGCACCCTGTAATATCTATCCGCTTAACAGGAGCAGGAGGCAAAGAATCAGGATTAAGAGAAGCCTCTGCAAAACATCTACCACCACATCTAAAACAGGAGGTATAGCCAAAGGCCTATGCTGGGTAAAAACAAAATTCCCTAAGCCTTTTCCTGGAATCAGAGAAGTCCTGACCTTCCCACTTAAAATGCTCCCTCATAGAATGAAGAGTTTCTGAAAAGAAAAATCCTCAGGAGGAGAAGCAGAAGGAGTAGAATCATCCACATCAGAGTCAGAATAGGAGAATACTCCTGCAAGTCTTCAGCCGAAGACTCTGAAACATCCAAGCCTGCTCAAAACTCCTGGCTCAGGCTCCACCCTAGGTCTCTTATCAGGAGGGGCAGAACCCCTAATCAAAGTAATCAAATCTTCTGCCATTTTAAGCATATGCTTCTTGGGCACAGTTCCTGAAGAACTAGGGCTGACACCAACTGAAGCTAAACCTGGCCTGCCTCTGGGAGAAGCCTTGGAAACAGAAGGAGAGGGCCTAGCCACCCTAGGACCCGAGGGGAGTATAGTAACCTGAGAAGCCCTTCAGCCTGACCTGCCTCCTGAGAGGCCACATCCTGCAATAACAAAGTCTCTCCCTGGGAACCCAAAGAAACCTCCGTGGAACCACCGGCTCCACCGACACCTCTAAAGAACCGGCGTCCGGTACAGGCAGTTCTTCTAGCCTAGACTTAACTGCTTTGTCCCTTGCGCTTGTTCGAAGAAGCGGGCGTCGGAGCATCCGACGGGATCTTATAATTGCACCGCTTCCCAAAGACTAACCTGGCACAATCCAATCTTCTCTTTATAGTGCGTTTATTGAATCTAGCACAAGAGCGACACCCAACAACGTCGTGCTCAGGCCCTAAACAAGGAATACACAAAGTATGATAGTCTCTATGCGGTATCTGTTTCCCACAAGAAATGCAATTATTCACTTTTTCTGACATCCGGTAAACCACTGAGGCAAGAAAAAACCAAAATATTCCCCAACGGGGTACTTAGCCAACTTTGATTCGGTCTGAAACTCCGAAATCGAAAAATCTCAGAACGCCAACCGGCACTTGCAATGCTGCTTCTGCATCGGACCATGCGGCAAAAAAGACTGAGGATATGACGTCGGTCATGCGCATTTGTACCCTGACGTCCTGATGTCAGTCAAATGCGCCTTGACCGACGTCAGCCTTATACTTTGATATTCGGGCCGACCGAGGACAGCGGACTACCCTAGTGTAAGGACTGCAGCAATGTGAGATGAAGAACATCCAAATTAGCTTTCTCAACTAAGTTCAACCATAAGACATCCTTTAGTTATATCTGTAACCTAAAAGTAAAGGCCCAGATTTGTGTAGAACTGGCAGTTAATGATACCACATATACTGAGCCTGTGAACATAGCTAACCGGTTAGCCAACAGGTTCTGTGAAAACTTCACTCCCCTGTCCCCACCACACGTACCCCATAACATCCCTACCACCTGTCCTCTACTTTGTATCTCTAAAGAGCAGGTCATTAACACCCTCTCTAAGGCCTAAAACAAAGTATCTATAGGACCTGATAACATCCCAGTTTGTATCCTACATCCCTCATCAGGCCAATAATTGAGCACAACTCCCCTTTTGGTATGTACCTTTCCAAGCACCTGCAGCAATTAGAGAGACCACAAAGGTTCCTCACAAGGAAACTTCAAGGTCTTCAGCATCTGTCCTATGTGGATTGTCTAAAATTACTGTCACTTTATCTTGTTTTATACAGACTACTCAGTGGCAATCTATGCCTTGCATATAAGGCAATTCTTGACCTTGATTTATTGGAAGTGCTGCATAAGTCAAATGGTACATGGGTTACTCGCACTAAAGATCTTAACCTTGTGTGTGACATTAATAGAGCCTGCTGGAGGGACAGATTTATCTCCCAGAGGTTATCACAACTTTGGAACGGACTCCCACTTCATGTCAAACAGAGGACCTCATTGGCCCTCTTCAAATGCAATCCGAACGATTTTACAACCCCCCCATTTTGTAATGTTTACCTAAAGCATTAGCTTCATTGCCAGTTTCCACAACTCTTTTATGTTCATACATTCTTTTGAACAACTCCCTACTAGTATGGCCAACATGCATGTAATTTCTGTGATTTAATTTATGAAGGAGTCAGTGAAATTGTTATTAATGATGTAAAAATATATGTCAACAAGGTTTACACATGCAAATCAAAGTTTGTTGTTTATCTAATTGTATGTCAGTCTTGCAATGCATTCTATGTTGACCGTACTAGTAGGGAGCTGTTCAAAAGAATGTATGAACATAAAAGAGCTGTGGAAACTGGCAATGAAGCTAATGCTTTAGGTAAACATTACAAAATGGGGGGTTGTAAAATCAATTTTAAATTTTTGGTTTTGGGAAATATTGCTGACTATGAGATCAAGTTGAATGTTGAGGAGGAGTTGGGATGGTTGGAATATACATGGCAGGTTAAGTTAAATGCCTGCTATCCCCCTGGGCTAAACAACAGAGAAGATTTTGTAGCCTATTTGAGAAAGAAAGGGTTAAGACATTAATTGGGAATGTCATGTGATGATATATTTTAGTATTTAATGAATGAAGTGAGAGGTTTTAATTCAGTCTGAAGAAGTCTTGTGTATGAAAAGACAAAAGCGCTTACTGGATTTTTACTGAATTCCTGCATTAAAGCACAGTTTGGTTTATCACCAAGTTTATTATTTTTTTATTTTTATCAGTTATTTGGTTTAATACATTTTAAAGTGATTATGGTAAGTTTACCTGCACAGCTCTACTATGTTCATCATACTAATTACTGCTGCAGTAGCATTACTTATATGGATAGATTACCCTATCTTCCAACATTTCGGAGATGGAAGAGGAAGGGTCCAGGAGCCTCTGGAGAATGATCCTAGCAAAGCTTGCTGTAGACCTGGATAAGGAATCAAGCTTGTAGTGTTTTGTAAAAGAATGTACAGAGGACCAAGTAACTGCTTGTAGAATATTTCAAGAATCCAACCCTTTTCAAAAAGCCATAGATGAAGCCAAGACAGTGTGAGAGTAACCCTTGATTTGTAAGGGACAGTTTTGCTGAGGTGTGAATAAGAAAAGGTAACAGCCTGAGACCACCATTTGCAAACAATCTGTTTAGACACAGGTTATCCCTTCTTCTTACCTTCAGAAGAATTGAACAACTGATCTGAAATTCTGAAAGATTTTGTTCTGTCAAGATAGCAAGTGAGTTGTATGTGGATGTCCAAAGTATGAATTATCCTTTCTCCCTCATTTTTGGATTCAGGAAAGAAGACAGGGAAATGGATAATTTGGCTTAAACCAAACTCAGATACCACTTTAGACATAAAAAAGATTAGTTCTCAGAAATCCTCTGTGTGGAAAATAAGAGAGGTCTGGCTCATTGTAACAGCTTGTAACTCAGAAACTCTTCTTGCAGAGGTCAGACCAATCAGGATAACAGTTTTCCATGTTAAGAACCTCAAGTCAGCTATATTAACTGGTTCAAATGAAGAAAGAGTTACCTTCTCTAATACAAAATTAAGATCTCAGGAATGATCCTCCAGTTTTCTAGGAGGTTTCTTATGCAAAATCCCTTTCAAAACATTTTCACGTGAGAATGCATTGAAAGAAGAAGAGCCATAGGAAGACATGATGAAATGGATGCTAAATGAAACTTCATGGAAGCGTAAGAAAGGGTGTAAGATGGTAACTCACCCAAATATTGTAAAACCAGAAAAACACTAGCACAGAAAGGGTACTGACTACATTGCTGGCACCAGCTAGAAAACCTTTTCCATTTGCTAATATGTGATTTTCTACTAGAAGGCTTTCTTGCCTTCCATTAGTACATGCTTCATGTCCGCAGTAAACAGGTGCCTAAAGGAATTTAAGACCCTATCATCCAGGCAGTCAGATAATATTGATTGGGGTTGGGGTGTATAAAACACCCTGTTCTTGTGTGAGTAGATCCATTCTGTGAGGAAGCTTGTTTTAATTACCCCTGGCTATTTCTAAAAGAAGGGAGACTCACTGTTGCCTGACCTAGAAGGGAATTGTCAAAATGATCTTGGGGGATTCCTTCTGAATCTTCAGAAGTACCTTTGATATCAGTGGAAAGGGCATAAAAGCATTCAGAAAAATTCCTGTCCAAGAAAAGAAAAAAGCAACTGTCTTCCATGCCTTCTTGCATGGAGTCCTGGAGTAGAATTATGCCAGCTAATTGTTCAAAGAGGAGCTAAATGGGTCTGATTGAGGAACTTCCCACAGATGGGTCAAATCTTGGAAGACCCCCCAATCTAGTTTCCATTCGTGAGGGTCTGCCATTGTCCTACTCAGCTTGTTTGCCACACAGTTTTGCTCTGATGAGATGTAAGATGCCTGTAGAGTGAGATTGTGCTGTAAAGCTATATCACAAGCTAACATGGCTAGTCTGCAAAGGAGGTAAAACCTGTTTCCCTCTTGCTTGTTGATGTACTGCATGACTGTAACAATTTGAGGATATCCAGGGGACCAAAGATGATCCTGGGAGTTGAGGGCCTTGATTCGAGTACGCTTCTGTTTTACATTTATGTGCTTGCATCAGTCCTTGATGTCCCAAGCACACTGCAATTTTTCCCTCCTGAAAATGCTCCCCAAGCAAAGTCTGAAGCATCCGTAGTGACAGAATGCTTTGAATTGGGGGGTGGCAGAATGGGAGACCTGGATTTAGGGACATTTGCTGTCTCTACCAAGTGATTTCTCTTCTGACAAATCCCAGGACTGGGATTTGAAAAAATAATGGGAGTTATTGCTGAGACCAAACAGACTTTAGATACCATTTTATCTTTCTCATGTGGAGTCTTGTCACAGTTATTAAGAGAATTTCAGATGACATGAGAACCAACATCCTGAAGTATTCCTTTGCAGTGATCAAAGTTTGATATAAAGCCTTATAAACAAATCTACATATAGATCTATTTTTTTTTCTTTTAGAAGAAAAACTCTTTGAATACATGTCTAGCAGACACCTCAGGTGCACAGTCCTGTGTGATAAAGTAAAAAAAAAAACTTTTGAATGTTCTCTCAGAATCCCTGCTAGTGTAAGAGATCTCTCACCCAAGAGAGGGACTTCTGACACTTTAGAAAAGACTCTGCAAAGATAAGCAAGTCATCTAAATATGGAAAAATGTACATATCCTATAGCTTGTAAAGAGGTGTAACTTGGCCCAGACACCTTGTGAACACTCTGGGTGCAGTGGACAGTCCAAGTAGTTAGGCAGAGAACTGGCAGTCGGTTCCAGACACACAAAACCTCAAGAAACACCCATAAATGTGCATGAATAGGGATGTGATGTTAAGTATCTTTTAAATTTAGTGATACCAGAAAACTTAAATGAGGCATAAGAGGTAAAAGGTTGTAAAGAGACAGCATTTTGATCTTGGACATTATCACAAACTGGTTTAGGAATGAAAGATCCAGCACTATTCTCCCAGCATTATTTTTCTTTGGCACAAAAAAAATCCTCAAATAAAAAAGCTTTCCCAATCTGAGAGGAAGAAACTGTATTACTCTCTGAGACAAAAAATTTGAAGGACAAGTGGAAAGAGAGTAGTCTGTTCTGGTGAGTGAGGAATGACTCCCTGAAAAGGAAGAACTTCCTCCAACTACCATCTGTAACCTACATGGATTATCTTCAGAACCTGTTTGAAATTATCTGTTGTCAAAGCGACAAAAGTGGAAATTCAGACTTTCTGGAAGAGAAAAGAGACTGCCAGAATGGAGGGGGGTAGGGGATTGGGTCACGGTCTCTGAAATAGTCATTCTGACCTGTTAACACTGACCTTTGCTTCTTTTTGCCCGCCCCCCAACTGACATTCATCCTTAAACATCTGTTTACCAGAATTTTGCTGAGACTGTTTATTTTGTTTCTTACCAAAACTAGGCTAGAAGTTAGAGAATTCCTTGGAAAACTTGGAAAAGGAGGGTTGAAATCAGGGCTGTATCAGTTTACTCCTGTCATCACATTTTTTATAACTTTTGCAGCACAGGGACCAAAAACTAAATTTCTATACAAAGGAAAACTTAAAATCTCATTTTTCATATCATCTGGCAGGTTCTGGAATCTCAGCCAGGCAAACTTTCTCAAAACAGTACCAATGGCCATAACATTGGAAAAAGTATCAACAGTCATACACACACTCTACACACTACCTGTGAAATGGAAGAAATTAAACCATTTAAACAAGATTTTTCCTAAAAGAAGAAGAAATTGCAGACAAAACATTCCTCATACATTTACAATTAGTCGGAATAAACTAATTCTGAAAAGTTGCAGAAACATACACATTTTCCCATACTTATCAATTGTTTTACCATTCTTGTCAGACAGTGTAGGATTGGAATTAACTAATTGTTTGGCAGCAGTAGGATTAACTACAGCTATAGCTGCTGGATCAGATTTGGGATGAGTGTATAAAAACTTAAAAGACTGAGGAACTTTACAATATCTATTTGCATTTTCAGTGACAGCAGACTGACTATAGGGAACATTGCAGGCAGTGATACATACATCTGCCAAAGATGACAGCACATGAGGGATGGGGGAAGGTTCTGGAAATTCCATTTATAACAGCTCATAGTATTTTCTGAATGACTGAGAATCCTCACTGTTCTCCTACTGAAAATAGTGGCACATTTTGGAAACAGACTCAGAGAAAGAGAAATCTTCAAAGGGAGAATCAGATATTATACTCTCCTCTGAGGCTGAGTCAGAAATTTGAGGAGAAAATCCTGCAGCTGTCCCTTCATCATCCTGTCCAGATTCAAAATCTTGAATCTCTTCAGGAAAAGTGGAACCACTTTTTTCTTTTAACAGAAACCACCTTATAAGAGGGATCAATAGCCTGAATTAGACCCTAAGCAGATCTAATAAACTATTCATGCCCAAGGAAATTTGATGAGAAGCAGACAAATGTTTTTTCAATTTCTTTTTTTTTTTGCAAGCAAACTGGGGCTAATAGGGTTGTTATTGGCAGCTGCAGCTTTCACAGAGATGGGCACAGAATTCTGACTAAACAGGGAAGAATTACCAGCTCCTTCTCCTAGGACTGACATGTGTGGCTCTATCGTGCCCATGGAATGGACCCTAAAAGAAACAGAGGATGTGGTTAACCCCTTGTCCGCAGTGGATGTAAGAGCTACACCACAGTGATCCAAGGTAAAAGATAAGTGATCTGAGGAAAAAGCTGTGTCCACAGCACAGTCACCCACCTGTAGTTGAGGCAAATTGCTAGTCTGTTATGGTGGTAAAGGCTGTTTTTATTTTTGCGGCTGGAAGAAGGAAAAACCATGGGGCTGGTAGTTTGTTCGATGGTAAAGCCAACAAACAGTGCCACTTTCCTGTGGAAAGCAAGCATCACAAGCTGCTAAAATATAAGGTTCTAAAAAGTCACATTTTCACCAATAAAAACAAAGTGAAAAGAATTGTAATATACTTTGCCAGCCCACAAAAGTAAAATAAACTATTTTTTTCAGAGAAAAAAATTGCTTTAAACTGTTTTTAACAACTTTAAACTGACATGAAAAAATGCAATCTTGTTTAAGTCTCAAAAAAATCCATTAAACACAAATACCTAGAAGAAAAATAACTTTCCTAACTAGAAAAGCACATTCAAACAATACATTTTTAAATGTGGAAGGTTTTTCCCCAAAAGGAACTTATCTGCCTAACAATGGAATAGTACATGGTGATTGCCGATCTTCATCAGAGGCAAGGAGGCACTAAGGGGCTTGGCCCTCAGACTTTTCTTTTTAGGCAGCTCAACTTAAGTTAACAGTTTGAGTGCATAGAAGGTGCCCTGAAACTTTGGAAGCAGCCCTGCTGTTGTATTCTGGAAGGACATAACCCATAAACTTACAGCTACTGCATCAGCGATCAATATGATGAAAATCTGGAAGCATCACAGACCGCAATTATTGTAGTCAGCATTCTGTGTTCTCGGGTGCAATCCACAGAACACAAGAATATATAGATTCAAAGGTTCTTACTCAGTGCATTGCCAAGGATACCATGAAGAAGCTCAGCCGTATCAGCCAATACTGCTGGAAGACAAACGATCTCCCCTGTTAAGTAGACTTATTCCACATATCCCCAAAGAAAATTTGTGATTACCTATCTGGTCATCCAACTTGGCTTCAACTGACACTAGGGAAGTACTCTGTTTGATAGATAAGTCAGCACTATTTTTTATTTATTTTTATTTTACAGTTTGTTTACCAGGATTTTAATGGAGTCCCGGGGAGAAAAGCTCCATGAACAACAGCATAATATGAAGACAATTCATTTACAATTATGTAATACTATTGAAGAAAGATGGTATTACACAACATGACAAACAATCCATGATTTCAGTAAAATACAGTGTTTTCTAGTGAAAGGAAAAACATGAAAGGTAATGCAAAAACTCTACTAATGGGAAAACACTCAAAGTAGCTTAGTTATAATTAAAAAGCAAGGAAAACATGAATATGGAAAAGACAAAATAAACATTAAGTTAATGTGACCCAGCACTCAGAGTTTGGGCAAACTGTAATAAGATATTAATATATATAATTCTGCCTAATTTACTAGTATACATAGAACAACAATACCATTAGCACTGTGCCAGTAACAGAAAAAGTACAGTTTTGTACCTACCATAAATGTAGATGTTCGAAGATCCACATTGCTGCAGTCCTTACTTATGGGTAGTCCGCTGTCCTCGGTCGGCCTGAATACCGACATCAGGGTATAAAAGCGCATGACCGACGCCATATCCTCAGTCTTTTCTTGCCCCAGATGTCAGAAGGCCCTAAAAGAAAGGCCACAGCCAAAAAACAGAGTACCTTCCCAAAAGATATGCCCAACTACAGCCATCACCCAAACCATATAACCATGCTAAGCTACAGAGGGAAGGAGGGAGGGACTGCAGCAATGTGGATCTTCGAACATCTACATTTATGGTAGGTACAAAACTGTACTATGTTCTTCATCTCACATTGCTGCAGTCCTTACTTATGGGTAGAATCCCAAAGCAACGGAAAGGGAGGTTGGAAAAATCATAAAGCATTAGGGGCTGCTAAAATGCCCTGTAATATTGCAGTGGCAAATCCAGCCCTAGACTTAGAATAAAGAGGAAGGTGGTACTGTTTAGAAAAGTATGTACTGAACTCCAAGTGGCTGCTTCCAAAATATCCTTTGTAGCTACCCCTTAGAAAGGCAGTAGAAGTTGCAGTAGCTCTAGTGGAATGAGGTCTGATTCCAGTCGGAATCTCTTTACCATGATGGGAATAACAAAAGAAATACAAAACCCAATCCATTTAGAAATAGTTTGTTTTGAAACAGGTCTACCCTGTGAACCCAAAGCAAAAGAAACAAACAACTGCTGAGACTGTCTGAACTCCTTGGTTCTGCTCAAATAATAACGCAACTGCCTGTGAATATCCAAAGTATGCAAAATCTTCTCCCCTTTATTTTGAGGATTTGCATAAAAAGTAGGCAAATGAATAGTTTGGTTTAAGGCCACACTAGAAACCACTTTAGGCATAAAGGAAGGATTAGTACGCAAAGATACCCTATCCTTATGAAAAATCAAGAAAGGCTCCACTGCCATAAGGGCCTGTAATTCAGAAACCCTTCTTGCAGAAGTAATGGCCAACAAAAAAGCAGTTTTCCATGACAAATACTTTAACTCGGCAGTAGCTGCAGGCTCAAAAGGTTGTAGAGTAAGCTTTTCCAACACAAAATTGAGATCCCAAGCAGGAGTAGGAGCTCGGGGTCTTATGTTCTTTGCCCTCTGAGAAACTGCTTAAACAAAGGATGAGAGAATAAAGGAGGGTCACAGTCATAATTAGCGAAATGGCTGCAGCATGAACCTTTATGGAGGAGAAGGACAAACCTTTGTCTAATAACTCAGTAAGATATTGTAAGGAAGCACTCAAATTAGGCTTGGAAACATCAAAGTCCTTCCTTTGCTCCAAATAAAAATCTCCTCCATTTATCAGCATAAACTTTCCTTGTACTAGGCCTCCTGGCCTCCAAAATAACATTCAAAACTTGTTGTGGAAGCTGAGAACCTCCAGAATCTACAACAGAATATGCCAGGCTGTTAGATGCAGAGACTGAATTCTGACATTGAGAAAGTGATTGCCCTCCTGAGACAAAAGGTGTGGAATCAAAGGCAGAGGCCATGGAGGCTCTCGGACCAAACTCCTCAGTAGTGGGTACCAGTGTTGTCGAGGCCAATCCGGTGCTATCAGGATCATGGATGGCTTGTCTTGTCTGGCCTTCAAGAGAACCTTGGGCAGAAGAGGTAGAGGTGGAAAGGCATATACATGAAGATTGTTCCAACTGAATGACAGAGCCCACCTTCCAAGCTGTGGGATGAAACCTTTTGTGCAAAACTTTGGCAACTGGTAATTTAGTGGAGAAGCGAACAGATCTATGTCTGGAGTTCCCCATGACACTGTCAACTTTTGAAATACCTGAGGATCCAATTTCCACTCGTGAGGATCCACTATTTGTCTGCTCAATACATCTGCTAAGGAGTTCTGTGCTCCTGGTAGAAATCTTGCCTGAAGATTGAGGTTGTAACTGAGAGCTGTCTCCCACAAAATCATCGCTTGTCTGCAAAGAGGGTACAATGAGTTCCCTTGCTTGTTGATGTACCACATGACAGTTGTGTTGTCTGTTAGAATCAACACCTGCCCTGGGTGAAGTAAATCCTTGAAAGCCATCAATGCAAATTGTACTGCTAACATCTCCTTCAAGTTGATATGCAAATGTTGAAGTCTGGCAGGCCACGTGTCTTGCACCCATTTTCCATTGAGGTGTGCTCCCCAAGCCTTGTCCGAGGCATCCGTCGTTAGAATCTGACTCGGCTCTGGTCGGGTCACAGAGAGTCCCTTGTTTAGGTGACATTCCTGAGCCCACCACAAAAATTCCTTCTGAATGCAAGGTATTATCTGAATGACAGTGTCTAGATCCTGGCAGTGTTGTGTCCATAGATTTTGAGATACCATTGAAGCTTCCTCATATGCAATTTGGCATTGGAAGCACCAGAATAGATGCCATGAACCCCAAGGCTTGAAGGACTGTCCTTGCAGTCAGCCTGGACTGTAGAGACATTTGATGGAAATAAAGTGAAAGACTTTTCTGTTTGTCCGGGGTCAAAAAGGCCATCTGGGAAGCTGTATTCAGTCTCACACCCAGAAAGCACATGTCCTGAGAGGGTACTAGACTGGACTTTGTTTCATTCACAGAATACCCTAGGCATCTTAACACTACCATCACATACTGTAGATGCTGAAGGAGCTCGTCCTTGTCTTGTGCAATAATCAGGCAATCGTCCAAATAAGGATAAATTTGTATTCCTTCCATCCTGAAAAGGCTATCACTGGAGCCAGGACCTTTGTGAACACTCTGGGCGCAGTAGATAAGCCAAAGGGCAATGCAGAGAACTGATAATGTAAATTTCCAGCTCGAAAATGCAGGTACTTCCTGCAACTGGGCCTGATAGGAACATGAAGATAAGCCTCTTTTAGATCCAGAGTTACCATCCAGTGATCTTTTCCCAGCAGAGGCAAAAGCTGTTGTAATGTCAACATTTTGAACTTTGGAATGTCCAAATAAGTGTTGAGGAGAGATAAATCCAAAATCGGTCTCCACGTGTTCCCTTTCTTTGGTACTAGAAACAGGCGGGAATAAAAACCTAGACCCACTTCTGAAGGAGGTACTGGCTGTATGGCTCCCATGTGAAGAAGTAATGAAATCTGTTTGTGAGCCTCCATCCTTTGCCGAGGAGGAATGTCTGGCATACCCTTGAAAGGAGGCAATGTATGGAAATAAAACTTGTAACCTTTGTTTATAATGTCCAACACCCATTTGTCTTGGGTGATTAAAAACCAATTTTGCTTGAAGAGAGCTAGCTTTCCTCCCAAATGAGCTGCCAGGCAAGAAGAATCTGGCAGCTGAAAATGCAGGTCATTGGGCCTGTTTACGAAAGGACTGGCCCCTACCCTCACCAGCAGATTGAGCAGGCGAACTCCATGTTCTAGGCCTAAAGGTACTCTGAGCTCTGCCCCTACCACGCCTAGATCTACCCCTAGACTGGGAATCAGAAGAAGGTACGTCCACCCCTTAGCAGGCCAATTTCTACTAAACTTAGGAGGTTGAACCTGCAAAAATCTTTAACAGTCTGCATAGACTTAGCTTTGTCCTCCATTTTCTTCAAAACAGACTCCACAGGAGGACCAAACAAAACTTCGGACTGTAAAGGGGCATCCAGAATTCTAGACTTAACATGCTCAGATAAATTCTGATCCTTAAGCCAGGCATGCCTACGAAGAACTGAACCAGTGGCAGCCACTCTAGAAGAAGCCTGCAAAGCATCAAAGCCACACTGCAAAGAATGTTTCCCCACCTGTTCAGAAACATGCACCAAATCTTGCAATTCTTTACACTCTATGCCCTCTGCCAAAGCATCCCCTTTAGATTTTAGCTGAGAAAGGAGGAAATTCTGATATTTCAACATATGAAACTGGCAATTTAAAGCCCTCATTGCTAAAGTAGAAGAGGTGTACACCTTCTTACCCCATCTGTCCAAAGCTCTAGCTTCCTTATCTAGAGGAACCGGATTCTTCACAACAGCAGCCCTAACACCCTTAGGCCCCTGACTAATAGTTTCTGGGTCCACCCTAGGACTCTTATATAGGTATTTATGAGCCTCAGGTACCCTATAATACCTGTCCGGTTTAACTGGTGCAGGAGGCATAGAATCTGGATTAAATGAAGCCTCCGAAAAAACATCCTGAACAACATCCAAAACAGGAGGAATAGCTAAGGGTCTGTGCTGTGGTAAAAACAAGAACTCCCTAAGCCTCTTTCTGGAATCTGAGTAATCCTGTCCTTCCCACTTAAAATGTTCCCTCATAGAGTGTAAGGTTTCTGAAAATGAAAAATCCTCTGGAGGGGAAGCAGAAGGAGTAGAATCCTCTGCATCGGAATCCGAATAAGGAGGAAAATCTGGAATATCTTCAGCAGAAGACTCAGAATCATCTGAGGCCTGCTCCAAAATTTCCAACTCTGGCTCTACCCTGGGCCTCTTATCAGGAGGGGGCATGGAACCTCTAATTAAAGTAATCAAATCTTCTGCCATTTTAAGCATATGCTTCTTAGGTACAGACCCTGAAGAACCAGAACTAACTCCAGAAGAAGGCAAAACAGACCTGCCCTTAGAAGGAGCCCTAGAAACAGTAGCAGAAGGCCTAACCCCATTAGGCAAAGAAGGGAGAATAGTAACCTGAGAGGCCCCTTCAGCCTGACCTGACTCCTGTGAGGCCACATCCTGTAAAATCAAGGTTTCCCCCTGAGACTCAACAGAAACTTCAGCCGGATCCACCTGTTCCACTGCAGTCTCTAAAGGACCGGCGTCCGAAATGGACGAATCACCCTGTCTAGGCTTTACAGATTTGTCTTTGCGCTTCTTCGTGGAAGCGGGCGTCGGAGGATCCGACGGCATATTATAATTACACCGTTTGCCAAAGACTAACCTAGCGCAATCTAGCCTTCTCTTAATAGTGCGCTTATTAAACCTAGCACAAACCGACACCCAACTGTCCCAAGCAAGGGATACAAAGCGAGTGGTAATCCCTATGCAGTATCTGTTTCCCACAAGAAATACAATTATTCACTTTTTCTGACATCCGGTAAATAACTGAGGCAAGAAAAACAAAATGCTCCAACGGGTACTTAGCCCAACTTGGTATGTCTGAAACTCCAGCGAAAAATTTCAGAAAGCCGAACGGCACTTGCAACGCTGCTTCTGCATCGGACCATGCGGCAAAAAAGACTGAGGATATGACGTCGGTCATGCGCTTTTATACCCTGACACTCTGATGTCAGGGCTGTGCGCCATGACCGGCTTGGTATTCGGGCCGACCGAGGACAGCGGACTACCCATAAGTAAGGACTGCAGCAATGTGAGATGAAGAACATCGTCATATTAAGAGCTTTGACTGGGATATAAAGAAATCAGGCAACACAGCTTATTAGACAGATAGGGGGAAAAAAAGGCATAGATTTGCATAAGAAAACAAATAAGGCAACTGAACATACTAGTAAAGAGGAAGACAAGAAGATAATATTGTAACACCAGATGTTGAAAATGGCACAATATCCATAATGGATCACACAGATCCTTCATAAAAAGTAAAAAATAAACATAAGATTATTTATTATTCTTGAAATGATTCATAAAGTGCTTCATTGTTCAGGAGCTCTTTAAAATACCCGACGATAACTGAAGCACTTACTTCACTGTAGCAATTAAAGACACACATCTATGATGATCTGCATTGTCTCACGCAAGACATACTAAAACATACCAATGAAGGAACAGACTTTAACCTTATATACCCAAACTTAGTAAAATATAATCTGAAAATGGGCAGCTACAACTCATGTATATGAATATCAACAAAACTAAATCATCAAAAAAGTTATACATGAGGGTTCAGTAGATCCGTATTGAAATATCAGCACTCAAAATTCCAAGTACCAATATGCAGTGAAAAAAGATTGGAAATGCAGGAAAAGAGTGAATCTCGAACATTACCCTCCTCCGTTAAGCTGTTTTCCAAGAGGCAAGCCCCCTTGCAACCCAGATGTGAGGGGCAACCCTCCTCCCGGAATATATATATATATATATATATATATATATATATATATATATATATATATATATATATACATTAACTCTAAGAACACAGTACCTCAGAGAAAATGGAATATTCTGAGAAATTTGCTACCTTGGACTTTTTGTCCATTCACTCTCCATGTTTTGAGATTTAGTCTAGCAGGCCTCAGCATTTCAAATGGTCACCAGGTTCAGGACATCAAATGTCCTTATACAGTTGGACAGTGCTAGAATGAAGGTTAAAGAAACAGCCAAAAAGGCAATCTGGAAAAATATAATGATATAACAAATTGTAAAACCAGTGACCCAAGAACCAAGAAAAAGGAATCCAGAGGAGGCACAAGGACCCAAAAGACCACTTTAATGAAAAATGTAATACAAATGTAGTCAAGTGCTTTTGTCTTGTAAAAAGACTTCTTCAGAACTGCTAATAGACTTAATACCACAGCTTATATAAGACAAGAATTTCATCATGTGATGAAGGCCAGCCAATAAATACAACTTATTGCACACCTATATATTTTCTAAAAAAAAATTATTAAAAATTGCAAAAAAACAAATACATATAAATGACTATGATTGTATAAAACTAACATTAAAAGTAAAGATAGAAACCCCAAAAATGTATGTTAATAAGAAATGCAAAACGTTTTGCATTATTCCTCCAAACTTTTTAACTTTAAAATAGGGGTAATAGAACAAGAGTCATTCAAACCAGGTGTATTGAGAGCATCACACAACAAGATCCAAATCGATTCTTTTTTGCTTAGATGGTCATCTGTAAAAAAAAAATACTAGGGACATGTTCAATGTAGTCAATAACAACAAACTTGAAATAATGGACTGCACAAAGTGAAATGTGTCTGTAAAGTGTATTTGTTGTTCTTCCTTTTCTAATTTCATTAATATGCTCATATATTCTTTCTTTTAATCTTCGATAAGTCTTGCCTGTATAAAATGCTTTACACTGGCACAAAGCCCCATATACCACCCCCTTAGAGGCACAGTTGAAATGTTTTTTTGACTGCCAACTTTTTACCACTAATTAGAAATGACTCACACACTAATATGTGTTGACATTGGTTGCATAACTGACATTTGAACATACCCTTGGGCCTGCTCATGTTGTCTCTCACCCCCTTCATCTCTAGTAAATTCTTAAAAGTTTCCCCCTTTCTAAACACTATCCTTGGTTTATCCCCAAACAATTCTTGGCCTGTCTCAATGTTAATAATTGGCCAAAATGTAGTGACTACATCCACAATGCTAGAACTATCAGTGAAAAAAGTCACAATTAAGGAACGCACATAAGACACAAATGGTATCACAGTACTATTGGTAACAGACACATTTTGCTCCAGGGACTGATTTGAACATGCTTTGAATGGTAATAAAGGCCTAAAAATGCTCCTTTCCCTTTTTTCCAAAACTTCGTCTTTAACAGATTTTTATCATGTTCATAGGATATCCCCTTTTGGAAAACATGTCTAACAATTTCTCTACCTCCATAATAAAGATGTCATCCTTAGAAATCATACTGGCCAACTGGACTAATTGTCCATTAACAACAGTTCTTTTTTGAAAGATGGGATGCCAACTATCGCAATGGAGATAGAAGTTGGAAAAAGTATTTTTCCGATATATGCTAGAACAAAAACATTCATTATTGTAGTCTTTAGAGATGACTATATCTAAGTATGCTAACTTATCTTTGTCAACCATATGGGTGAATTTCAAAAAAGCACACTTCCATTTACATAATCAAAAAATTCTATCAGATTAACCACCTAATCCACCCAGATAGTAAAAATATCATCCAGGAACCTGGTTTACAAGGTCCAAAAGTTGGCAAAGGTACTGTTCAACACAAATCGCCTCTCCCAAAATGCCTGACTAAGTTAAGTTTAGGCCTTTATTACCATTCAAAGCATGTTCAAATCAGTCCCTGGAGCAAAATTTGTCGGTTACAATAGTACTGTGATACCATTTGTATCTTACAAGCGTTCCTTAATTGTGACTTTTTCCACTGATAGTTCTAGCATTGCGGATGTAGTCAATACATTTTGGCCAATTTTATGAGCACTGAGACAGGCCAAGAATTGTTTGGGGATAAACCAAGGATAGTGTTTAGAAAGGGGAAAACTTTTAAGAATTTACTAGAGATGAAGGGGGTGAGAGACAAAATGAGCAGGCCCAAGGGTATGTTCAAACGTCAATCATGCAACCAATGTCAACACATATTAGTGTGTGAGTCATTTCTAATTAATGGTAAAACATTGGCAGTCAAAAAAACATTTCAACTATGCCTCTAAGGTGGTGGTATATGGGGCTTTAGGCCAGTGTTGTAAAGCATTTTATATAGGTAAGACCTGTTGAAGATTTAAAGAATGAATATATGAGCATATGAATGAAATTAGAAAAGGAAGAACAGCAAATGCACTTTACAGACACATTGCAATTTGTGCAGTCCATTATTTCAAGTTTGTTGTTATTGACTACATTGAACATGACCCTAGAGGTTTTTTTTACAGATGACCATCTAAGCAAAAAAGAATTGATTTGGATCTTGCTGTGTGATGCTCTCAATACACCTGGTTTGAATAACTCTTGTTCTATTACCCCTATTTTAAAGTTAAAAAGTTTGGAGGGGTAATGCAAAAAGTTTTGTACTTCTTGCTAACATACATTTTTGGGTTTCCATCCTTCCTTTTTAATGTTAGTTTTACACAATCATAGTCATTTATATGTATTTGTTTTTTCTGCCATTTTTAATAATTTTTTTAGAAAATATATAGGTGTGCAATAAGTTGTATTTATTGGTTAGCCTTCATCACATGACAAATTATTGTCTTATATAAGGTATGGTTTTAAGTCTATTAGAAGTTCTGAAGAAGTCTTTTTACAAGATGAAAGCGCTTGACTGCATTTGTATTACAATTTTCATTAAACTTGCTTTTTGAGTCCTTGTGCCTCCTCTGGATTTCATATAACAAATTGTCACAGAAACAAAAAGGCATTTTGGGAAACAGCTATGTCAAAGCAGGTGGCATCAGTCATTAAGGAAGACCACATAGTATTTAGCAAGCATAAAGAAACACAAAATATAGAGGACAGAGAACAGCACAACTTAAACTAGGAAGACGCACAAAGTGCAGTCTAAAAACAAAGACCTTAACAGAGCATAGAACAACTAATAAGTTGACATGGAATTTAAACTTAATTATAAATAAATAACGGAAGAAAGAAAGGTGAAAGGATAAAATAAATTCTAATAAAATGGTTAGAAATGATTCTTAAAATGCAAAGCTGCTAAAGAAATATTTTTCTTCAGATCTGATGAAGGAAGGGATTGGTCATTTGTTCACAAACAACACAATAAAAGTAATAAACAAAAAGATTGGTTCCCTTTATAGAATCAAACCATTCCTTACACCTGAAGCTCGGACCACCTTAGCTAGTTCTCACCTTATCTCTACCCTTCTATATGCTTCCACTATTTATACTAATCACTCTAAAAATAACCTCAAGAAACTTGCTACATCTTACCATAATATTGCTCGATTTGCCACAGGATCCCTCTTCAGAACCCATCACTGTCATAACCTAAAACAACTAGGCTGGCTTGAACTTCCTAACAGGCTGATTTATCAACAGCTCTTAACTGCTCACAAAATTCTATATCAGCCTTCTAAAACACCAATTCTCTCTAACCTCATTACACCTTATAATAACTTGAAACACCTACGCTCTTCAAACAAACTACTGGTTAATATTACCATGCCCAATAACTCTGCAGGTGACAGCCTTTTTTCTAACTCTGTTGGAAAAATGTGGAACAAACTGCCATCTGATATCTCATCTTTGTCTAGTCTTCCACTCTTTAAAAAACAGCTGAAAACACATCTCAATAAACACTGGCTTTGTTCCTGTAACAACCCAGATTAACCTTTCTTTTTCCTTTCCTCCTTAATTCCTCCTCACACAACATCCTATAGACATATGTAAAAAAAATATATATATTTTTTTTTAAATATTTTAATTATTTTCTTTTTCACCTTTTTCCATATTATATACTTATATTTTTAGAATTTGTATAGCAAATATCTACTAAACTTTGTTTATGTAATTTCCTGCTATGACTATGCCTGTCTGCATGTATATCTCATGTTCTGACTCAATGTGTTAATAATTTTTACCTTGTATTGACTGTTTCTGTGAATTACTTGTAATATCGTTGGGGCTTTTCTCCCCGGGCCTCCACTGAAAATGGACATATATCCAGCTGGACTAGCCCGGTCAACAAATGTAAAATAAAATAAATAAATAAAATAAATTTATCACTTACTCTCAAAAAAACAATTGGGGTGGGTGGGATTTCTAATGATTTACGTAAGAATGTCTCATTAAAAACTTAACAGATGTGCCTGCTGGGACTCATGTTGCTTTATTAGATAACTGAGTGGGGGAACCAGTAATAATGCTTTCAAAAATGAATAATAACTCATGCAAGGATATCAAAGTTCACAATAACCAAGTCTTGTAGATATGATTCCCACTACTGAGGGGAGAAGCAAGCCAGAGGCTGAAAATTAGTGAATTATTGGTATGATTAGAAGTGGAGGGAGATTCACACAGAATCAATGGGCAGCTAAAAGAAGTTTGGAACTGGGGCAATTCGGGGGGGGTGGCAACACAAATTTACAAGAGGAATGTCACACTAGATGATTGTTATGGACAACTATACTTCTCTGCAAACAACACTGCTGCTTATTTTAACAAGCTCTTTTAAACACAGCACATAAAACCATGACAGAAGAGCTTGTGCTGTTATTTTTATCCCAGCTAAATAGTATCTTAGACCAAATGCCTTTTCATTTTAAAACATTACATAATCAGAAAACTCAGTAACTTTTTTACAAAGGAGCTAATATCCACAAAGATCAAATGACAAACTATTAAGTGAATAATAATGTCATTAAGTTTTTAAAGAAACCACCTTCACAGTTTGTTTGTTCGTGTCTTTCGGCTTTTCCCGGTTAAGGGTTGCCACAGCGGAACTCCGGTCCGCTAATGATTGGTACTGGATTTTTACATACCGGGTTACCAGCCCTGACAGACAACCTTCAACGAAGGCACGCCCCATTCACGTATGCCTCCACACAGAAGACACTCTAGCTGAGAATCGAATGGGACAACGTCTTGCTATGAGGTGACAATGCTACCACAGCACCACCACCGCAAAGAAACCACCTTCACAGTAACTGAAATAATCTAACCCTTTTAACGTACAGATAATCCATTTCATTCATATACATACTTATAGAAAAAGTCTTCCATGTTGTAATTTTTTTGCAGTCCTTTGAGGCATAAGGTGCTATACATAGTGCAAATCTTGCCTCAATTATTTATAATTTCTTAGTAGTTTGAACAATTTCTACTGAAGAAAGCTGATGCAAAGCCACAAACATTGACCAAGAATAATCACTAGTACCATAACATTTCAAAAAGTATTTAACTACTGGTTTATTAAGTTATTATTTCAACAACATGAACATCTCTGCTTTTCTGACTTGGATTTCTTTTATGCACTTACCTATGTGCAACAAGAAAGAGGACCAGGGATGCTTCAAATGGTGTTCCTCCCCCAGTAATGTGCCTGATGGCAACCACTTGAGTTTTATAACTTTGAATTTATAAGACATTCGGCTACATATAATATGATATTGAAGATCCCTGAACTTAAAAGTACATGACTTAGTTTTAGCACAGCTGAAATTCAATAGTATGACATAAGATGATTGTTTATGTAAGAAACACTGTGCTGAGAA
Source organism: Protopterus annectens (assembly GCF_019279795.1). Classification (NCBI taxonomy): domain Eukaryota; kingdom Metazoa; phylum Chordata; order Ceratodontiformes; family Protopteridae; genus Protopterus; species Protopterus annectens. The sequence continues at coordinate 247,558,637 of NC_056736.1, read as the reverse complement.
CAGCCTGTGAAAGACATGGATCCTGAATTAACAACAGTCAATACTTCTGAAGCACTTGAACTACCTGCTTTACAAATGGGAAAAAAGCAGTAACAAAATATGCATTGTCATTAAGCCTGCATTTTTTCTTAACTTTTCCAGTCCTTCCATCACAGTGGTCTTCATGTTTCCTTTTTCCAGCACCTCATATTGACACTACTTCTCTAAACTTCTAAACCTCATTCTCAGAAACACTTCACCAAAATGCTGCTGCATACCTCACAGCCACTGAGTCCTTAAGAATTCATTATAAGTCCATAGCTAGTTATTTAGCATCCAGTCCAGGAGACCATTGAGAAGTTTAGTCCAATTTCCCAATTACCCCAAATCACTGTTTGGTTAAGTGACTTGCTCAGTGTCACACAGCATACTGAAGGAATTAAACTATGTTCCACAGGAACCAGATCATGGTTTTAATCCCCTGTGCTACCTGCCAGGCTATAGAGCAAGACCTGTTTTTTTAATGGTCAGGAAGGAAGCCATCATAATGCAATAACATAATGCAGTCATTATTTTCTACCCAATCATGACACAATCGACCTCAGCATATCATTCAGTCTCTGGGAAACAAATTATTTCAGTACTGTCATAACATAGCATTATATTCCTATCAAAGCATCTTCATGTCTAGCAAAGCAAAAACCAAAATTGAAATCCAAAATAAGGTAATCTCAAAAACACTGATATATCTTTACCTTGCTGAAAAATAAATGAGGACAGAAACATTTTTCTTTCAAAAATTCTATTGCCAAAATGCAATAACTGGGGCAGACATTTGCACTATAGTAGCCCTCACTTAAATATATATACTCTTTCAAATAAAGCTCAAAAGTTTCACGTGAGGCTAAATTCCAAAAACTTTAACTGAAATTCTGAACTTTTTCATTAAGCAAAAAATAATGTACAGTTTGTAAACCAAGTTTACTATCAACCAAAGTGCAATGACCACCAGACTAAACCTGACATGCAGACAAAATTCCTAAGATATTTCGGCAATTGCTACGAATCCCCTGGGTAAGAACATAACTGCTTAATCATACCTATCAGGTTATGTTCTGTTAGCACATATATTTTTTCAGATGTGTAAACTACTAGCGTTCCAGGACAGGATGCCAGAGGTGTGTGGACCTTAGATAAACATTATGGAACTAAACCAGTACTGTTCTTTTTGCTTTTCTTTTATGAAGTCCTGTTCCTCCATTCACTGTACCATTTACAATCTACAGTATATAAAAAAATGTAAAAGCATTCTTTGACTGAGGAGTCAAATATCAGGTCAAAAGCGGCTGTGGATATGATCTATTTAAACTTCATCAAGGTGTCTGGTTCATTACCATGATACAGGTTAATGAGCAAATTAATTATAGAAATATATATATATATATATAGAGAGAGAGAGAGAGAGAAGAGAGCGATTGACTAATCAGTTCAGTTCTAGACAGAGTAATACTACATGCAGTCAGGAAGAAGAAATGATAAGAACAAAAAGGGTGGCATTTTTTTTATACATTGAGCTGGTTCTTTGTGTGTCTTTAAAATGACATTGCAAAAAGTCTGCCTGATTCTAATTCTATAAATTTAAGTGACAAAGGCAATATTCTGAAAATTAGAAAAAGGATGATAAGACAGCTTGTAAAAACAAAGCAATGATCCTAGAGAAGAATGACAACAGAGTCTGTCCATAGTTCTGTTTCTCAGAAAGAATAACACATCCTAGACCTTCCAACAATTTTATTGATAAATACATATCTTTTGTTTTGGATAACTCATCATTTGTCAAACCGGCAAACTGCATAAATCTGAACAGTATAATAACCCAATTATTTGAAAGGCCCAGCTGAAGGGGTGTCGTATGACCAATGGCCCTGTCAATCCAGCCTGTTCCCTTCCAGCTGAGTGGTGTACCCAGGGTGCTCCCTCAGCAAATTGGCCATTGGCCATGTGCAGCAGAGTACACTGCTTGCTCACATATTCCAAATCTTCAAACGGTCCAGGAAAGGTATGGGAGAATGACAATGGGAAGGGTCACAAAACGACTGTCCACTACGCTGCCATAACAAAGCCTGTACCCCCACTTCTGTAAAAGCTTTAGACAGTTAAACATTAAAGAATAACTAAACAGACACAAGTTTTACAAAACACAACATTACTTCTTGGGCAAAGTACTTTATGCTATGATGGGTAATAAACTACAGGTTTAAATATAGTCTTTGCAAGTGAAAGGATAAGCTGAAATTAAATAGATCAAAACCTATATCAGAGAGGTGTATATCATCTTTGTTAAACCAAACAGGTTCTCTGTTTGGAGAATCTCAATGATAAGAGACTGAAAAACCTAATCACGAAGAAACATGTACCATCCAATGAATCACAAATGTGTGAGTGGTTTCTAATGTTGCAGGGTTAAAGTCTCTGTACCAGAAAAGGTCTGGGCGCAATGGGGAACAAAACAACCGGCAGGTCAGGAATTAATTGCTGTCAAGTATTTAAATATTCCAAAAATATTAGTTAATAATTTATGTTTAGGGATCCTGCCAACATCATTCCTAACTACATGTACTATTAGAACTTGAACTTGGCCTACTTCCACAATAACCTGAAATGATGATAACAATCCCAGATAATGCCAGAAAACCCTTTTCCAAATAATCTCACAAGAACGACGATCCATGCCCAAATCTGATCCTACTTGGCATACATTTATTCTGCTGGCTGATTGTCTAATGAATGAACATTCCAAGATAAGAACTCATAGGTAACCTGAAAGAAAAAGGGCAATAAAACATCAACTCCACTCAGCTCCATTATGTGCAGCTTCGCTACTCTCCCCACCCACCCCCATATCATTAAATTAATTGACCAAAACATATCACCTCACCTACACTTAACCCCCCATCATAAACTGTTAGCCAAATATATCACCTGACTTTTCACTACCCATAAGTGTCAGTATAACCCACCAATTAAAACCCAATAAATAATCAATTAAAACCAGAAAACAACATTTTTCACCATCCTTTTGTTATCACCTCCACAGTCCCAGTAGGTGGCTCCTTAGATTATTTTATAGTTTCCTTCCTCCCATTTACTCTATATACTCTTTATACAACTATTTCACCTCTCCCAGTATGCATAAACATCTACTTCCCCTAATAGGAACTTTAACCATCCTAACCCTATTACTTACTTATGAATCGTGCCCTACCAACACTCAAACTAAGTCATCCACAAAAACCTACTTAATCCCTGTCCACAGACACAACTCTAATCTGGCCATCCCTCTCCAGCATAGAAAAAAATCCTACTCAAAACATATATTACTAACTTATATGAAATACAAACCACCACACTCCAGTGCAAAAAAGTACCAAAACTGCTGCTCCATAACATTAAAAACTCTACCACCAACACCAATGAACTAATAGAGAATTGAGATGTACACCCCAACCCTGGCCCAACACTATCCCCACCTAAACAAACCCAACACCCAACCCACCTAAACTCTCTGCATAAAAACTCCCCTCATCAGCAATCCTCTAAAACACAGCAAATCCCAATTTCTTCCTCCAGCCTACAAATATTTATTTTTTATACCTGCAGCATTTGCAACAAGATATCTGTCATTCAAACATAGATTGAATTCCATCAATCCACCATCCTAGTTATTGGTGAAATCTGGTTAAGTCCTGAAATTAATGATGAAGAAATTATTCCTCCCAGTCACACCATCATTAGGAAAGACCTCATAGTTAAACTGGGCTGGGGAGCATGGCCATCATCGTTCAAGCCATCTTTCAAATCCACACTCACTTACCAACTATTCAACAATACAGCAATGAAGAAATACTCCACCTTAACAATCAGAACTCTATAATCCTTGTAGCTGCCTACATCCTCCCTCCCCAAAATGCCAAGACTACAGAAAACACACACAGCTATTTATCATCTACCTTCAACCAAGAAAACATCCTGCTTGGTCACCTTAACATAGATTGGACTTCTAACAAACCTAGCTCTACTCCCACTCCCTATTAATATTAACCTTTATCATTTCATTCAGCGGATCCAGCAATGGAAAAGTATCCCAAAAAAATCATTGCTAGACTGCATACTCTCAACCAACCCTGAAAAATTAAGCTGACCATTATCCTCCCAGACTCTCTAAACAACCATCATCACACCCACAAGAACAGAGAATGTCACAAGCCGCCCAAACCCTTATACTTCAGCTCTGTGAGAAACTTAACCGATTTTGATAAATTCATATTTAATGGCACACTTACACAATGTGACTGGCAAACCCTCAAATATCTGCCATTAGATGAAGCTGTCTACCACTTCAGTATCTCATTTGTAACCATACCAAACCAACGAGCCGCATTGAGACATAAATGAGTGAAAAGAAATTTTGCCCCAAGGCTAATCTGTCAAAATAACTCATGAGAGACACACACAATTCCTGGAAACAATGGCACAAAACTAGTTCACATTCTTACCTAGACACATTTCTGTGCCTCAGAAATCACACAAAGACACAAGCTTGTTATGATAATTTTTCTTATTTTTGCTAGCTGCATTATTCTGACTGTTTGTTATTAACTTTGTTACTTATTTGAGCTGCTTTTTGAATTCTTACACTGTTTGCACTTTAACCTATTGTTTTTAAGTGTTTTTCAACTGCTTAACTGTTAAGGGCTACACACTCAAGTGTGATAGCCATTTATCTGCTTTAAAAGTTTGTATTCCTGTATCTGCTTTAACTTTTGAAAAAAGCAAACAAAAAAAAAATCTCTCTCTGTATTCATTTCCTACCTTTCTAGAGCCAGTAGAGTCCGCTTTTCATATTTTGCTGAATTCTGGGCTGTTTGTAAGTTTCTGTGTTGCCCAGACCTTTCTAAGATACAGGGAAGCTTCTCTGTTAACCAGTGAGAGTGGTGAGCTTCAAACAGCCTATCTGTCACTGGAGGAGTGGTTTCAGCTCAGAATCTGTAGTTTTATTGGCCATTTTGGCCTATTTCTATCCCTTTCATCTTTCTGTTTAAAAAACCCATGTTTATGCAGTTTTCTGCATTGCACAGCGGTGTTTAACTACGGTTAAACTATTCCCAGTGCCAGAAAGTCTGCTTTTCAGATTTTCCCTTAGAACTAGACAGTTTTCTAGTTTAGCACACAAAACTGTTTCTGTTCCCTTAGAACTAGACATTTTTCTAGTTTTAGCACTCAAAACTGTTTCTTTGTGCTCAGCACTGTCCAAATCTAGTTGCAAGCACTAAATAATCTACAAATTACTGCAGCACTCAACTTTCCTCACTTATCAACAGGAAATAAATTCTTAGTACATAAATTAATAAGCACTAACCAGGCATGTCTAAGGGTCAGCTCCTGGTGTTTTCTCCTGTCCACCTGATGAATCTGGGCATCTTGAGGCAATGTAGCACTTGCCTCATGTACACTGACAACTCTCTCCTCCTATCACTCAACACTACAACCTGTGAGAGATGCACTTATATAGCCAAACTGGAAGCCAAGCTCTCTCCAGCCAAGACTAGACTAGACAGTCAAGAGGAAAAGGTAAACACCACACTGCACTCTACATATAATCCATCAAAACCTGCACCACCCAAACCCACACATAGTAACATAAAATGCACACTTACATTTGTGGAGGGTTTCAATAAAAATCTGCCCAAACAACAGAGACCTCCAAAGCTGAAACGCAAGCAACCACCACCCCCCAACACTATCTGAATGACACATAGCCCACAAAATCAGTGTGCCTCTCAACCTCAGCCCATAAGGCAAAACAACATACCCAACACGCTAGCCATTGGCGACTTTATAGTCAGCACACTGATGTCCCCCTCACCAGGCTAAACAAGGAGAAAGTTACTATCAGCTTCCTGTCAGGTGCCAGGATCCGCCATATAATGCACACACTCAGGTCACTCCACAACAAGTACAAGTATGACTCTGTCATTGTCCATGTTGGAGTGAATGACATGAGATGTACCTCCCTGGACTACATGAAAAGAGACATGGAGGAGCTCTCTGACCATGTAGCCCAGGCAGGTATGGCACTAGCCCTGAGTAGCATCCTGCCATCACCCAGAATGATACCACAGTAGAAGGACAAAATGATTGACTTCAACAATTGGCTAAGCTTCTGGTGTCATTCCAAGGGGATCCATTATCTGTCTGCCTGGGACAACTTGATCGGCAGGTCATGATGCTTTGCCAGAGATGGCCTGCAACTATCACCTTTGGGATTCTGGATACTGGCTAAGGTTCTTTCCACTCCTATAGTGCCTTTTTTAGGCAAGGCTCAAACATCAAACGCACCACCATAGTAGATGCAAAGAAGCAAAATCTAAGGGTAATGCTACTCAATCCTAGACATCTAAACCTCAAAATGCACTCACTCATGGCACTCCTTAAGATGGAGAACATCGACATCTGTGCAGTGACAGAGACCTGACTAAAGGCTCCAGAGAGCACCCCTGCAATACCAGGTTACAATACTTATCACACCTTTCGGCCAGCTAACCTGGACCGAAACACTAAAGGAGGAGACGTGTCTATATTCATAGAGGATATCCACACCTCCAGGCTAGTTGCTCAACATAATTCTTCCAAAATTATCCAAGTACAATTAACACTGGGCAAGCCTGCAATTCAGGTTGTAGCTTCTTACAGATCCCCTGCCATGCCCCAGGACACCCACTCCATGTTTCTTGATATATTGGATAATATTAAGGTACAGCCCAATACCCTAATATTGAGAGATTTCAACTACCCCACCACCAGCTGGGAAAATTACTCATGTACTAACTCATATGCCCAATGTTTTCTGAAATTTGTCAATTCCAACACTCTGGATCAGCTTGTCCATACCCCTACCAAGGGCAGCAACATCCTGGACCTGGTCATTACCAATATGGGTAACAGATGCTACATGCCAGAGGTCAACTCCTCGCTGGTCAGGTCCGACCACAAGCTAATCACTCTAGACATCCATAACCCGCCCCCACCCCCCCCATTAAGGAAACCACCATAAAAACATTCTCCAAAGCCAACTTCATGCTTCTTAAGTCAGAAGTGACCAACTTCATGTCACCCACACAGATGTAAAATGGAGACATGACTGCTGAATCACAAACAAAAGCACTGCATAAGCACATACAAGACTGCATGGATCGTGCCATCAAAACAGAACCAAGATGCTATCCTCCAAAAAAAGGAAGTCAGTCTGGTGGTCCCCTGCCATAAACAAACTCTGCAACAGAAGGAAGAAACTGTTGTAACAAAGAGTAAAAGCCCATGATTGCTGGAACTCCCTGGTCAGCCTCAACAAGAAGCTAAGATCCCTAATCAAATCCTCCAAAGCTTTGCTGAGATCCCTAATCAAATCCTCCAAAGCTAGTCATGAAAATAAAATTGCCATGGATTCTAAAGACAACCACAAAGCTTTCTACAGCTATGTCAAGAATCTCAATGGTAAAACTCACATCTGCTCAGAACTACTGCACAATGGCACTATATTTATTGAGCCAACTGATATTGCCAACATCCTGGCAGACAGGTTCAGTGCAAACTTTACCCCCCTCACTCCCCAAAGGGCCCATCTCCATACCAGAGGATTGCAAAGCCCCTGTAATCATGGACACACAAGTAAAGACCAGACACTCCAAAGGCAAGAACACAGCATCCATGGGAAAGGACAACATCCCAGGCTGCATTCTGCATGAACTATAGAAGGAACTGGCACTCCACCTAAGTACCATGTTCAATCATAGCCTCACTTCAGGCTTTGTGCCTATGGAATGGTGCGCAGCGACTGTTATCCCACTCCACAAAGGGGGTGCCACCACTGACCCCGGGAACTACCGCCCAATTAGTCTGATGAGCCTGGTCTGCAAGGCCATGGAACGCATCATCCTGCAGCTTATAAACAAAGACATAGGTAACCTCCAAACTCTGGACCCCACTCAGTTTGGGTTTGTAAAAGGTAGATCATGCCTCCTAAACCTGATTGACTTTTTCAAAGCAGTCACCAGAGCCATCGATGAGGGTAAGGTGGTGCACACAGCCTACCTTGACCTCGCCAAGGCCTTCAACACCATCCCCACTCTGGTATTATAGATAAACTGACTGGACTGGACATACATCCATATGTCACAAGATGGGTGGCCAAAAGGCTCACTGACAGAACTCACTCAGTGAAAGTAGTCGACTCCAAATCCGACTTTATGCCATTGACAAGCAGAGTACCACAGGGTTTGGTCCTGGGTCCTCTCCTGTTAGATATGTACTTCTCTGAAGTCCAGGCTAATACAGCTGGTCTCTGGCTAACGAAATTCACAGACAACCGCAAACTAGGAGCCATAATAGATTTGCATGAATATATTTGAATGTGGACATTCTACAAAGAGGCCTCACTGAGACTGATGCTTGGTGTCAAAGTCATGGCCTAAAGCTGAATGCCAAGAAGTGCACTGTCATACCCTTTGGGAAAAATACCATACCCATGAACTACCACATAAGCGGTAGCCTACTAAACACCAAAAGTGTGATAAGAGACCTTGGGACACAGGTGGACAGCAGTCTCTCCTTTGATAATCATGTCACCACAGTAGTCAGGAAATCCTTCTATGTGGCACACCTCATCACAAAGGGTTTGCCTCCAGAAAAAGAGAGGTCATCATTCCTCTCTACTCATCCCTCATCAGACCCATTATAGAGTACAATGTCCCATTTGGCATGTACCTCGCAAGACATCTACAATAGCTAGAAAGGCCACAGAAATACCTCACTAGGAGGATTACCAGCCTCAAACAGATGCCATATGCAAACCTTCTCAAAAAACTCCAGCTCTACTCTGTCGCATACCACCTACTCAGAGGCGACCTCTGCCTAACATACAAAGCCATGTCTAACCCAAATTTGATGGACATGCTATACTTAAAGAAATCCCAGTCTCTCCGAACCACATGCTCCAGGGACCTAAACCTTGTCACCACAATAAACAGAACATGCTGGAGGGATAGGTTCCTGTCTCAGAGACTTCCCATGCTCTGGAATAGGCTTCCCCAGTCATGTCAAGCAGAGCTCCTCACTAGCCTTCTTTAAGAGAAATCTTGACAACTGGATGAGAAACAGCAAATTCACCCTGGGGATCACTGCTGTGGTGCTGCTCGACAGGGGCACAGGAAAATAATTTTCTCGGGTGGTGAAAGCCAGGGAACCTCGTTTGGCTAGGCTTATATACGCTCTAGGGTCGATAGCCTAGTACATACTTATGAACCTATGAACCTATGATAAAAAGAACTTCTTTTCCACAAACCAGACCACACATACAAATAAATCCCAAATATTTTGGCAAAATATAAATGACTTCCTAAATAACAGGCAGAAAACTCACCCCAAATCCTTTCCCATCATAATTCAGCAAGGACATTGCAGAGAAATTTAACAAACACTTCATATCCACTACTATACTTTACACAAATAATACCATATACCCTCATCAGCTAACCCCACCAGACCACAGCTCCACACCCCGTCTCAATCTAACAACCAATCAAACAAATGCAATACAAAAATACATTACAGAAAACTACATCACAGCCCTATGGAAAGTTTCCTTCATAATTCCATTATATAATGGTGGCACAACCACCAAACTGTCAAAATATCTTCCTGTAGCAACCCCCCCTCCAAGTACTTGAGAAATGCAAACATCTGCAACTCCTAGCCTTTCTATTTGATAATTAATTATATTCTCCTACTCAGAGTGGCATTCAACCTCATCACAGCACCAAAACTGCCCTACTACATTTCCTAGATACCATTAATCAAAGCAAAAACATAGGTAATTTTGTCACCACCCTTTTCATAGACTTGTCAAAAGCCTTCAACATGGTCTAAAACCAAGTACTCCTCCAAAGACTAAATCTTATAGGCTACATAACTCTCTTAACTAGGTGGTTCGCCACCTATCTAAACAATCATATATAGACTGTAAAATGGAATGACTCCCACCCCACCTTCCTTCAATTACTGTAGGAGTCCACCAAGGCTCCATACTTGGGTCAATACTTTTCAATATTTTCATTAATGACATGCACAAGGAATTAAAACTCGCCAGTATAATACAATATGCTCATGACTTTTTTTTTTTTTTGCTCAGTGCCATACCTTAGAAATCATCACACAGGAAGCTTTCATCTCTACAGAAAATTGGTTAACTAAATCTCAATTACACTTAAACCCAAACAAAACCAAACTGGTCATATTCCTTCCAAAAAACATAAATCAAAACAACACTAACCTTAATATTATTTCCTTAAACAACAACAAACTTTAAAACTTCACCAAGACAAAATAACTAGGATTTATCACTGATAACAAGTTAAATTTGATCTGCACATTGACACTGCAGGAAAAAAAACACAGTTCAAACTAGGCTCTCTTTGCACAGCAAAGCACCTGCTAAGAGATCATAGTAAAAATAGTTCCGACTTCCATTCTCCCTCCTCCCCTTTTGCATGCCTTAACAATATTCACAAATCTCAACTCTTATACCAGACAGAAACTAGAAAGCACCTAAAACAAAATTAGCAAATTTGCCTGCAGCCTCCCAAATCACTCCCACCACTGCATGTTGCTGAATACCTTCAACTGTCTTCAACTTCCTCAACACATTACCCTGTCCAAGCTACTCACAGCACATAAAATACTTCACCATCCATTTTAAACACCCTCTCTCTCATATCTAATCCAATGGCATGTACTAAATAGAACCCTAAGATTGTCAAGACTTAAACAAACTGTTGCTACTAAATCAAATACTTATTAAGGTGACTCACTATTCTCTGTCATCACCTACAAGGCATGGAACAAACTTCCAAAGCACATCATGCTTTAAAATAAGCTGCAACAATTCAAATCTGCCCAAAAATATTACATGGCAACTAACAAAATAAGCAACTTTACCACACCTACAGTTTGAAGTATGCAATCCTAACTCTGTCCACTACTGATACTGTATAAGTGTATTAATACCGTATTTTTGATTATTCTTACAATATCTTAAAAATGTGTGTTGTCTTAGTCTGATATGCTTTGTAAATAATGTTTGTTGACTGCTTGCTTTGAAATACTTTGTAAGTAATGCTCTGCTGACTGTTTTTCTTTGTTCTTGTTTTAAATCTTTTCTCCCTGGACTTCCACTGAAAATGGGCATTTCAGTTTCCAGACAGACTTTCCCAGTAAAGAAAAACAAACAAATAAATAAATAAATACAATGGTACCACCCCAACCCCCTGACAGAATTAACATTAACAAATACCATCCAAATAAGCATGTGAGACCCATCTACCTGTCCTCTTAATCAGCTCTATCCTCAATAGCCAAATCTGAGGCTCAACCCATCCTAAATGATTGAGAGATTTAACCAATGGATGGCAAACCTTGGCAAAATAGGGCCTTGTGTAAGTGGATATTGAGGTCCTGAGACCCACTAGGAAAAGTAAATATCAGACCCCCCCCAGGGCAGAAGGGCCCAAGTAAGGCTATAGAGGGTGTTAGACTGGTGCAGTCCAAACTAAGGGAATCCAGTATCACCTGATAACCTTGACCTGTTTTATTGGTGTCTGTCCTGGGAATCCATCCTATAAGAGCATCATCAACCAATGATATATGATTTTATTTCATGACCCTAGTATTTCAGTAATATGAAATGCCCCATCATACAACCAAGTGAATAAGGTAGCCCAAGTTTCATAAATCTTACAACTAGGGTGATATGGTGTGAATGCTTCTTAAAATGGACTTCAACAGATATTTCCATATCGGGCAACTTAAATCAGAAAGAATGCTTTTGAAACTCTCCCAGCCTTTTAATAATCTCACCACCATTCAATGTTTTGTTACATTATGAAATCCATACATTCTGGCAAATAGGCTGAGAAATGACAGATGCAGCAGTATTAGCAGCTTCACCTTTAAACCAACAAAATGTTAAATACTGGAAAATTAATTGGAGAGAACACATTCTCTCTTCTTCAGGAACGGTCAAACAAAAACACCTGCAAGCACTGACAGCTGCTCCCATATGCCTTTTTGATATTGGATGTCCAAGAATTTTAACAGAGGAAATGAGCTAGTCTTCTCCAATCAGCCATACTTCATCTGGAATTATAGTGGGCAACTCTTCTGCCTCTGGAGCCAACAGCCAAAACTTAGAGACCTGCAGACAAGAAACAGCATCAGCAAGCACACTATGAGTACTTGGAATGCGCATCACAGTGAAAACACAATGAAGCACTAAAAGCCTTAATATTGACTGAAAAAACACAAATCTGGACAACCATTAAGTAAAAAAAAATTGCACAACAGCTTTATTGTCTAACTAAAACTCTACTGTTTTGTTTCATAAATCTTCTTGCCAAATGACTACAGCAACCCAAATGAGCATCAACTCCAAAGCAGTTATGTCGTCTTTCTTCACTAGACCAGGAGGAAGGCCATGGAGCAGAGAACCATTGTCCTGGCAAAAGGTTAACCAATGATATGGTATATGGCCTTCCTAGAACTACAGCCCTGCATATGAAAATTTAAAAGACAACATAGCTCCATAACCTTTCCCAATCTTGACTTCTTTGACTGCATGCAAAAACCTAATGCAAGACATATGAGTTAACAACCTGTCATGCAGTAATCAAAAAGAAGCGTAAATCACAGCCACTTCAATCTTCAGAAATGCAAAGCTCATAGCAGGGCCTTCTATTTGGTCCTAAAATGTGGGCACCCAAATCTGTTGACATAAATCCTAAAATGTGCACAGACGTTCCATGGTACCAGAGTCTGCTTCATCCACAGTTTGAAATCACCTTTGTAATTCACATTACAATATAAAGGGGCCTCAGCTTCCAACATCACTGTCAAGTCAATGATAAATGTTTCACAGGTGGAGCACGCCAGCGAACAGCCCATGGGCATGACCATGTTGAAGTAATAGCTATCTTCAAAGTGCATGCCCAATAGTTGCCAATCCTACTGCCACAAACAACTGGTGACTGCTCCTTTTTGAATTGGGATGTGGAGACTCACCCAAATATTCCACTGAAGTACTTGAGGATAACTACTGAAAAAAGACACTAGTCACCTATAATATTCTGTGCCACCTCTCTTAACTATTGAATTGAACTCATTCTCCTGAAAGAAAAAAAAGTAAGCATTAGCAGGAATGAACATGGGAGTTAATTTATTAGCAAAATAAAAAGGGGGGTATACCTAGAATCTTAAACATTAGGACTAAATCATAATTAGCTTGGTGGTCAAGGAATAGATAAACTTGAATAAATGTTCCTTAAAATTAATGCCCATAACTTTCAAATTACTACAGAATTAAAATACACTAAATATTTTCATATCTATGTGATAACTAACAATAAAAAACAATACTTATTTTAAGGGTTCCTATCACATAGTTGAACTTGTACAAGTTCGAACCCCATATGGTCGGGACTATAAGTTCGAACTTGTACAAGTTCAAGCATTTAAACGGAAATCTCCATAAGGGGAGGTTTCCATTCATTTCAATGTGGTGCGATCTTGGAGTTGGTATATTTAAGTAGTGGTGGGTGTGGGGGTGCAGCCCCCCACGTGGGGGATGCAGGGGCATTTCCCCCTGCTTACAACAGTTTATTTTGTTTTTACTTCTTTTTTTTTTTTTATCTCTAGTTGAAGTTTTGTAACTTCGAACGGAATGGTTCAAACATTCCGTTTTCGAAGTTATAAAACTTTGACTATGTGGTATAGGCCCTTATTTTAATACTGCTAAATAATACCATAACTGTAAGATTAAACTTACAACCCCACCCAAATCAAAATCTGTAACTGCCTATGCATAGTAATGTTAAATAACATATAATATTATTATACGCATTAGTATTTTTTATTTTATAATCTTTATAAACAAGAATTAATAAAATAATAATAATAATTAACAAGAAAATCTTAACAATTAATCAATTTAACCTGAAAGGTGACAAAATGGCAACTTTAAATTCTTGACCCTGCTGGAAATAAGCCTAGTACCATGAGCACCCATATTTAACATCTTACAACTCGTCAAATCATTCTACAGAAGAAGACTATTTTTCTGCAGCAAATAAGAGTCGTAAATTGAAATATTGAAATTTATAAAAGTAGTCACTGTTTAACACTGCTAACTTATACAGTTCTTCACTTATCTTCTATTTATTATTATTAGTAGTAGTAGTAGTAGTAGTAGTAGTAGTAGTAGTAGTAGTATGTTTTTACTGTATGTTCTTCAGAAGATTAAATGGGTGGGGATATCAAAAACTACCACTTCACCCAAAATTCCACTCAGATACATAGGATTTTGCATAGTATCCTGTTTTATTCGCATTCTGCTCTATCCCGCTGAAAACATATGCTTTCTGGTGCATCTGTATAAATAGTTAATTTTTTTAATTCATTCTGCCTTTGTCTACACTACAGACTTTTGTCTAGAAAATGTGGTTATTAAGCCACTAATGCCTGGAAATGAATTGTCTTAAAATAAATGAGAAGCTACTCCCAGAGAACAAATATTTTATTTTTCATTAAAAGGGGATTGACACTTTACATAACAAATGACTAAGCAAACAATCAATGAATGAAAACATCTGAGACAATTATGAGTTAAGAAAATCAATATCTCACCACTGCAAACAAGTCCTATCAAGATAAAATCTAGGAGAAAACAGCCTACCTACGGGAAACATCCAGTCAGGATTATCACAATACTAAAAAAAATGTAACTGAAAACAAGGGGAATAACTGGAGAAACAAATATTAAAAAAACATAACTGAAGACAAAGGGGAATAACTGGAGAAACAAATCTCCAATGAAAACACCAGAAAAAACACCTGTGAATTATTAAAGGAACCCTAAAAAAGTACAGTTGTGTAAAATCTTTCCATAATGGTAGATGTCCTTGCCTTCAATGCTGAAGTATTCATTACAAATGGGGATTCCCTGCCATGAAGCGCACTGCCCAGCCAGTTTACCAAAGTTTACCAATGCTTTAAGGTATGCTGAACATCACCTACACACTCCTTGTGTAGCGTAGGGCATAAAGGTGACATTCAGGTGTACCATCCTCAGAACTAATTGCCCCAGTTGGAACAGCAGTCCAAGGAAAACCAAGGAGAACCTGCACACCCAGGAAGGAAAAAAGACTAGGGGGGATGGAGGAAGGGAGTGAATACTGCAGTGGTGAAGGCAAGGGAATCTAAACTTGGGAGGAGGAAACAGCAGCAAAGCCCTCTTAGAAGCCATGAAGAATGGCATCAGCAAAACCAGCTCTAACTCTAGAGATACCATCCAGCTAATAATGTTGGGTAAAGGTATGCACAGAAGTCTAGATAGCAGCTTCAATAATAGAATTAGTGTCTAACCCTTTGAAAAAAGCACCAGAAGAAGCCACATCTCTAGTAGAATGAGCCTTTACAGAAGAAGGAAGGCTCTCGCCATGAAACGTGGAACAAAATGAAATGGCCTTGAAATCCAAGTGGAAATAGTTTGCTTGGAAACATTCAAACCTAAATACCTAGGATGATATGAAACAAAGAACTGGTCAGATTTTCTCATCGCTTTAGTTTTATCCAAATAAAATCTGAGCTGTCTATGCACATCTAAGGTATGCAGCACCCTCTCATTGTTAGATTGTGGAGAGGAGAAAAAGTAGGCAAATTAATAGACTGATTAAGTGACAATTCATTAACCACCTTTGGCATGAAAGAAGGATTAGTACGCAAGGACATCCTGTCCTCATGAAATATCAAAAAAGGTGGACAAGCCATAAGGGCTTGCAACTCAGACACCCATCTGGAAGAAGTAAGAGGTAACAAAATAACTGTCTTCCAAGAACAATGTTGCAAGGAAGCTGAAACAGCAGGCTCAAAAGGAGCCCACGTCATTTTTTCCAGAATTCCAGAATGAAATTAAGATCCCAGGGAGGAAGCCTTTAAGAATTTGCTTAGCTTCAAATCAAGAAGCTAATGGGTTAGTTAAAGGCAGACAAGCAGAAAGAGCTGATAACTGGGCCTTAATAAAAGAACATGCCAAACCTACATTGAGCAACTCATACAAATAAAAGAGAACCAAAGCAACATCCACAGAAAGTGGGTCCAGGTCAGGGGAAAGACACTAAACAGAAAACCTCTTCCATTTAGACAAGTAGGATTTCCTAGTAGTAGGTTTCCTGGCCTCCTGCAGGACCTGCAGCAAGTCCTCAGAAAAAAGGTGTCTACAAGGGATCAAAATACTATCACCCACAGTGTCAGTTGAAGTGTGGACAGGTGGGAATGGAAGAGAGACTCCTTGTCCTGTGTGAGGAGATCCACCCTGTGAGGTAACTTGTGATGACTGCCCTTGGCTAGAGGGAGACATAGAGGGAACCAGTGCTGTCATGGCCAAAAGGAAGTCACCAACAAGATTTTGGGAGTATCCTGTTGAATCTTGAACAGGACTCTCAGAATGAGAGGAAAGAGAGGGAATGTATAAAGAAACATCCCCTTCTATGAAAATGAGAGGGTGTCCAGCTTCCATACCAGAGGACCTGGGACTCTGACACAAAACAGAGGAAGTTGTCTGTTCAGAGGGGAGGCAAAGAGATCTACTTGAGGAGTACCCACTGGTGAACAATGTCCAGAAACACATTCCTGTGAAGCATCCATTCATGGGAGTGGGTGAAGGACATGCTCAAATTTTCTGCCACAATGTTCTGATCTGAAGGAAATAAACCACCTGAAGAGTCACTTGATATTTGGTCCCATACCAGAAGTGCCAGCTGGCAAATAGAGTGAGATCCTGTACCCAACTGTGTGTTGTTATTCCACATAACTGTGGTATTGTCTGTGAATACCTTGAAAGGCCCCAGAGAGAAGAGAGGATGAAAGGCCTGAAGAGCCAGCATAAGAGCTCTCATCTCTTTGATGTTGATGTGCTCTGCTGATGAGGTGACCACTCTCCCTGAACCATCAAGAAGTGAAACGTTGCTCCTCATCCCACGTATGAAGCATCTGTGAACAGATCCTGCAAGGGAAGAGGAGGTTGAAAAGGGAGCCCTGGATTCAGAGACAACTGCTGAATCCACCACAGAAGTTCTTTCTTCAGACACAGGAAACGAGGAACTGGAAAGTCTAGAGGATGTGCATGCTGAAGCCACACCAACTTCAGAAACCACTGGAACTTCCTTATGTGGAATTTTGTCAGAGGGAGTGTCAAAATGGTGGAAGCCACAAACTCCCTGGTTGTAATGGAGACCAGAAGAAGAAGAGTTTAAAAGAAAGAAATGAGAGTTAAGGCCTTTGGAGGAGGCAGGGATGCCAGTATTGGCACCATTTGAATCCTGCAACCCAGAAAGATGTGATCCTGAGAAGGAGTCAGGGAAGACGTTTTGAAGTTTCTCGTGAACCCCAGGCTCTGAAGAAGAAAAATGGTAAAACGAGGATTTTGCAAAAAGGGCCTCTGGAGAGGATACCTGAATCAGCAGGTCATATAAATAAGGAAATATTTGGATCCCTTAAAGCCTGCAAAAAGCAATCACAGGAGCAAAGCATTTGGTGAATACCCTTGGGGCAGTTGAAAGGCCAAAGGGCAAAGCCCAGAACAGAAAATTCCAGGAAGCAACAGAGAAATGCAAAAACTCCAGAAAACAGGATGGATTGGAATATGGAGATAAACATCTTTGAGATCCAGAGACACCGGAAAAGGCCTGAGGGAGCAAGAGAGGAAAAAGGGTCTGAAGGTACAACATCTGAAAGGAAGGCACCTTCAGAAAGGTGTTTAGATGACAGCGGTCTAGAATAGGTCTCCAAGTACCTTCTTTTCTGTTCACAAGAAACATTCTTGAATAAAACCCTCTCCCTCTTTAGGACACATGCATCTCTTGGGATTGTACCCTGAGGAAAAAGGAAGTTGTTCCCAAGCAGGCTGAAGAATGCCCATAAAAAGAGGATGGAAAATCCAGACCATGAAGTACCCTTGCTGGATGATTGACAGAACCCAAGAATCCTGGGTGATTCAAAGCCAGGAAGAGAACGAGAAAGGCTAAGAGAAAGAGGAATGTGGCTGGGAACAGGTGGATAGTCAGACAGCACTTGGTTTGTCAGGAAAGGAAGGCTTTAGAATCCCTTCAGTCTGAGTGGCCTTAGTAGGAGGAGTCCATTTATCACCCTTTTTACCTTGAGAAGGAGGGTGAGATTGCTTACGAACAAAGGCTGGCTTAGAAGAGCAGTCTCACTGAAATTTAGGCACAGGAGTAATAAAGACATGTTTAAGTTCCTGTAAAGCCTTCTCCTTTCCCTGAAGAGACTTAAATAAACCAGCAGCCACTTCCCCAAACAAAAGTTTATTATCCAGAGGAGCATCCATCAACTTAGCCTTAACATCATTGGGTAAAGGTTGAAGCCTAAGCCAATAATACCTCCTCAGAACTGAACTAAAAGCAACAGCCCTAGAAGAGGCATCTGCCGCATCATAACTACTTTCAATAGAATGACAAACTACTTGAGAGGAAGTCCCTAGCAAGGAAAGAGTAGAAGATTTACTCAGAGTTTGGAAGATCAGAAAAAAGCTACCAAGCCTGAGAAAGAGAGCAAACGCACACCTAGAGATATGAGTCTGATAGTTAATAGCCCGAAACGCTACAGTAGCCAAAGTATAAGTATAATCCTTCGCACCCAGCCTATCCATGGTTCTACTGTCTTTATCAGAAGGCAGTAACTTGGACAAAGGAAGCAATTGAGATGAATTGTCAGAGACTTTAGTCACCACAGAAGGGTCAACAGCAGAACATTTAAACAAAAATAAATGATCCTCAGGCACCCTATAAAACCTATTAGACTTCTTGGGAGCAGAGAATCTGGTGCTTTAGAGGAATTGGAAAAAACATCCAATAAAGCAGTCAAGACAGGAGGAATGGCTGCAGGTTTAGAAGATTCCACCTGCAGTAACTCATAATGCCTCTTATGGCTATCTGAAATCTGGGCACAATCCCACTTAAAAAATTCCATCATCCTAGAGATTGTGTTCCCAAAGGAAATTTCATCAGAAGGATTATCTAGAGTATGACAGTCCTCCTCCTCAGACC
Source organism: Protopterus annectens (assembly GCF_019279795.1). Lineage (NCBI taxonomy): Eukaryota > Metazoa > Chordata > Ceratodontiformes > Protopteridae > Protopterus > Protopterus annectens. Next base: position 247,539,432 of record NC_056736.1, on the reverse strand, counting down.
TACAGTCTAAAAGAGAAGGAATCTGGGTAGAATAAGCAAAAGTCCAAAAATCCAAAACCTGTAACAAACTGTAGGCCACAAGGAAAGAAAGATAGGATCCACACTGTATATATATTTAGCGCTTTTGATTTTTAATAAAAACTTCTTCAGAATGACGAACAAACAAGACAAAACTGACCCTTTTTATATCCCACACCCAACAAATTCATTAATTAATGACATCATAATTAATTAAGTAACCCTTTCATACATTAAAAAACATATTTATATACCCTAAAAAGGCTAAAATAGTTATACTCTTTATCAAAACTAACTTACAAAATTCTTAGAGTCTATGTATGTAAAAGATGTGTATGTAGTGATATGTTATGTGAAATTTTTTTTTTCCTTTGTTTTCTTTTATATGGCAATTTTATAAATAACCTTCCATTTTTAGTCTAAGGACAGAGCTGATAGAAATACTAGTGTTTAACCCTGGGAATTGTGCTGCATTGGTTTTTAACTGCCATCTAAGTTCCCTATTTTCCAAATAGTCATTCAGGGGACGCCCTCTGTCCCCCAGTGTAACTTGTTCAAGGACTGAAAATCTAAAATTATGTCCTGTGTTGATCTTAATATGGCTAGACAATACATTTTTCATATCCTGCTTGTTGATATCGTAGAAGTGTTGATACATTCTACTCCTGAGTGTGTTAACTGTCTTACCAATATAAAAACAGGGACACTCAGTGCACATCCCTATATACACAACAGCCTTACTACTACAAGTGTATTTCTTTTTGTAGGTATATTTCCCATAATTTGGAATATATAGTTCCATTCCTTCCAAAATGTGCTTACATTGTGAACAAAACCCACATTTGTACATACCCCCAGTCCCAGAGTAGACTTCTTGCGCTCTTTCTAGCATATTTTTAATAGTCGTGTTCTTTTTGTATACTATATTAGGACTTGTTCCTACAATGTCCAAATATTCCTTATTGGTGTTAAATAAATTCCAATTATGTTGTATTATATTACTAATATTTGTGAACTGCTGGTTATATTTAAAAATAGCAGCTCTATTAAATGTCTTATTCTCCATTCTATGTTCCCCTTCAAAAGGAGTGTCAGAACCTTTTCCTAATAAAGGAACAAATATTCCTTGTTCCCTCGTGGTTACTACCTCTTTTAAAATATTGTTGACAAACCCTTGGGGATACCCCCTGTTTGCCAACATTCCTTTTAAGGTGTATATTTGATCTAAAAACTCATGGTGGTTAGACACCATCCTTGCCAGTCTCACTCCCTGCCCTTTCACTAATGCCTTTTTCTGATGGAGGGGGTGAAAACTGGTAAAATGCAAAAGTGAATTAGAATATGTAGGTTTTCTGAAGATGGTAGTCTCAAAACAATTATTGAATCTATTTTTACTAATGGTGATGTCCAAATAGTCTATTTTATCATATGAGATGGTGTGTGAAAATTCTAGAAAAGTTGTACTTTCTTTAATGAAGCCAAGAAATTCATTTAGTATATCTTCACTGCCATTCCATAAAATGACTATATCGTCTAGGTACCGCCCATAATATTTCCAAAGCTTTTCATAAGGACTAGTAAAAATGTATTCTTTCTCCCAAAATGCTAGAACTAAGTTAGCAAAAATGGGTGCACAAGTAGCCCCCATAGCTACACATTTATATTGTTTAAATAGTTGTTCTTCAACAACAATGATGTTGGTGTCCAGAATAATTTCCATGAGGCTCCTAATCATAAGTATTTTGTCATGAATCATTTCAGTAAAACGACATAGGTATGAGTAAAACCATTCAATACCAATGTCGTGAGGGATGACAGAAGACAAATCCCTGACGTCTATAGTTACAAAAATAAGGTTGTGATTGTACATACTTTTATTGATTTTTCAATAGATCCCATGAATCCTTTACAATCCAGTTACAGTTGGATAGTATATTTTTCAATTGGGCATCTATAAATTTAGCTATAAAATAAGTTTTTGACTCTTTTGCATCAACTATGGGTCGGGGGAGGGGGGGGTATTCAAATCTTTATGCAATTTTGGTATACCAAAAGAGGTGGAAATCTTTGGACATTTTACTTCCATATAGGACCATTCGTCTAATGTAATTTGTCTATTTAGAAGAAGTTCTTCCAACATTATATCCACTTTCCTATATAAAATGTTTTTCTCATTAATACTAATCTGACAATAAGTGTCAGTATAAAGAATCCCAAACATCTTATTAATATAAGTGTTTTTATCCATAATTAGTTACCCACCCCCCTTGTCTGGTTTCATGATCCTTATTAATTTATTTCCACATATTTCCTGTAATAATTCCATCTCATTTACACTCAAATTATTTCCTACCTGTGACAACCTACCATTATCCTTAAACATCATATGGATATCGTATTCACACATCTTTTCAAAAGTCTGCACAATGGGACACAAAGGGGGATTGAAAGAACTTGATTTTTTACATACATCTACACTGCTGTTGTCAGAAACACTTTCTTTAAAGCAAAATTGAAAATTTAGCTTTCTTGTATAAAGTTTTAAATCTATCAAAGCTTCATCCAGACCTCCTTTTTTACTTGGAACAAAAGAAAGGCCTTTTTCAAAAATATCAGCAATATCATTACTTAAAGTGCACTCACTATAATTGTATACCTTAAAATCACAAATTTTGTTCCAAATAATCTGAAAAGGACTCTCCTCTGTATTGTTAACATCACATAAAACATTTTCCACATTTACTTCCTCAAATTAATTTTCCAAAAATGTTTGTCCCAATACATTCATTTGTTCTAATAAATTCATAAGTTCTAATAAATCCTCCCCCTCCCCTGTAGTTGTAATTGTGTTGTCCCATTCCCCCTCTCTGGTTCTTTAGCCTCTCTGACCTCCTCAGAGGGGGGAATTCTAAAGGGTTAATGTCAGAATCCCTTGTATCAGTTGTTTGATAATTGTCACCACTAAATTCTCCATCAGTTGCATCACAATAATTGTTAGGCCTGTTTTGACTTGGGGGGGCGGAGGATATGCTCTATGTTCAGCATAATCCTTTTCATCTCTTTTTAACTTTTTTTCTTTTTTATTTTTTAACCCGATAATGTATTGGTCAACATTCTTAAATATATTATCATACTGCACTTTATAAAAATTAAATAGTAAATCTGATTCAATACTATTATTTACATGCTTGATTTTCTCATTAAGGTTTACCGTTTTCTTGTCGTTATCTTTGACAAGACAGTCCAGAAGTTCACATCCATGCCTGTTAAACATTTGTATCAGTTCTAAATGTAATTCTGAGTTCTTAACCAATCCTGTCGGGCACAATCCCACTTAAAAAATTCCATCATCCTAGAGATTGTGTTCCCAAAGGAAATTTCATCAGAAGGATTATCTAGAGTATGACAGTCCTCCTCCTCAGACCTACAGTCTAAAAGAGAAGGAATCTGGGTAGAAAAAGCAAGGGATTCATCATCAGAATCCAACTCTTCCTCACAAGAATTCAATTCCCTGGGACTTTTAGGGACAGAAGAGGACCAAGGAGGATCAGGAACCAAAAATCCTTGATGAGGCCTTAACAACACTACAGCATTAAATAACCCCTGGGTAAAGGCCTGCCACTCACTTTGTGGATCGCTAGGAGCAGAAGAAACATGATTAGTTTTCTCTTTCTTTTTAAGGGGAAGTCTGTCCTAGAAACCTGAGAAGAACCTGACTCAGGATGGCATTCCATAACTGTAGTAGGAATTTCTTCCCTAAAGAGAAACTGTGGTACCCCTCTAAACCCCTCGGAAACAATCAACCGTGGTTCCCCATGAACACTCAAAACAGACACCTGCAAAGCTTTGTCGGATGTGCTGCCCGCCAGATCCTCACTGGCCTCCAACCCAGATGTGGTAGTGGAATCTGACAATACAGCCAGGCAAGACTCCAGGTTTGTAATAACCTCAGGAGAAACTCCTGGCAGAGGCTGGACAGCGGATGTTTCCATTCTTACCTTATGCACCTTCTTCTTCCCTGACGGCTGACCCTCCAGGCAGGAAGTTTCATCCATAGTATCTTTAGCAAGAAGCTTAAGATGCTGGTTCTCAAGATACAATGAAAGGGAAAATAGCCTACTATGAAGAGTTTTAGGGACAAACGTCTGACAAATTGAACAATATGTATGGTCGTCAGCAGCACCTAGGCAAAAAAGACACTGGGAATCAGTCTCCCACACTGGCATTTATGCTTCCTAGATGACATGAACCCCCCCCAACAGCACAAAACAATCAAAGAAAAAAAAAAAAAACAACTGGGTACTTATCTGCAATAGTGAGGAACTCAGCAAACAGGAATAATCACCAGAATGCCAACAAGCAGAAAAACAGCAAAAAACAGACAAGAGGAAATAGACTGACGGTTAATAACAGCATTTGGACTGGTGGCAAAGAAGTTCTGAGGATGGTACGCCTGAATGTCACCTTTATGCCCTATGCTACACAAGGAGTGTGTAGATGACGTTCACCGTACCTTAAAGTAACAGTAAACTTTAGTAAACTGTCCAGATGGTGGGCTTCACTGCAAGAAATCCCCATTTGTAATGAATAAAGCAGCAGTGAATGTAAGGACATCATACACTATAACACTAGATAACAGTAGGAATTGTCAAACTACAATAAAACAACCATATATCAAGCTGCCTTGTAACTTGAATCTGGTACTTAACAAACAATCACAAAAGCCTGATGGAAGCAGAGAATACCAGTCAACAAAATGGAAAACTAATCATAAGGAAGTTGTTGTTTGTCTTTCGGCTTTTTCCCAGTAAGGGGTCACCACAGTGGAAACTCCGGTCCGCTAATATTTGGCAGTAGACTTTTTTTTTTTTACGAAACGCCGAGGTGCCAGCTCGATGCCCAACCTTCAACGAAGGCACGCCCATTTATGTATGCTTGTCTTTCGAACTCTACCCAACCGCAGGGAGGACATGCAGACTACACACAGAAGGCACTCCCAAGCCAAGCCAAGAATCAAACGGGAGAACCTCTTGCTGTGAGGTAACAATGCTACCACCATACCACCGCGGCAGACAGAAAACTAATCAAACTAATCATAAGGAAGACTGAATGAAAAATTACACTGGAAAAATCTAATAAATCCAAGCCATCCACTTACCCTCCAATAGTCGTGAGCCAGTAGCTGCCATTGATGAATGACTTTGCTGCCACTAAAAATGACTTTGAGAGCCCTATGACCAGGCATTAACTAAAGCTTACTTAAAGCCATAAGCCACCTGAAAACCCCTCGCAGAGCAGGAAAAAAAGAGTCTACACCACAGACTTAATTTGTAAAATCAAAGCAATAATCCTAGATGAGGCAGCTTAAATCCTCTGAGAGCATTGTAACATAAATCAGTTTAGAAAAGTACAGTTTTGTACCTACCATAAATGTAGATGTTCGAGGATCCACATTGCTGCAGTCATAACCTGTGGGTAGTCCCCGCCTCGGTCGGTCGAATACCAAAGTGTTAGGCTGGCGTCGGTCATGGTCGCTCAGAGCTGGCGCTGCAGTCAAAGTAGTACTTAAAGCATGACCGGCGACGCCATATCCTCAGTCTTTCTTGCCCCAGATGTCAGAAGGCCTAAAAGGAAAAGGCAAAAATAGAAAATACCCAACAAAAAGCATTAAGAGCTGCTAACATGCCCTGTAAAACTGCAGTGGCAAACCCAGCCCTAGACTTGGAATAAAGGGAGATGGTAATGTTTAGTAAAAGTACTGAACTCCAAGTAGATGCCTCCAAAATATCCTTAGTAGCTACCCTTAAAAAGGCAGTAGATGTGGCAGTAGCCCTAGTGGAATGAGGTCTGATCCCAGCAGGAACATCCTTTCCATGATGAGAATAATAAAAGGCAATACAATGGCCAATCCACTTAGAAATAGTTTGCTTTGAAACAGCTTTCCCTTATGAACCCAAAGCAAAGGAAATAAATAACTGTTGAGTCTGCCTGAACTCTTTAGTTCTGCTCAAATAATATGAATATCAAAGAATGCAAGACTTTTTCCCCTTTATTTTGGGGATCAGCATAAAAAGTAGGCAAATGAATAGACTGGTTTAAAGCCACATTAGAAATAACTTTAGGCATAAAGTAGGGGTTAATGCGCAGGACACCCTATCCTTATGGAATATCAGGAAGGGTTCAACTGCCATGAGAGCTTGTAATTCAGATACCCTAAAGGAAGTAAGCTTTTCCAACACAAAATTGAGATCCCAGGAAGGAGTATCTTATGTTTTTGCCCTCTAAGAAATTGTTTAAACAAAGGGTCCTTGTCTAGTAATTCAGTAAGGTATGTTCCAACTGAAGATAGAGCATCCACTTTCCATGCCTTTGTGCAAAATTTTGGCAGATGGCCCAAGCCACTGTCAACTGTTAATTTCCACTTGTGGGGATCCTCAATACATCGATGTGCAAACTCAGAGCAGTCTCCCACAATATTTGTCTGCAAAGGTTCCCCTGCTTGTTGATGTACCACATGACTGTTGTGTTGTCTGTTCAACACCTGTCGTCCTTGAAGGCCATCAGGCAAATTGGACTGCTAACATCTCCTTCATGTTGATATGCATGCTGTAGTCTGGGAGGCCACGTGTCTTGAATCCATAGATCTAACAGAGTCCCTTGTTTAGGTGAAGGTATTATCTGAATGACAGTGTCCAAATCCTGGCAGTGTTGAGTCCATACACTTTTGAGATACCATTGAGCTTCCTCATATGCAGTTTGGCATTGACTGTCCTTGCAGTCAGCCTGGACAGTACTGATAATTGCTGGAAGTATAGGTGAAGATTTCTTTGTTTGTCGGGTCAAAAAGCCATCTGAGAAGCTGTATTCAGTCTCACACCCAGAAAACACATGTCTTGAGAGGTACTAGACTGGACTTTTACATACTGTAGATGTTGAAGTAACTTGTCTTTGTCTTTACCATCCAGTGATCTTTGGAACTTTGGAATGTCTAGGTATGTAAATTGGCCTCCAAGTGTTTCCTTTCTTTGGCACCTTGTGCCAACTTTCCTGAAGAATCTGGAGATTGTGCAGGAGAACTCCAAGTCCTAGGTCTGAAAGAACCCTGGCGTGAGCCCTGCCCCTACCGTCTAGACCTGCCCTTAGACTGAAAATCCGAAGAGGGTAAAGACCATCCTCTTTGCTGGCAATTCCTACTAAATGTCTTCCATCTTTTCAACTTCAGATTGAAGAGGAGCATCCATTAACATGCTCTGACAAATTTTGATCCTTGAACCAGTAGCAGCCACCCTGGAAGAAGCCTGAGAGCCACACTGCAAGGAGTGCTTACACTTGATCTGAAGCATGAACTAAGTCCTGCAATTCCTTACACTCTATACCCTCAGATAAAGCATCTACCTTAGATTTCTAACAGAAAGTTCTGATATTTCAGCATATGAAACTGGCAATTTAAAGCCCTCATAGCTAACGTTTTACCCCACCTATCCAAAGCTCTAGAATCTTTATCCAGAGGAACTGGATTCTTAACTACAAGCCCTGACATAGGCCCTTGAATAATAGTTTCGGGTCAGCTCTAGGACTCTTATACAAATATTTATGTGCCTCTGGAACTCTGTAATACCTGTCTGGCTTGACAAAGAATCAGGATTAAAACATCCTGAACAACATCTAAAACAGGGGAATAGCCAAGGTCTATGTTGTGGCAAAACAAAAATTCCCTAAGCCTCTTACGAGAATCTGAAAACTGACCTTCCCATGGAGTGCAAGGTTTCAGAAAAGGAAAAATCCTCTGGAGGAGAAGCAGAAGGACAGGAATCCTCTGCATCCGAATCAGAATAGGGAGGAAAATCCTGGATATCCTCAGCTGAGGACTCAGAGTAATCTGAGGAATGCTCCAATCCCTCTAAATCTGTCTCTACCCTAGGCCTCTTCTCTGGAGGGAGCATAGAACCGCTGATCAAAGTAATCAAATCCTCTGCCATTTTCAACATATGTTTTTAGGAACAGAGCCGAAGAACTAGGGTTGTGGCCTGTACCAGAAAGACCAGGTCTAGCCGCAGGGCCTTTAGACAAGTAGAAGGCCTAATAACCTTTTGTAAGGATGGAACCACAGAAACCTGAGAAGCCCCTCGGCCTGACCTAACTCCTGAGAGGCCAACTCCTGTAATAGTAAGGTTCCCTTGGGATTCAGCCGAGACCTCGGCTGGATCTCATCCGTTTAGACTTTAAAGATTTATCCCTAGCACAGTCTAATCTGCATTTAATGGTGCGCTTATTAAATCCCCCAAGCAAGGAATACAGAGAGAGTGATAGTCCCTGAGGTATCTGTTTCCCACAAAATACAATTATTAACTTTTCTGACATCCAGAAAAGACAAAATATTCCCCAACGAATGCCCAACTTGGTCTTCGGTCTGAAACTCGAAAATTGAAAAACGCTGCAAGAAAGACTGAGGATATGGTGTCGGTCATGCCGTCAGCTCTGGCGACCATGACAGGACAGCGGACTACCCACAGGTTATGACTGCAGCAATGTGAGACGAAGAACATCAGAATCCTAGGAAATGTCTAAATAAATGCATGACAGACAGCAGCACAAAATCAGGAAGGGAAACAGGGGCATTCATGTTAAATTTAGGGGGTCAGTATTACTTTATGATTTCTTGTATCCAAATATCGCCTGATAATTTTATAAGAGCTTGCATTTTGGTGTTATTTATTTTTTTATCCTATTTTCAAATGTGCAGTCATAAACGTACAGTTCTCACTGAAACCTCATGTTGTTGGCTCACCCATCCCACAAACACCTAATAAATATATTTCTGTATCTGCTCATATACATATATAGGTAGATAAAAGTAGCTAGAGATAGCTACAGATATATATTATATATACATCCAACTGTACATCTCTATCTATCTCTGTCTATCTACCTACCTATCTATACAAACATGGGTGTAATGGCCATTAGCAAATGCTCATAAGAGCAAAAGTTTTCAGCTATTTTTCTGCCTGCTGACAGCTTTTCTTGTAAGATTGTGCACTAGCAGGATGTGGGAATTTGTTCTTTTCCTGCTGTAGTGTAATTTCAAAGCTGGTATATATAATTAGCAGGTGGTATGGGGTCGCAGACCCTCACAAGGGGGGTGCAGGGGGCTTCACCCTGTGCAAATACCGTATTTTTTTTTTTTTGCCTGTTAAATCTTTTTAGATTAATGCTTTTTCACAACTCTTTTTGAATTTTGCTCTTGGCTAAGATACTCACACACACATACATATACACATGCTTAGCTATACCTATAACTTATTTTTTTCACAAAGCACTTTGTGTTTCCATGTTATGAAAAAGCCTAGCCTACACCACTTCAGGTTATTTGTCTCTATATTGACTTATAATTGTAGTTCTGCAAATATCTGTCTTCTCAGTCTGTCCTTAGATATAGCATCAGTGTTACCTTTTCACTAATTTTTGCTAACTATGAGCTGTTAAGATGCCTTCAGTGGTACATTTAAATGCTCTTCCAGATAAAATGGTTAAATTACAGGTATAGCTTATGCTTACTGATTGTAATTCATAGTAGCTTCTGATTACTGTGAATTACGGTTGGCTATCAATATTTCAAAGCCTTGTTCTTGAACAGAGTGTGGCCAAAAGTACATTTTCAAAGTCTCACAATGCCAAACTGAAATAATACGAAATCTTAATAACAAAAGTAAAGTTTGATTCATGATTATGAGTCTGGAATTGTGAATGGAGACCGTGGTACACTGAGGAATGGGGAATTTACCCTTTTCCTCACTGTAGTGCGATCTCAGAGTTGGTATATATAATTTGTAAGGGGTGTAGGGGGTGCAGGGGGGCTTACCCCCTCTTAAAACGTAAAAGGACATATGGATTTTCTAAACCAGAAGTCTGGTATGTCGAATGTTGATCATCGTGTTTCTGATGTTCGACATTTAGGCTAGATGTTGTTTTTGTTTTTGACACTGTAGTTCTGTGTTTTACTTAAAAAATATTTTGACTTCAATATGTTGATGGTAAACCATGAATTACTGAGTGTAGTTCATACTAACTGATTTTCCATCACATCACATTGCAATCTCTGTTTGTATTAAAATAACTTACCTTTAATTTCTCTACAAACTGTCTGAAATTTCAATAAATATTAAACGATTGTCATATAACTTGTATCAGTTCTTTACTAATGTTATTATATTATGTCTAATTAGTTATAATTATTTAAACTGCAGATGGTTTTGTTTTATTTTTGAAGATTGTAAAATTATCATTTTTAAAATGTTCTATAATAATTTGTTCATTTTCTTCCCAGGTCTCCACTGAAAATGGGCTTCTATCCATTCGGGCTTTCCCTGTAATCAAATGTCAATAAATAAACTTCCTTCACCATGTCCCACAATGCATTGTCTCATACCCCTGGATAACTTACTCAGACATCTGTGACTAACAGTTTGTGCTTGCAAACCTAATTTGCTAGACTTTCTTTAGCTTTTTCTTAACCTCTCTGGACTACTGACCTACCTATATCATGCATATTGAATCAAATTCCAATATATAATGACTTAATACTTCTGACTGCTAATTCCTATTATGGGAAATGGGTAAATTAACATGTAATGAGTGATCTATTAGTGTTTAGCCAAATAACACTGCAATAGTAGGACATAAAAAATAAGGATGAATTAAAGGGAAAGGCAGGTCGAGATGTCATTTAGTATCATTTGTAAAGAACATATTTTTCTCTATCACATTAGGGATTTCATTCCATTATGAAGGCTTTGAAGAGAACAAGCACCTTGATCAGTTGCTGGGGAAGTCTGATGGTTGTTATTTTCAGTTTTTAATAAATGCTCTCTACCAGTCATTAACTTTTTCTATTCAAATACCATCTGAACCAAAACCTCCAACTATAAGGATAACTCTGTGCTGCTAAACTGTTGGCTTTGAACTTGCCTGCATAAAATAAATACAACTTTTTATATGCGCTAACTAACAAGCAATAAACTAGGTCAGGGTACTTGTAGTATACAGATGCAGAGGTCTACACCTGAGGAGTAGAAGACCATGAAAGGAATACATAAGCAATGGAAATAACAACAACAGCGATAAAGTAAATTGTGTAATTAACATACCAGCTAAACAAATAACTAACACCTCATACAACCTATTCCTCTCTACTGGATATTTTATTATAACATTTTCTGATAAATACACTGACACTCTTTTCTGCTTAACAAATTAAGTGATCATTACCACAGTTGGTCTTTTAAAACAATAATAATCTACCCAGTCAGAAAATACTCCTATGCTATACCTAATTCCAAGAGAAAAAGAAAATGCGCATGGAACTCAGATCAGTTAATTGGAATCAAGTCAATTCAGTCAGCAACCGCATCACAGCTCTATAATTATTTAAAACTTCCTAGAATCTATTCAAATAGGCTATTTTCACACAAGCTTCTATAATTATGAGGAGCTTCCTGCCCTTTGGTTACTTCAGACACCAGAATACAGTTTAAACAAAGGGAGCTAGGATAGAAAGAATGGAAAGCAGACCTTCTAAAGAAGTAAAAACAAAAACAAAAAAAAAAAAACACAAGCAACTTAAAGAAAAATTATGACAGCAACCAATTCTCCAAAACACACATATTAGACAACAGCAAAGGTATCTGATGGGAATATAAGATCATTTTGGAAATCCATAAGTCTTTATCGACAACCCTCAGATTCTACCATGTTGTATTATATAAGGTATGAAGACTCTCATGACCAGCACACTAGTAGCACAAGCAGCAAAAGCCACTGCACCCATGACTGAAATAGCCCAAGCTCTCAGTCAAACTAAAAAAAAGGTAACAGGTGCATATTATTATATGCCCCAATTTCCTCTATATGGCCTCTTCCCTTATTGTTAAATCACTTGCACACATTTTCAACCAAGTATCAGCAACCTCAGCTATACCTCACTGCTAGAAACACACTACCTTAACACCAATACCTAAAGTACCATTCCCTAAGACTGAATGGTGTATTACTGTTTTAAAGACCTATCTCAATTCTTTCATCCCTTCCAAAGGTAATAAAATGATTTCTTTATCAGCATTTAGTCGGGCATATTACCAAATACAACTTCTTCAGCAATAAAAAGCATAGCTTCATAAGAAGATATAATATTATGATAATTATATACACAGTTAACCACCAAATTTATAAAGCTGTGGAAAACAATTAATTGTTAAATGCAGTTTGCATTGATGTTAAGAGTTTGTTTGAATGAGAAAAACACTCTCACCTTCTTGGGACCTTAACACAGCAGGGTTTTAACAACTCCACAAATGCATTGTTTATATTTGTATTTTTCAGGAAGAACTTTAATATATCTTCTGGAAATGCATTCTAAGTAGTGGAACACTCCTGCTCAAGGTCCCTCAGGGATAAGTTCTGTTTACATTTTTATATTCACCAATTATACAGAGTTTACCAACTAATTTACCTGATATCAACTGCCCACTTCATGCAGATATAACAATACAATAGTAGCCTCAAATCCTTTTTTATCACATTACAAGAAAAATTAGAAAACTACTTCAATCTGCTCTATAATTTGCTTCTGAATCATGGACTAATCTTATGCACCGACAACTTATCTACAGTGCTATAAGCAACAGGCCACGGCTTATTGAAGTAAAACCAACAATTTATTTCCACAACAAACAGATGGTGAGTGCTTTCATGGACCAAGCCACTTCATCAGAGCTGATGAAGTGGCTTGGTCCATGAAAGCGCTCACCATATGTCTGTTGTGGAAATAAATTGTTGGTTTTACTTCAATAAGCCGTGGCCTTTTGCTTCTAGTGTTTTTTTATGATATTAGACTGGTTTTTGGAAGCACAGCTTACCTTTACCACTTATTATTTGTTTCTGTTATCTAAAGTGCTGTTTGGAATGCATATGAAATATATCCACATTCATCTCATTCCACTCCAATTATGCCTAGCAACATCCTACAAAATTACCTAGACTACACTCCAGGCCAACAGCTCCCTTTCATACTTCACAATGACAGCACAGTAAGTGAAACATTTCAACAGCTACAATTTATTTACAGATTCTCCCACATACTAACTTCTGAAGCCACAAAAAGGCACATAGCATCAATATGCTGATTCCTAAACTGGACCATTGTTTGCCTAAACACATCTTGCGTTCAGCCTCTAGTACAGCTATACTCTACAAACCATTACCAACAAGATTCGACATTTCAAACTTTCTCACGCAACAGAGAGCATCACTCTTACATTACACAAAGTTAAATGGTTACCTGTCATAGTTTATGCAATTTTTAATCTCAGTCCTCAACAATTTAAATGACTCTTCAACAAATACTATCCTCTACTTACCCCTTTACCGTTGCCAAAAGACAACATATACTCACTCAGATCTTATGCAGATGATCAATTACTGGTATGCCTTCCTTTCATTAGGGCAAAAGTCTTTCTCAAAAATTAGCCCAGCAGCATGGAACTCTCTTCATAGGTACAAAATATCTTTAATTAAGTTTGCAAAATTCAAGAAAAATTATTTGCAAACCTGAGAGAAGAATCCAAATGTGTATGCTATGTGGACAGAGGATAACTACCCATGTGACTAAAAATGCACAGTTTTAACTGAGTTACAGTTATTTCTTGTTATGTTACTAGATTTAGCCTCTGACTTTGTTCTGGCTGTGTTTTCACAGTTCCTATAAACTTAACTGAGTCATAATCTCCTCTTCTGAAATCTCTGCTCTCCATAAATACTGTGATGTATTTTCCTTCTCCCTCTTTTACTTCTTTGGTCCACTCTCTGTCTCTATCATCTTCTCAGCTGAAAGTGAACAGTACTTTCTCTAAACATAATTCATAGAGCTGTCATGTAATTATTATATAGATCTACTTAATTTGCTATGCTTTCATCTTCCATGAAATCCAGGTTTATGCAACACGCTTTATTGCTGTGTTTTAACTCACTGATTTTACACTGTCCCTTTTCATTAAGATTGGTTATTTGTTAAGTAACAGATGTTCATTTCTTCTTTCTATACTTATCTTTTCCCTAATGCCAATATACGTTGTGTGATAAAATGTATATAGTTTGTATATATGAACTCACCTTGGTGTTAAATGCTAGTATTTTGTATATATCTAAGTTTGTAAATGCCAAATGGCTTGGCTTGTGGCTGAAAAAGGGCTGGCGACCAGCACTACCACCTGGTTAACAAAGTAAAAGAAGTAAATAATCATAATTGATGACATGGATCTAGATAAGCAATGTGAGAGAGAAGCAAAGAAGGCAATCAGACAAGTGTAATCAAACAGTAGAAATTACATTTTAATCTCTGTATACAAGCACTTGGTATGACTCCATATCAGCCATACTTCTCAAACTGCAGATGCTTTATTAGTCCTCTTAAATGCCATGATTTGGCTTGGAGATCCCGGACATAATGGCAAACCAGTATACTGCTCATGCTGCCAGTCCTCAATCCCTGAACCTACGCCTGATTAAGACTAGGAGGCACCCAGCCCACACAGCTTCAAGGCACAATGACAGTGTTTTTTTTTTTCAGTTGTTGCAGCCTCTAGGATCCTCTTTTTTTTAAGAGAAGAAACAAGACAGTCCTAAAAATAACAGCGTGGACAAATCTGAATCTCTAGTAGAAACCAGGATGGGGAAGTCTGACAATAACCTCTGTCGGTTTGCTAAAATGTAATTTTGTTTACTTAGTTTAGTCACAACCAACATCTGGGGAACAACTGGGTCAGTATGACTAGTAGGCACTGACTGGCTAGCTCGCATACTGACTGACTGCTTGAAGTCCAACTTAACAGCTGTCAGTGGTCTGACATTTAGTGCTTCCCTAGCTACTTGATTCCTTACAAAAGTCAATACTAGCTGTAACCTTTCACATTCAGTAAATGATGGCAGTTAATGGATTTAGGCAAAACTGTATTTTTGCAGGTTGAGTCTGACTGAAAAGAAATTCATGTTCTCTTTTTGAGTTTGGATAATGATCAGGATCAGAAGATTCACATAAACCATGGATGGTAGATACTAAAGTAATGGGTCTGAACAGAAATGCCCATTTTACACTCATAGCATCATATTGGTATCCCTTATCAGCTGTGTAACACTTAAAAATGAATGTCTGTTTAAATGTGGCTTCTGTACACATCAAGCAATTTATTTTTCCTTGGGCCACAAAATGCAGAGGAACAGAACACTGATTACTGTTCCTATAGAAAATCGCTGTTGGTGCAATTTTGAAGTGTAAGTGATTCCTTTGATTTTGGAGATTTTTCTCTTCTTCATTCAAAGCATACTGCAATGCAATTCCACAGACACAAAACTACAGGACTTACAAAACTCAAGTTAAGCTATTTTGTCATTATCAATGAAAGATTTAATTAGCAAGAGGGTAAACACAATTAAATAGCAAATAGTCATATGAACTAAGGAAAGACAGTTAATAATTTAAAGAACTCATAAACCATAGTTACTTAAAACAAATATTTGTACATAAATTTAAAATAAAGCTTACCTGCACACAGTTTAAATAAACCAGTTAATGAAACACCTTCCTTCATTCCTTGTCAGGCAGTAGCATCAGCTTTTAACTGCCATGACAGCTCATCATAACCTCACTGGCCACCCCTAGGGTCTCTATTAACCTATAAATAAAAAAAATCCTTAAAACCAACACAAACAAATGAATGCCTGTACGATGCATTTTTTAAACAAACCCTTTTAATGTCATATAAATGTTCTGTATTATGCCCTTGAACGGTCCTTTAGGTCTTCTCTGTACAAAAGCTTGTGCATGTCTCACACAGTGCAGCACACACCACAACCTTTTAGAACAAATATAATAGCCTTTAGCTATAAATGTGCAATTATCCCAACTTTAAGTGTATTTACCCTCCGGATGTGTAATTGTGATGAAGTCTTTCATTGACAGAGACAAAAGCACCTAACTTGAGTTTTGTAAATAAAGTCCTATGATTTTGCATCTGTGGAACAGTGCTGCTATGTGCTTTTGGATTCTTGGTTTGTGCTGCTCTGCATTTTGATCTTTTTTGAATTTTTCTTCTTCATATTTGTGTGACCATGGAGTTGATATGGTTAAGTTCAAGGGTGTGGATGTGGGGACCCCCAATACTTACAGTTTAATTTTTGCCATTGTGTGTTTCAGGTACTAGTATTCAATGTTGTGTGATGCTGGATTTTTGGCATTTGGGTTTCAGCAGTGGAAACCTCTAAATATTGCTCCATGCTCACCTGACAGGCATACATATTATCTTTAGCTGTCCCCCGCATCATAAAAAGGTTGGTTTTAGCTGAGCAGTCTTTCTTTAACATTTTAAGTATTAATTTATATTGCAGGCGTTACTTCTGCATTCCTGGTTATATATTCCTAGATGTTTTTAACACTGTCAGCCAGACTGTTTATAAGAAATAAAAACAGTCACTGTGCTGAACACACTAAGTGACAATTTAGGGGTTTAGCTTTATTTTATATTAGCAATTGCCATTTAATGCTACCATTTATGATGCTACTGTTAAGCTCAGTCATATATTAATCTTTCTATATTAATATATCTGATTTGCTTCATACAGAAGAGGCAAAACTAGTTCCAGGCCCCTGACAGACAGTTATATTGCTTATTGCTATAGAATGTCTTTTTATGGCAGTTAGTATGCAAAATGACATATGCCTACGCTGTGTAGATAGTGGTAGACACTATGACCTTCTAAGATGCTTTTTTGATTTATGCATTAAAACATGCCACATACCCATGGAAATACCAGATGCCAAAGTTATATACTAATGTGCTATTAAATTATTTTGTGTTCATTTTCAGTGATCCACACTGGTTGTCACATACAGCAGCATGGGAGAGTGACATACGCACATGTTGGCCTCTATACACCAACAACAAAGCTGTGTACTAGATCCCCTACTCTTTTTCACTCTTTATTGATTATATCAGCGATAGTCTACTAGGCCATAACCTTCTACTTTGTGCAGATGACATCCTACTAATAGAATCCAACAGGTCACATTCAAGGCTGCAGTCAAAACTGAAGGAATCCTCTAATCTTTGCCTATGTTGTAATAACAATAAGCTTAACATCAACACTAAGAAAACTAATTGTATTGTTATTTGCTTCCCTTCAAAAAAGTACCACTACAACCAATAATATATATTAAGAATTTACAGGTTAACACCATCACCAGTGTCTCAGAATGCAAATACCTTAGACTTAAACAAGACCCAGGTCTTACATTTACAACTCACACTGATAACATTACATGCAAGGTACTTTCCAAACTATAGCTAGGTTACAAAACTTCTTACATTCCTATAACCAGCAATAGCCAAAATCATACTTCTCCCTAAGCTGGAATGCTGCCTGCCTCTTCTTGTCCTATACTCATCACATAACACAAACTACAAGTAACATAAAATAAAATATTCAGGTTTGCTATCCTTGCTGACTTGATTCATAACTAAAAATGTCTCTCAGTAATAGACAGAGCCTCAAAGAGCCTCATTTATTTTAGGCTATTTACTGTTAAAAATTATAAACTTACTGAGAACAAAAGTGTATACAAAAGAACAGTCATATTCTTGAAAGAATAGTCAAGAAACTAATGTAATACATAACAGACCAAATCTGAAAACACCTACTGGTGAAAAAAATACTCTCTCAAACAGGATCAGACACTTATAAATATTTACCACCTGAAACCACGCCCCTCACCAAATTGCAGGAATTTTAGAAATCATTACGTACTCACCTCATCAGCAATCAGCAAAGCCATGTGTAAATACTTTAGATACAATGGCTAACAATATTTACAGTGTGTTACATATGACATAACTAGCGCTGTCGCCTCACAGTAAGACGTTGTCCGGTTCGATTCTAAGCTAGAGCATTTTCTGTGTGGGAACATGCGTGAATGGGCGTACCTTCCTTGAAGGTTGTGCGTCAGGGCCGGCAACTCGGCATGTAAAAATCTACTGCCAATCATTAGCGGACTGGAGTTCCGCTGTGGTGATCCCTAACCGGGAAAAGCTGAAAGACACAACAAGTTACATATGACATAACTATCTGTGTTTAGTAAACAGCTGGCATGTTATAAGTACACATAGTGTACATAGAAAAATGCTCTCTACTCCTTCATATCAACTTCTCCTTCATAACATGTACCATATTAAATCAACCTATAATGTCTTTTCCACAATACTTACACATTGTACACAGTGTGTATACAGAAACATTTGATGTCCACTTAAATATAATTGTGTTTGCTATATACTCTCTCTTTCTCTGACTAGTCTCAGCTAACGCCAAGAGTAACCCCCATCCTCCCAGACAGCTATGACTACTACCTCAGGATTTTTTGTATGACTTTGCAATTAACTGTAGTGATTACTTTTGCTTTTGACATTCTCTGAGACTGACAGGTTCGCAAGAGGACGTTCGCACAGCAGGGGGCCAAGGAAAAGAAAGTATTAGATCAACAAACGGATGGCCTGGGACTGAATAATCTGGTATTTAACTTTTCTAGTTTTACTTTGTCTGAGTCTGACATTGCTTTGTTCAATAAGAGTCTGAGTTTCATACCTTCACAATCTAGCAAATTAAATGAAACTCTCATTGACTTACGTTTGTTTGGACGTAAAATTGCTCTCAAGTTATTTTTTAAAGATAATGACAAAATTAACAACGGAGCGTTGTCGTCCATCATGTTTAGAAAGAAAAGTTCCTTTACGCCTGCAATGCCTCCTGTTGTAGATTGTTTCATAAGATTGTGTGAAAGAGACTTCTACATTAATTATTTTATTTGATACCGTTGATTACATCAAAGCCATGGAATTATTATTGGAAGACAGCAACACTTACAAACCAATAAGTATAGATGATGTGAATAATATTGTTACTAATATACATGATAGACTATATGATCTATTGATGTGTATGCAAATCAGCTATGAGATGTATGAGTTTTTGCTTATTGAAAATCCTTTGGTTCCTTGTTTAAAGGGACTACCTAAGCTTCACAAGAATATACATCCTGTCCCCATGCGTCCCATCGTATCTGGCAAGGGATGGTCCACGTCTACAGTTTCAATTTTTATTGAAAAAATTTTGAGACCGGTAGTTGATAGCATAACATTTATTCTTAAGGATACCTACCAATTACTCAATGATATAGAGTTGTTACAACAGGATTGGGTAGGCACAGATGATACCCTATTAATTTCATTAGATGTCAAAAACCTCTTCACCTGTATACCTAATGAGTATGGTATACAGGCAGTTAGAGAAATAATGTCTCATGAAACTACTTTCACAACCAATAGGCAAACCCTTATATGCCAACTACTAGATTTAGTTTTGTACAACAATGTCTTTTTATTTAACAAAAAACATTTTCTTCAAACATGGGGTGTCAAATTTAGTGATGCATTTTTGGGAACAACAATACATGTTTAATAATGCTTGGGCACATAGAATTAAGTTCTATAGAAGGTTTGTTGATGACATGGTAATAATATGGGAAGGGACCTTTACTTTATTTCAGGAATTGTTAGTTTAGCTTGAGTCCACCACAGATTTCCTGAGATTTACAGCAGAACATTCTGATGTTGCCATAAACTTTTTAGATGTTACTCTTACGTTTGATGGCAATAAAAGATTGGTTTCATCACTTTACAGAAAGCAGTGTTGGAAGAACAATATATTAAGCTACAATAGCATGCATCCCAGGTTTGTTTTTTCAGGAATTGTTAAGAGCCAGTATGTCCGGTTATCTAGGTTATGCAAAAGTAATGATGTGTTAATTGAAGAAGCAGATCATCTAGAGGCCCTATTTTTAGATAGAGGCTATGATGCTAACCTAGTTCGATCTATTACGAATAAAACTTTGGGTATAGATACAAGTTTGGATATTGCTGGTACATCTAGTAATACTATACATAACATGAGGACATTACCCAAAGACAATAAATTAAGTTATGTAACAAAATACACAAATGACATTATAGATTTAAAGAAAATCATCACCAAACATTGGAACGTGCTAACCAGTGATGATTACGTTAAACGTTTGTTGGGCACAAAACCTCATTTCTTGTTTAAGAACTGTAATAATCTTAAACTAATTTTTAATTTTAATGATAACAAGATTAGTCATATTCCAAATTTGCCTTCAGATAACAGAGGGACATACCCATGTATGAAATGTAACATGTGTAAATACATTACACATACACAAGTATATAATTTTCCATCTGGTCATCTTAGATTTGTCCCTAAGATTTTTGCTGACTGCAACACAATGAACTTAGTATATTTGGCTACTTGTGACTTTTGTGATGCATTCTACGTTGGTTTAACCAAAAGAAAATTCAAAGAGAGAATATACAACCATGTCTACGACATTAGAAAAAAGAATGATCAAAATGCACTTGCCAAACATATTAATACTCACTCAGAACATAGCTTTAGTTTTAGAGTATTACAAGTTATCATACCCAGTATAAGACAAGGAGATAATATGAACTCTCTAGCGAGGTTGGAATTAAGTTGGATTTTTAGAACCAGGGCACATGTACCACCTGGCCTAAACCTCCATATTTCCTTGAAACCAGTACTGGAGGCTATTTAGTTATACAATCTATTTAATTAGAAACGGTACTTTAATGTTGCTATCAGTTTCATTGATTAGTATAGATTATTATACTTAACATTTTCTAGATGGTTTTGTCTATCCACTTTTTCCTGTCATTTTGATGCACATTTATTGCTATGTTTCACTCTAATTCCATACTCAAGCTAGGGTGCCATGATACATCCTATGTTTATTGACATGCAATAGATTAGTTTTGTACTCTACATTTCATACTTTGTATTAATACTCATATGTTTTTGGTATAAGTTTCTTCATTCCATTTATTAATTCATTTTGTTCAGACCATTGAATATGGTTTCATGTGTAATTTCCATTTTACATTACTAATAATAAGTCATAGCATATTTAATCATTCTAATGTTTTTACATATTGTATTTTATTTAACATTTTTATGCATTCTACACATTTTTTGTACATTTTTATATATCTCAAACATGTATCAATATCCATTTACTAAGGACATGAATGAATTTATATTAGTTCACACACTATTGCATACCACATATTTTATATTTCATTCTTATATGGGTGTCATGTATAGATTATTATGAACTTTTACATCTATATATGTTATTTAGCTATTTAATATTTCTATTTTTAAATTTGTCATAAAATGTTATCTGAATGTATCATTTGTTTTATTATTTGTTTTATGTATGAGTTTTTAAGCAGAATGAGTTAAGCAAAGTTGCACTAGCACTTTAAATGAATTTTCAAAGATTGTTTAACAGCTGGTTAACCATCTAATTATACAATCATTTAATTGACTAATTGCATCAGTTGATCCTTATATTTTTGTATATAAGCTTCAGAATAATTCATTGTGTTAGATCTGATGAAGCGTGCAGTCCAGCTATCTCTTTATCTTCAATAAACCTGTGTTTTATCGAGAATTTGGTGTGTTTCGTGGAAGACTCTACAACTTATACATCTATAATTTACTTTTTCTTTTTTGGTTTCTGAGTCCTTGGGAGGCAAAAGACACTTAATTTCTTGCTGAAATACTAAATAAACCAAATAAATAAACAATCCCTTCCTTATTTATTTTGTCTTCCTTTTCTGTTAACTAACTTAATTGTTTTTAAACTATTTACTTCTAAAGCACTTCTGTTTCCAGAAATAAAAAAAATGACAAAGTGTCCAACTATAGGACTGACAAACCTTTGATCTGACATTTCTGAAATGCTCCTGAAGCATACTTATGAATTTCTTTGGTTCTTCTATAAAGACTAAAAAAGAAATTACCAATCATTTATCATTCTTTCAGTACTGCATCATATTGTTTAAGAGACTTCAGCCTAAATGCATTAATGTTAAGTATTTCTCGAAAAAGTGAGCAAACATGCATTGTCCATGGGGTGTGAAGAGGTACAGAATGAAGCCCAGTATGAAATGACTATTAAAGCCCAAATGTCTCACAGATTAAACCTAGACTGTGATTCATCATAATCTTCATTGTAATTAACCCCACTTTTTACCATTTTTCTACATGGGGCTGGGGTGTTACATCAATTGTCACCACCACTCTTGATTCAGTATCACTCTCTCACCTGCTATGACTGTCATGCCTGGCACAGATTTCTGTATCACAATCTATCAATTTCTTTACTGGACACCCTCAATTCCTCTTGCCTTATTCCTGTCTGTTCTAAATATTATTCATCAAATAATCTTCTACTTTCCTGCACCTGTGCCTGAGCCACTGTATCTTTGACCTTCTCTGCAATCAGAGCTACTTGGACTTTTGCTCTGATAAACTCACTTCTTCAACTATACCATGGTATGCATCCCACCTTCCATCTCAGGCACTTCATCTCCATCATTTCTAGCTTCTTCAACTTCTCTGCCTTCACTGCCTAGGTTTCTATGCCATAAAGAAGCACTGGTTGCACACCTTATTTTTCAGCTTATTTGTTATTCTGCTGTCACATACATACTACCCCTGACACTCTGTGCCAGTTAGCTGCAGCCCATATAATTCTAGCTTTGATTGCCTCATTCAGAATTCCCTTCTCCTCAACCACCCAACAAGTTACTTGAAGTTGCTAACCTATTCCACTAGTTTTATTTCTGTTTAGTTATTTCAGCTTCTTCTGAATTTCCCAATTTGTTGCCATGACATCATAATCATTAATGACATCATAATCATCAAATATGTTGTATTTCGTTATCGGTATTCATTTCTATTCATCATTAACCTTTTTATTGTGTTTTGAACCCTTGAAATGCTGTGGCTGAGTTGGCAAGAGAATTTTCACTAAAGTTGAGGTATTTTAGTTTTACTTTATGGTGCTAAAAGATGAAAAATTTAGCTAGCAAGGCAGAAATACTCATCATAAAATGCAAAACCAAAATCTAAACTCTTCTGATGCAATCATCATTGTTTCCACTATTTACAATGCTTTTCAGTGCTTGTCTTTCAAACTGAATGAGGATGCAAACCTTATTTTTATTATGAGGCCATTAATGTGTTTTTTATAGATCTCACTTAGAACTCCTAACAATATTAAGACAAAGTGTTTTTGTTATTTGTCTGAAGGTTAAAAAGTATGCATATTGCAATGCAGTGTCTATTTCTGTATTTTACTCTCTCTGATCTTTCTCAATGTTTGACTGTACTTTCTTAATTGCTTATGGTATACACCTTCATGACTGCTGATCCCCTCACCTCAAAGGAAATGCAAAAAAAAAAAAAAAAAAATGGATCAAATAAGCGTTCACAGACTGAGATCTCACTGCCCTGTTGCTTGCATCTGCCACTTCTACAGTGCAGCTTCATGTATGCATTTTCCAAGCAGGCAGAATTACCATGAAATATATTCAAAGCAGAACAGGTGACAGATTATTTGCAGTGGAAGTCTGATGGTTGCAGTTTCAACTTTTTTAATTACTGTTCTTCACTAGTCATTATTTTTACTGCTCAAATACCTTTATAACCATAACCTCCAACTGTAAAAATAAGCCCACTTCTTTGTGCTGTCCTTTGTTTTTTCATGAATCAAGGCTGCCACCATCCTTTGTGCATCACTGCTGCCTGACAATACTGTACTGGCTAGTTTGAAATTAACATTTCAGATACTGCATCCTTCACCTCTGTCAAATGTCACATAAGAAGGATGCATTCTGTTTTTTTTTTCTTCTTTTAAACTGTTCGGCTCTCACACCATTTAAATGTATTCCAACCATCTTTCCTTTTCTTTTACTCAGTTTGTCATATCACAAGATATACCTTCTTTGAATGGGGTCCCTCTCTTTACTATAGAAAGCACTTTAAGAGTTATAAAGTGTAGATTTTCTACAAGGGTGAGAGAGGTCAAGAAAGCCTTTCATGTCATGGCTGGAGGAACAGCTGCAAGCAATAAATTCCTTGCGGATGTGTGCCCTTCAGTTTCATCTACTGCAACACATTCTTATACAAAATCACATAAGCCTACTGGAAGCAGTTTTCAAGCAAATCAGGTGTTCCTTATTTTGGTCGAATGTCCCTGATTTTTGAGGAGATTGCCTCGTTTTCATGACTGGAGTTTGGCACCTATGAATCTTATCATTGTAAGGATTTAGACAAGACAAAGGCATTAAAATTGGGGCAAAGCCTATATTAAGATCCATATAAGGAGAATCTTGAAGAGCTTACTATCCTTCCACAACCCTTTGTTCCCTATTTTTGCATATGGGGTTGGTATGTCATTTCTTCAGTGGCATTCCTCTAGTGCCAGTGTTCACGTTGCTAGGTACCAGCTCTGCTGCTGTTGTTCTTCCATACCACAAATACAAGTGCACACACTCAAATCTATGTCCAGTTTTGAGTGTCCAGTCCACTTACAGCATTTCTTTAGGATATGACAAGAATCTGGAGCAGCTCATAAATACCCACACAAAGGTAGGGAGGAGATGTATACTGCAAATAGAAGGCACCACAGGTGAGACTCAAACCTGTAAACCTCTTGCTGTGAGGTGATGACACTACTCATTGCCCACTTTGCCACCCTCTACTGTTTATAAACACTGTCATTATATTATTTATACTAATTCTAAATACTACTTGCCTGCCATCATATTCTATGTT
This sequence comes from Protopterus annectens, assembly GCF_019279795.1. Classification (NCBI taxonomy): domain Eukaryota; kingdom Metazoa; phylum Chordata; order Ceratodontiformes; family Protopteridae; genus Protopterus; species Protopterus annectens. The sequence continues at coordinate 247,514,589 of NC_056736.1, read as the reverse complement.
TTTGTGTTACTTCAATTCCACTGCTACTATCATCCATTTAAAGAACTATGAACTTTTTAAAATTATTTTATTGCTCTGAAATCATGCTACCTTGGACTTGGGAGTAAATGTGAATTCAGAAGTATCACATTTTGCACTTTCAGTTGACTTAATAGTGATATGGTTACTTTTTAACCAATAATTTCATTCATCTGGCATGCAGATATAGCCCTTTTCCTAACACTAAATTTCAGGCTCAGAAAACATGATAACTTGCTTTTGGACTTTTTGATCAAGTGATGTTTTTATTACAGAATTCAGCAGAACTGCTGTGATACTGCCTGTTTCATTCTATTTTTTACATAGATAACATCTACTATTCATTTCACCTCTATGTGATTTTGCTGGTTTCTCTTAGATACCATAATCCACAAACAAATCAAATATCTCAACTTTGTCCCAGCAAACTTTTTTTTTCCATGAGTTTATCTTCTGTGCTTTTCGGTTGTCATTTTTCTGAGTGCAAAACAGAGCACTCACTATTTTAGATTTTATGCTGTTTCTGAGCAAAGTCAGCATCTATCCACCCACTCACATATACTTCCTTTTATTTTAGCTTAACAGCTTGGTCCACAACAGTTTTTTTTTTCCTTACACATGCAAATGTGGTGATTCATTCCCTTTAAACATGAGCTAAGGAATTATTTTCTGTACTAAGCTGTAGCACAGTTCAAACCTTTCCACATATCCATCTGTCATTGTCTATACAGCCATCTGTTTACATCTGTACAGGTTTCTTCACAGTGCTAGAATCTCATTCTCAGAGTGCTTTCTGTAAGTTATGTGCTTGAGTTTATCTTCCAGTTGTCTTACTTGCATGTGTCTTTTCCCAATTGTTTATCCTGTGCACATCTCTGAAGACTTTTTTCACAATCACAACTACTAGGTAGTTTACATACCCATCTACCTTTTCTATGTTTTCTTGTGCATCTTTATCGCTGCAGAGAAAATGTCAAGGTCAATTTCTTTTTGTCTGTACGACGTTTCTTTCCATATAACTTATTCCTGTATCTTTCTTGCCTAAAAATGTCATGTATTAATAATTATGTTGTTTAAATATAGCTGCAAAAGTAGAATATTGTTATCTAGATGATACAGCAGATTTTACTATGGTCATATATGGTGAAATTTATAAAGGATACTAGTATAACCTGTCCATTCTCATAATACAGTAGTATTTATGAAAAACGTCACTGACAGGTACTGGTCAGTAAAGTATCTAATATTTATATCCAGTGCTCAAAGAGAGAGAGTCACCGTGCCGTAATTTACTTTCATTACAGATTTCTGGAGTATGTGAAAACATCACATTCATATTCTGTACAGACAAAAAAAATATATATATATCTATATATATATATATATATATATATATATATATATGTATGTTGGTTGGACACAAAATTTGCAGGTCAGAGTAACTTTGTTATAAGGTGCCAGTTACATATTTAAAATGTATACAGAACATAATACTAGATGAAACTGGGAAATACACAGGGAATAAGCATTGTTACTATAACATAATTCAGTGAATTACAATTTGCGTAATAATCCCAAAAGCTCATTTTGCTTAACTGTTTACTTCTCATTCATAGGGTTGTTTTCATAATTATATGTATAGTAGTGAGCTAAAAACTTTGCCTTTTACTCATTAGCAACACTAGTGACTCTCTTCTGTCCACAACATTGCTTCACTGACCTTTTCAGAGGAATGTGTATGGCAGTACATCTCTTTTAACAAACAGTTTGATCAACTTTCTGTATGCATTTTAGGGAATGGATTCACTCTGATACGAAATCTCAAGTAAGGTTTTCATTACAGAGGCCCAGCAAAAAACATAATTTCTATGGTATCTTACAAAGCCAAAATTTATTTCATTTAATTAATTTACTTTGCTATAAAGATTACTCAAATTTGGCTGGGTCCATGGACAGTGGAAACCCAGGAAAGAGAGGAGCTCAAAAAAGAAAACTGCAATAGCAATGTGAATCACTAAATTGAATAATATCTATTACAGAATTAAAAACAATATGCATACGTTCAGACTTAGCAGCAAAGTAATAATTTTAAGTTTTTATACAGTGTGGTCTGACAATGCTACTTAATAAAGAAAGATTTTCAACAAAAAAGGCTGCATTAATCTCAGATTACATTGCATAGTTCCATAGATTCATAAAATGTGGTCAGAATGGGAATATCAATCACTAATGAAAAGAAGTTTTATTGACTTTTGAGGCACAGTGTCAGTGTAAGTTATGTTACATCCACACCAAAGAAGAGGATGAGAACAGATGTATGTGTAAAGAACTGAAGCACAGTGGAGAAACTGTGTGGTGATAGTAATTAATATGAGAAGCAGGGAAACAGTCAAGTGAATGTGAAATTTCTCAGAGCTAACATCATAATGGGATGGTCAGAAGACAAGGGCTTTATGATGGTACAAAAGGGGAAGGAGACTGATTTTAATGCTGCAGTGCACTGAAGAGCCAGCGAGTGTTTATATGAGATGGTTGTTGTGGTAGGAGAAAGGGTTGTGCTGTATTAATGACATGTTAGAGCTGAGGAGTCTGTTTTGTAGCATAGTAGGACGATGCATAAAGAGAATCAAGTAAGGACCACCTGTGTTACCTTTTGTACAAATTTGTCAGCATACTCAATAATCTGCAAATCCTACTATAAACACAATCAAGTAAGGACCGCCTGTGTTACCTTCTGTACAAGTTTGTCAGCATACTCAATAATCTGCAAATCCTACTATAAACACAATCAAGTAAGGACCGCCTGTGTTACCTTCTGTACAAGTTTGTCAGCATACTCAATAATCTGCAAATCCTACTATAAACACAATCAAGTAAGGACCGCCTGTGTTACCTTCTGTACAAGTTTGTCAGCATACTCAATAATCTGCAAATCCTACTATAAACACAATCAAGTAAGGACCGCCTGTGTTACCTTCTGTACAAGTTTGTTAGCATACTCAATAATCTGCAAATCCTACTATAAACACAATCAAGTAAGGACCGCCTGTGTTACCTTCTGTACAAGTTTGTCAGCATACTCAATAATCTGCAAATCCTACTATAAACACAATCAAGTAAGGACCGCCTGTGTTACCTTCTGTACAAGTTTGTCAGCATACTCAATAATCTGCAAATCCTACTATAAACACAATCAAGTAAGGACCGCCTGTGTTACCTTCTGTACAAGTTTGTCAACATACTCAATAACCTGCAAATCCTACTATAAACACAATCAAGTAAGGACCGCCTGTGTTACCTTCTGTACAAGTTTGTCAGCATACTCAATAATCTGCAAATCCTACTATAAACACAATCAAGTAAGGACCGCCTGTGTTACCTTCTGTACAAGTTTGTCAGCATACTCAATAATCTGCAAATCCTACTATAAACACAATCAAGTAAGGACCGCCTGTGTTACCTTCTGTACAAGTCTGTCAGCATACTCAATAATCTGCAAATCCTACTATAAACACAATCAAGTAAGGACCGCCTGTGTTACCTTCTGTACAAGTTTGTCAGCATACTCAATAATCTGCAAATCCTACTATAAACACAATCAAGTAAGCACCACCTGTGTTACCTTCTGTACAAGTTTGTCAGCATACTCAATAATCGGCAAATCCTACTATAAACACAATCAAGTAAGGACCGCCTGTGTTACCTTCTGTACAAGTTTGTCAGCATACTCAATAATCTGCAAATCCTACTATAAACACAATCAAGTAAGGACCGCCTGTGTTACCTTCTGTAAAAGTTTGTCAGCATACTCAATAATCTGCAAATCCTACTATAAACACAATCAAGTAAGGACCGTCTGTGTTACCTTCTGTACAAGTTTGTCAGCATACTCGATAATCTGCAAATCCTACTATAAACACAATCAAGTAAGGGCCGCCTGTGTTACCTTCTGTACAAGTTTGTCAGCATACTCGATAATCTGCAAATCCTACTATAAACACAATCAAGTAAGGACCGCCTGTGTTACCTTCTGTACAAGTTTGTCAGCATACTCAATAATCTGCAAATCCTACTATAAACACAATCAAGTAAGGACCGCCTGTGTTACCTTCTGTACAAGTTTGTCAGCATACCCGATAATCTGCAAATCCTACTATAAACACAATCAAGTAAGCACCGCCTGTGTTACCTTCTGTACAAGTTTGTCAGCATACTCGATAATCTGCAAATCCTACTATAAACACAATCAAGTAAGGACCGCCTGTGTTACCTTCTGTACAAGTTTGTCAGCATACTCATTAATCTGCAAATCCTACTATAAACACAATCAAGTAAGGACCGCCTGTGTTACCTTCTGTACAAGTTTGTCAGCATACTCGATAATCTGCAAATCCTACTATAAACACAATCAAGTAAGGACCGTCTGTGTTACCTTCTGTACAAGTTTGTCAGCATACTCAATAATCTGCAAATCCTACTATAAACACAATCAAGTAAGGACCGTCTGTGTTACCTTCTGTACAAGTTTGTCAGCATACTCAATAATCTGCAAATCCTACTATAAACACAATCAAGTAAGCACCACCTGTGTTACCTTCTGCACAAGTTTGTCAACATACTCAATAATCTGCAAATCCTACTATAAACACAATCAAGTAAGGACCGCCTGTGTTACCTTCTGTACAAGTTTGTCATCATACTCAATAATCTGCAAATCCTACTATAAACACAATCAAGTAAGGACCGCCTGTGTTACCTTCTGTACAAGTTTGTCAACATACTCAATAATCTGCAAATCCTACTATAAACACAATCAAGTAAGCACCACCTGCGTTACCTTCTGTACAAGTTTGTCAGCATACTCAATAATCTGCAAATCCTACTATAAACACAATCAAGTAAGGACCGCCTGTGTTACCTTCTGTACAAGTTTGTCAGCATACTCAATAATCTGCAAATCCTACTATAAACACAATCAAGTAAGGACCGCCTGTGTTACCTTCTGTACAAGTCTGTCAGCATACTCAATAATCAGCAAATCCTACTATAAACACAATCAAGTAAGGACCGCCTGTGTTACCTTCTGTACAAGTCTGTCAGCATACTCAATAATCAGCAAATCCTACTATAAACACAATCAAGTAAGCACCGCCTGTGTTACCTTCTGTACAAGTTTGTCAGCATACTCAATAATCTGCAAATCCTACTATAAACACAATCAAGTAAGGACCGCCTGTGTTACCTTCTGTACAAGTTTGTCAACATACTCAATAATCTGCAAATCCTACTATAAACACAATCAAGTAAGCACCACCTGTGTTACCTTCTGTACAAGTTTGTCAGCATACTCAATAATCTGCAAATCCTACTATAAACACAATCAAGTAAGCACCACCTGTGTTACCTTCTGTACAATTTTGTCAGCATACTCATTAATCTGCAAATCCTACTATAAACACAATCAAGTAAGGACCGCCTGTGTTACCTTCTGTACAAGTTTGTCAGCATACTCAATAATCTGCAAATCCTACTATAAACACAATCAAGTAAGGACCGCCTGTGTTACCTTCTGTACAAGTTTGTCAGCATACTCGATAATCTGCAAATCCTACTATAAACACAATCAAGTAAGGACCGTCTGTGTTACCTTCTGTACAAGTTTGTCAGCATACTCAATAATCTGCAAATCCTACTATAAACACAATCAAGTAAGGACCGCCTGTGTTACCTTCTGTACAAGTTTGTCAGCATACTCAATAATCTGCAAATCCTACTATAAACACAATCAAGTAAGGACCGCCTGTGTTACCTTCTGTACAAGTTTGTCAGCATACTCAATAATCTGCAAATCCTGCTATAAACACAATCAAGTAAGCACCACCTGTGTTACCTTCTGTACAAGTTTGTCAGCATACTCAATAATCTGCAAATCCTACTATAAACACAATCAAGTAAGGACCGCCTGTGTTACCTTCTGTACAAGTTTGTCAGCATACTCAATAATCTGCAAATCCTACTATAAACACAATCAAGTAAGCACCACCTGTGTTACCTTCTGTACAAGTTTGTCAGCATACTCAATAATCTGCAAATCCTACTATAAACACAATCAAGTAAGCACCACCTGTGTTACCTTCTGTACAAGTTTGTCAGCATACTCAATAATCTGCAAATCCTACTATAAACACAATCAAGTAAGGACCGCCTGTGTTACCTTCTGTACAAGTTTGTCAGCATACTCAATAATCTGCAAATCCTACTATAAACACAATCAAGTAAGGACCACCTGTGTTACCTTCTGTACAAGTTTGTCAGCATACTCAATAATCTGCAAATCCTACTATAAACCCAATCAAGTAAGGACCGCCTGTGTTACCTTCTGTACAAGTTTGTCAGCATACTCAATAATCTGCAAATCCTACTATAAACACAATCAAGTAAGGACCACCTGTGTTACCTTCTGTACAAGTTTGTCAGCATACTCAATAATCTGCAAATCCTACTATAAACACAATCAAGTAAGGACCGCCTGTGTTACCTTCTGTACAAGTTTGTCAGCATACTCAATAATCTGCAAATCCTACTATAAACACAATCAAGTAAGGACCGCCTGTGTTACCTTCTGTACAAGTTTGTCAGCATACTCAATAATCTGCAAATCCTACTATAAACACAATCAAGTAAGCACCACTTGTCCTATTTTATAGATATCAGTCTGTCAATGTACCTGATAATCTACCAATCCTACTTAACTAAATACTTTGCTTTACATTCATCAATATTTGCCAGTTGTCTTATCTCTGTCTTGTTTATTCTGAGTCACCCACTGTTTTTGATACCATCACTTTCTCAAGAAAGTTGTTTTACTTACTAATGATGCTTTGTAGTAAAATCCATCTTAAGAAGTTTAGTTCTACATCAAGACTGTTTTCAAGGCATCTTATCCATCCATCCATAACCCCTGTTTCCCATTTCTGCACATGGGGTCGGGGTGTCACTTCAGCAGTGACAATCATCGCAAGCCAAAGTTTACACCATCGGGTGGCTAGCCCTGCCGCGGTAGTTCACTCATACTACTCACTCGCACACTGTCACCTAGAGCCAATTTACAGTGTCCAATCTAACTACTGCATGTCTTTGGAATGTGGGAGGAAACTGGAGTTCCCAAAGGAAACCCACATGACTGCAGGGAGGACATCTTATATCACACGAATAAATAATACATGCATTTGCTAAATACGCTACATATTCTGAATACTTCTGTTGTGTATTTTTATTAAAGTACTGGACAATGTTAATTTATGTTGCTGTATTTTCTAATGTTCACATTTATACAGTTTTGATTGTGTTGTTTTACTTCTGACAATGTCTGAAATACACTTAATAACATTTTTTTTTTCATTTTTAGTGTCTTCCTCTTCTTAGATATATGTGTTTTTTGCCTCAGATTCCTCCTGTGTTATTTTTTTCACTTCAGCCACACATCTCAAATCATCTCATGTAACTAACTACCCTTGTAGCATTTTTTTGCACCGACACCCCATTCCACAGATAGCTCTCAGACTTTTCTTTCTTAGCTGAACTCTTCACATTTTTTTACTCCTTCCTTTTTGACCATCAAACCTTCCACATGGTATGCCCTATTACCTTTCTGTGTAGTCTTTCCCATCATAGTGAGAGCTATATGCTGGAAATGGTGCCTTCATTTCTGGTGCATCAGAGTTTTTTTCTTCAATAAGCCCCACTTGTCTGCACCTGCCCCTGTATTTCTCCAATGAGGGCTGTGCAGTGGACATTAGCAACTACATACCATTCACTGGCATGGGGGATTAAGCCATCCCAGCACTATCACCTCCATTATAAGTCAAGGCACTTTCACTGCATTCTTTTGTCTCCTTCAGGAAAAGCATATTTGTTTCCCATAGACATGTAGCTCTCACCTTACCATCTGAAGACAGGAAAGTAGGCTAACCTTTTTTCACTACTTCCTTTCCCCATACCAGTTCTAACAGATGAAGCCAATAATTAAACTTTCATCAACTGAGATCCAGTCACGACTTTATCCCTCTACACAAACAGATACGGAAACTATTCAACTTTTACTTCCTCAGCATTTAAACTGCCACGTTCTTAATCATTCCTCCATGGTTACAAAGGTCCCTCTGTCTTTCTCTCTCCACCCCTATACATCTATTAATTTGAAGATGTCTATGTTATCTGCATTGTCAGACATTTTCTAATCCTTCTGAACTGAAACTAGAGAAAATGTGCTGTCTTGCTGCATGCTGTCCATTCATGCCACTGAAAAAAATTAACAAATCCAGTGTTTGCCTAGTAGGATAACATTTATTTCATGCTTACTTTTAAAGTTCCATTTCACCTTCATGAAACCTGCTGATTTCTTCCATGTGGCTGCACCGCATTTGTGTATAACCAGTACAGTTTCTTAACAAATTATTTTTTAAAAAAATATATGTACTCTGAAATAATTATTTGTTCAGTTTTTGGAATGTAGTCATTTATCTCTTTCCATTACAAATCTCGGGCTGCATATTTCAACAGCTGTCACATGTTCAATATTCAACATTTGTTAGATGTGTTAATATTATTATTTAGATTATTTATATGTTTCATTATAAATATAACTATCTGACGCTATAATGCTTTTGATTCTTGGCAAATAAGGGCATACTTGCAACCACTCTAAAGGTAACCTAATTTCTTTCAGTTAAAATCATTGTGTAATTATACCATGACCCCCCCAAAACATGCACGCTGATTGGCCAGCGTGCACATTGTAAATCGAGTTATACTAATGGAAAAAGGTCCGGTCACCCGGACTTTTTTCCATTAGTATAACTCTACTTTTAAAACACTGTCTCTCTATGTTAAATGGGTTTAACATAGCGAGACAGCTTTAAAATAAGCAACGGAGATCTCCGTTGCTTATTTTAAAGCTGTCTCGCTATGCTAAACCCATCTAACATAGCAGACAGGTTTTAAAAAGCAACGAGAAAGCAAGATCTCCGTTGCTTTTACTGTTGCTATGTTAAATGGGTTTAACATGGCGAGACAGTTAAAATAAGCAACGGACATCTCCGTTGCTTATTTTAAAACTGTCTCGCTATGTTAAACCCATTTAACATAGCGAAACAGTAAAAAAGCAATGGAGAACTTGCTTTCTCCGTTGCTTTGCACAACTCTGATGTACTGCGCAGGCGCGCAGTACATCAGAACTGCTGCGGATGCCAGACATCTGCGGAAGGGCAGTAAACAGGCATTATACTATGCCATTATTTAAGAAAATAGTTTCTTTTCTTAAATAATGTCATGGTATAATAGCAATAACCCACTTCTGGGTGTGGGTAATGCTGTATTTACCCACGGTTGGCTTTGTTTGGTACCTCGGGCTTCGCCCTCGGGACCAAACCACGCCAACCGTGGGTAAATCCAGCATTACCCACACCCAGGCGTGGGTTATTGCTATAATAATACATGCTTCAGCAACAAGGTTAATGGATTCTAAAACAAGGGAAAAGTTTATATCCTTTTGTATGCCATCCCTTCATGATACTGAAGAAATTTTAATAAATCCAGTGTTAGCCTATTAGGATAACATTTCATATTACTGTAACATTTCTTTAATGCTTCTTCAGCATCTTATCCACCCCACTTACTGCCATAAAGAATACAGTAGCATAAATGAAGGACAAATTTCACAAAGACTTTTTGTTGACTTATCCATAGCTTTTGAGACAATAAAGATCTTCACATATCAATGGTCCAGTAATTACCTATTAACCTATGAACATTTTAAATCCTAATCTTACGGCATAGCACAGATCTGAACTGTTTTCTCCTTACATAACAATATACTACTTGTTTAAATGTACAGTATCTTCTTTGTATAGTGTAGGTATTAATTTTAACCTTTCATACTTTAAGTTTTCAATGTATTCTCAGCAACTACTTGCAAGATAATTGGTTGCATGTAGTTTTGCATTTGTTTTCCTCAATGAATCAATCATATGTTTAATCTGTTTTTGCTTTACACCCAGGTTGTGAATGAAAATGGTTAGCTAAAAAGATCACATACCAAGCAAACAAACTAAAAAATAAACAAAAAACATGATAAAAAAGTCTAATTCAAACTTATTGATGTATATGTGATTTTAGAATTTTAAGATGAAACGAATCTGCATTTCAGAATTAGCTATTCTGTGATTTCAGTGTGCATGTTTGTGTCATTTGGAATAAGCTATGTGATTTCAGTGTGCATGTTTTGTGTTACTTCCATATCAATATCATGTTCATTGTTAGCAGTACTGCCCCCTTGGGTAGTGTGTTTTTTACAGTACTGTCACTGGGAGCAAAATCAGTGTAAGATAAAGATAATTGCTATAAGGTTTTTCAACAATTGCTTTTTTTTTCTTTAAGACACACTTGCTATATCTTTATAAAGCACATTCTTCATAGGACAGTCTAGAGCAGTCTTCAACAAATGTTTTCTTATTCGTCACATATGGCTTGGCACTGTTTTAGCATCACTGGGTTCATATCTGATTGACTGTATTTATACATAAAATCATGACTATACATTACTACATTCCTTTAAATGTGAACTAGAGCCTGTTCCTTTACTCTTCCCTTATCTTTGTTATGAACAGCAATTTAACTTTGTCTTTGGCCTTCTTGTGCATAAATTCACATCCTGCACCTTTCCCTCTACTGCTTCAAAACATTACTTCACGGACTGATCCCCCCACCGCCGCACCTAGCACTTTTTGAAAAACATTTGTTATCAAGCCCAAGAATGCAGAAGCTCTCCATCTCTTAGATATATAACATGTAAGCTACTTAACAGGTAAATACCAATATACTCTAGTTAAAAAAGGTAAATGCACAAAGAAGTCAGAGAAAATATAAACTGCTCTTCTGGATACTGCAAAATGATTAAGTATTACACTCGGCATCCACATCTTATATTTGCAAGCAGCAATCCACAGCTCTTTCCTAGAGATGTTATACTTTATATATATATATATATATATATATATATATATATATATATATATATATATATATATATATATATATATATATGGAAATCTGGTTGTGATAGTATGTAAGTACCAAAATAACTAATAAATATTTCTTTATCCATTGTGTAAGAACTAGTATTAAGGTGCATTTTTTTCCTCCAAGACTCTGTTCTGTTCTCCCTTTCTCTTTCACCAAGGGTATCAAATACTCTGATCCTTCTCATGCTGTTTCACAGCCATACCTTGATGTGCCTGCCTTCACAAGACAGAACCTGTCAACCTCAGCTGAGTCACTGTTGTCCTGCTTAAGACTGGTCAGGTCCATAGTTCTCTAAGGATTAGCCTTTTCTGCCTTATGTTTGATACTTCTGACAGATGAGTTGTTTTTGACAAGGTCAGTTGGTGTGTAATTTACTTTCTTGGAGCACTGTTATAATTAGTACACAGAAGACTGAATAAGCAGCAAACCAACAGGAGGACCACTCTAAGAAAAATGGATAACAGGTCAGTGATTACACATCATATTGGTTTCAGCACGCATGTAGGGGGCTTTTCTTCCATTTGTGAGTCCGTGCAGAAGGGCAGACACACTGTGATGACAAATGCTAGTGCAATCCTTCCTATCCATGGGAAGCTGACATCATTCCAATCCTGCCTTTTGTTAACTGTCACTGCTGTGCCAACAGATCTCAATCAGGAAGCAGTCTAGTAGGCATGGGGTTACACTCCTACTCTGTAAGGAAGTAAGCTGCCGTAAGGTAGGAGAACCCCTTCCTCTTTAGTTGGAGCATAGGCAGGCACAAAGCCTTAACACAACTGCATCAGCATGCAGGTTTACCTACTAAGCCTTATATACCTGTCTAAGCAGCTGTTACTATACTAACCCCCTAACAGTATGAATGTTGGTAGTATGAAGATCAGCATGAGGATTAAAGCTGCAAGCTGTCAATGAGCTGCTTTCCCTCTGCTGCCATTTGCTTATCATGTGATTCTGAGCAGTCACAAACAGTGCTGTGGGGCAATTTGGAATTGGGTTAGGGTCCTCAGTGGTCTCCTGAACCACATACCTTTTAACAATCTGTGATGATGCTATGTAACACACTTATCAATCTTCTGCAGATTATTCATAAGTATAGAAATGTTCCTGTCCTTCACCACTTAGTCTGAGTACAGGCTATTTTTAGACTGATCAGCTATATTTAGTAGCTTCTGTGAATCATTACTACTTCTTTCTTGTACACATTTCAACATTAACCCTATCTGCTATTCAGCTTTACATGACTGTGAAATGTACAATATGACTACATTTTAGCTAATGTAATCTTAAAAGCAGCAAGCATCAAACAGTGGGGAAAAACATACCTCCTCACATTCTGGATACAGATTCACTTTTCCCATTCTCACAAGTCGACACAAGTTAAAATCTACTGTCAACTTATTTCCAAAGATAATGCAATTTAGTCATGCAGATGGGCTCTCTTCTGGAGCTCAGAGTAGGAAAACATATGCCGTCAACTTCATTCTTTTGGCTGAGGCCAATAAACTGGGATGTCTTACTGCTGCCCAAATTATAACTTCTCAGTATGTCACAAGAGGAGTGCCACTGATGAGACAGTGGAAATGCCTGCATTGCTCCAATAAGCTGAGCACTGTCAATCTAAGGCTGATGATAGCTCATTTATGACTTTCTCCATCTGACCAAAAATAATAGTGAATATTTGTTAAAACACATTACATTTGTTTACTCATAATCAGACTTCTCTTGTGCAGACAATATCCATTTCCTCCACATACTGTTACAATACTTAATACACATTTTAAAGTAATGCCTCAAAATAAATATGAATATAAATCATAGTTATAACTATGGTCTGCTTGACATTGTAGTTAGTGGATGACCCTATATATAATACATACACATTAGCATATATGTGTTCTACCAGATGACAGTATACTCAGTCACGGTTACGTTTACTTCTAGCAGCAATAATTCCTGTTATAAAAGCCATAAGCAATACTACCTATGGACAGTTTTTTTTTTTTTTAAAGGAAGTAATAACCATTTGGGACAGGGTAGATGTTATTACACAGAAAATGGCTGACATAGCTTTTGCAAAAGGACAACACTGAGTTGTACAATTAGACCATCCTTGATAACAAAGTTTTAGAGTCAGATTCAGTTACTGCCTTTCATTTTATGGAATGTTTTACCTCTTCCATGAGTAAACAATCTAGCAAAATGACACCCCTGGATCTCATTAGGTTACAGGATTCTTCCACTACCACCTGTCCTGTCTCCACATCATGTGTCACACACAATACTGATCATCACTGGCCAGCCACCATGAACATCATATACACTTTTTGTGCCCTAGTGAAGACTGAGAAAAAATGTGTGGTATACATACATGCCTTAGCAAGGATGCCTTGATGATTCCACATCCCAAACACTCGAACTATCCCCTATCCTCCCATTTAAGTTGCCTCATGTATCCAATATAGGTCCACAAAATACTTTGCAGCCAATCGGAACTCAGGCTTCATAAACCAATGAGAAAATTACCTAACACTACAATATCTGTCTGATGATTTCACTCCTGCTGGTTGATCACCTGCCCTGTCAGAATTTTGAACACAGGACTTACAGAATACCTCTGTTCCCATATACACCTTACAAGAAGTGTTCTGTATTACAGACTGAAGGAATTTAATGTGATAGGTAAACCAAGACAGTGTACAAGATAGTGGTGTGACCAATACTATTGTATGGTACAGAAACCTGGGAAGTAAAGGCAAAATAGTTGAAGAAGCTAGAGGTGATGGAAATGAAGTGCCTGAGAAAGGTGACAGGACGCACACTGTGGGACAGACGAAGAAATGAGGACATAAGATCAGAATACAAAGTAGCTCCAATTGTAGAAAAAATCAAAGAGAACAGATTATGGTGGTTTGGGCACATATGTAGAAAAGCAGAAGACAATTTGGTGAGGAAGATTTGAAACAGACAGGAAGAAGATAAGAGGAAGTAAGGACGTCCAGCAAAGAGGAGGATGGATTGTGTGAAAGAAGATCTGCAACAGTCAGGCATCACTGTTGAAGAAGGCAGGAGTATGGTACTGAATTGAGGGAATTGGCAGCAGTTAACATGATACCCCAACCCCATGTAGAGAAATGGGAAAAAGGGGGCTGATGATGATGATGATGATGATGAGGTAAACCAAAATAGCTGAACTCAAAATCATTTGTCAGTGATTCGGTCTTACTATATGTTCATTACTAAAATATTTAAAATTCAGAAAACTAATATATATCTCCACTGTTATCCACATTGGACAACTGTTATTCTTCTACTGGGTAACAGCTATCAAAGCACATAACCTCAGGAAGAAAATATCATCAGTTATACTAAGAAATCTGGATTCCCTTCCTAATGCTAAAGACAGAGAGACATGAAAAATAAACATTAACTTATTCACTTCTGGCAGAAACTGTAGCAAACTGATACACTAATTGCCTCTGAAACACAGTTAAAAATAAAATTAAATATTCAAAGGTAACCCCCCCCCCATGTTAAAATATAGTTGGAACAGACAGAATGAACAAAGATGTGGGTGTTATTTGCCATGACAGCATTTCTTCTTTTTTTGTTTCAAATGTTTTAATCATACTCTAAACAAGATAGTCTATGCTGGCACGAATACAAGCTAGACGGTAAAGTTATTAGTGACAGTTTGCTTATATACTCTTTCAGGAAGTGATGACACAGTGGTTGAAAAGAACATTCACTAGATCCCTATCAGTATGAAAACAGGGCTCTGCTTTACAAGTGACCTCAGTATTGACTGGAAATTCTGAATAAAGGAATTTAATCATCCATCAGTTCAGCTGTATGGCTTCACCCAGATGATTACTCTCAGACTAAAACAGATAAAATATCTAAGCATGATAGCACACCATAGAACTGGTCTTTACAACTACCCTAAACACACTGCTCTACCTGGTATCATGACAGAGTCCATTTAGAGATCTGCTTCTACTTCTGATAGCTGGAGAAGCAACAAAAGTAATAATGTGTTAAGGTACTGTTTTGCAAAAACATTAGAATGTTTGACCTTTACCTAAGTACTATGAAGCAGAATAAACCTGCGGTAAACCAACACAGCAAAAATTCCAGTACGAATTGCAAATAAAAACAAAGTTTTAATGTTTAAGAACAGATAAAACAAAACAATAAAATGAGTCCTTTCAAATCCGATAAGCGCTTTCGGAAACTAGCCTTCATCTGTTCCCCAGTGGTAGAAATCACAAATCTTAATTCTTGCAAAGCCTATGCTGGGTCTAGTTTAGTCATCAACTGATCCACATTCAACTGAATTTTATTTTTGAACATCTCTATCCATCATACTGCTCAGCCTATCAAATATTATTACTTGGTGGGAAATTCAGCATGAATATAGGACCTCTGTTAGCAGGATGATTAATGGCCCCAAATTAGGAAACGGACATGGTGACTCTTGGTACTCTGCTCACTGAATAAGCTCCCCTACAAATTGAGGTTTATTCCAAAAAAGACTTTAAGACTGCAGCAAATATATACCAGCACAGAGGATCAGTGAAGGCAGTATCACATACATTTAATACCAGATACAACTAATTTTGCTTATCTCACCTATCCTAATGACTTACCCTTCTTATGTGTCTTTATATGTCTGTTTCTGTTGTTTGTTTATCCACATATCACAAAGTACTAAAAAGAATTTATCTATTATTTTATACTTAACATACTTAATTCTAACATGGGTGAATTACTGTATGTAATCAACTGAAATTCTGTATTTAATACGTACATGGAGCTTGGCATAGTCTCAATTATCTGACAGTACTATTTTGCATTTAATGATAAATTATTTGTGTGATAACCTTGTATACTTGATAAATACTCAGTGTAGTACTGACTTCAGCAGGGTTTATATCTTCTGTTGGCAAGCTGATACTATTCTATGTTGTATACTAAGAATTATATGCTTTATGGATTATAATATTTCCCGTTGCCTACTTACTCTGTTGTAAAATACACTTGCTGTTTGTTATACCTAATGAATAAATATCTAATGGATGGGTTTTTATTTGAGCTTTTCTCCCTGGGATTCCACTGAAAGTGAATCTTCCCATTTGCCTATTCCTGTTTAAGAAACTATAAACAAGTAAATATATGCATTTATTTCACTTCTATAACAAAGAAAGACCACAGTATGGTAGGTTATTTTGCTGGGAATGACTGTGTGTATGTGTGTGTGTGTGTGTGTGTGTGGGGAGGGGGGGGGGTTGTCAGAAGCACAATGATAAATAAATGCTACACAACACAGAACACACAACTGATTGCCAGGCTACACGTACTTAATGAAGTTGGTGATAAATTAAACAGTTTGTTGTAGCTATACATATAATTTATATGAAAATATCATCTACCAATACCCACATAAGGGATATGTGTCCCTGGAAATAAACATCTGACCTGCTGCTTTCCCTGACTTCATTTTCCTTGGTGCTGTTGTTACTTCTATCACAGTGACTCCTTCTCTTCTTTCATCATAGGCTGTGTCTGGGGCAGTACAGTTTCTGTGGGTTTTTTTCATTCAGCAGCTACTGGAAATACTCCTTCCGTCTGCCTTTGATGTCATGTAGACTGGTGAGCAGGTTATTGCTGGCATCCCTTATGAAGGGTGTTTGACTATCTTCTTTATCTTTCTGTCTTTGCCTTGCCACCTGATATAGTTTCTTTGTTCCACCTGCTTAATCACTTTCCAGAAGTTGGTAGGGTGCCTCTGATACTTATTGCAGCTCCTCTCTTAGCCTCTTTATTAGCCAACCAATATTTCTTGCTAGCCTGGTCCATCTTCTCTGTCCCCCACTTTTTCATGCACTCCTTCTTTCTTTTGATGATTTCCTGGACTTCTAAATTCCAAGACCAGCTTTCCCTATGTACCTTATTTCCATACCTGGCTCAGCCACATATCTGTTTGGTAGTCCTCACATATGCTGTTTTGAGGTGCTGACATTCTTCTTCAACTCCACTTATTTCCTTTTTTTCTTCTTGAGGTGCTAGAACCCTCAGTAATTCCTTGAATTTTTGTGCTTTGTTTCTAGTCAACTTCCAGATGCTTATCCTGGTCTCTGTCGCCCTTAAAGCCTTCTCTGACCACTGCTTGCAGCTGATTGTGGCAACCAGTGGTTTGTGCTGTGGGATGACTGTTTCACTGGGGGTGACTTTGCAAGCGTTGATTCTACCCCACTACCCTTTCCTTACTGGAAGGAAGTCTACCTGAGTTATATGTTGGCCATGCTTGTATGTGATCTTGTGACCATTTATCTTGCTGAACCATGCATTGGCCAACATCAAGCCATTTGCCAGACAGAAGTCTAGAATGGCCTCTTCCTTATTACTGTTAACCCACCCATGTGGGCCCAGGCAGTCCTCATATCCTGTTCTGTCTGTCCCGATATGTGCATTCAATGCACCCATTATTAACACCAATTCATGTTGTCCTGCTTTATATAGAAGGTCCTACAACTGCTGTCTGAATGCACTCTTTTCCTCACTATGGGGCATAGGCTGAGATTATTAATACTGCCCTATCATTACACTGGAGTCTGACTGCCACAAGGCTGTCACTAATTCTGATAACATCCCTCACTGTCTTCTGAAGCCTCTCCCTCTCCACAATTCCCACACTATTTCTAACTTGTCTTCCTCCTGAAGAGAAGACTTTGGATTCCATGCCAAGTGGCTTTGCTGCACTGCCCTTACATTTTGCTGCCTGGAAATAGAGGATATCCAGCCTCCTCCTTACAGTCATGTCATCCACTTCCAAGCTCTGTACTGTCAGTGAACCTACATTGAGTGTAGTAATTATTAGTTCATCCAACAAGAAAAACAAAGCTCCCAAGGCAAGTCAACAGAACACACTTTTAATGGTTAGCACTTTCATTCAAAACACTTAATATGAAGGGAGTCTTATTTTTTTAATTTAATTCTTAGTTCACGTTTGACAGGTTGATTGGGTTTCTGTCCAACTTTCACTCAACAGAAACATCCCATGTAACACAAGCTGGACAACTACACATGGCAAACCAGTAGCTTACTGATGCAGGGCTGCTGGGCTTAATGACAGTCATACAGTGGTTAATAAGAACACATATAACCCTCACTCTGTTAGCATGGGTCCCTGGCATAGGTTGTAGTAGGGCATGTCCTCAACCTACTTATCTCAGGCAGATACCTATGCCCATTTGGCGACATTAATTAACATGACCAAATCACCTACAGCCATATTTTACACCGAGTGGCCCTGCCATGGCTGCAGTCTGTGATCCTTATTGTCCAATATCAAGGATACTGCACAAAAGAGTAGATGCCCAATGCAGCTGGTCTATACTACTATTTCCCCTACAGGACACAATGTAGAGTCTGTGCAGCTGCCCTACTTCATAGGAGTAAAAAATAAGTAAATAAAACTGGTGAAATACAGTCAAAGCAGCATACTGTTAACAGAATCCACTAAAACAGCTTTCTGTTGCCAGCACTGAGACATAATGTGAACACTGCTCTTATGTTAAACACCAATACCTCATAAAATGTTCTGTTATGAAAGTTTGAATGTCAAGATGCACAGGAACCAAAACAGCAAACACCCTAAGTGCCCTAAGCATCCCCTAAAAAAAAACTTCTGATCGTATTTTTTCCACAAGGATGGCAAGCCCCCCTCCACCCTCCCTGCAGGCATCTATACACCTATAATTCACAAACTTATATATACCCAGTTCACAGTTCCAGAAACACAAAGCCTACTGCAGGCACATAGCAATCTCACTGGCAGTGATTTATTATGAAAAAACGTTACCAGCATTCTGTTGCATGGCATCGTGTACCTCTGAAAAATGACATTCAGGCAGCTAGGTGTTACCGCCCCATAGATATACCCTACTAAAATCATGTCATACTGTAACCTGATAAAAAAATCCCTGTTTATGACCCTCCACTCCCCCAGGACAGCTTGTTTATCCCACCATCTCTGAACATGAAAAGAACATTATCCAAAAACAACACTAAAACATGTTACTGTTACTCTGTACTGCTTTTCTCTAATAGATGCAAAGCTTATTTATATCGTGAATCAGGAATTACTGACCTGAGATGACATTTGAGTTAATCATTTATGTACAGTCATATTTTAATCTAAATTAAATAAAATAAAGTTACTAGGAAACCTATGCATATAAAAATGCTAATTCATGGAAGCTATTTAATTAGAACAAAGCAACAGCAATCACAAAATTAACAAAAACAATATACACACTGTATAGTGTAAAATGACTGCTTGCATTCCAACACAAAATGCATAATAAGGAAAGCAATGACATCACAGAATTATGTAAACTGTAAGCCAAATTAATATTTTGTTGTGTACATATCCAGTATATTAGTTCTAAATTAGTTTCAAGATAGAAAACAAACAGGAAAGAAAAGCATTTGGTTGCTGTCTTTAGCACAGCAAACTTCTTATTCCAAAATGTGATATCAATCAACTCAGTATGACCTCCAAGGATATGCTACAGTCCTTGTCAACATGCAAGAGCAGTCAAGACAGTAAATCCGTGTGCCTTATGTCTCTGTTTCTACCATAGAATCAGCATTCATCAAAAAAAACCCGAAAGAAATAACAGCTGACCCTTCTCTTTTTCCATATGAAGGTCACTTATGCTTAACAACAATGCCATATCACTGCAACACATTTGTCTTAATATAAAATGGCTAACTTCAAAAATGTTTCGACTCCAAAAATTATGTTAAAGCAAAACATACATGCAAATAAATCCACAAATCCACCTGCTTTGTAGTTTTAAATTTTTCATCGTTATAATAAAACAAGTGCTAGTAAAATATGATTACAAACTATACAGTAGCTAATAAAGCAATATAATTTAAAATGTAACTTGAATGTGGTGAGTATCAATGTAGTAATAACTTGTTCTGCTCAAAGCACTGACATTCAAAATATGCAAGCAAGAAACAGTATGATGTTATAAAAATGTCATGATTGCACATTACAAAAAGGATGGTTTATATCAAAGTAAAACAGGTATGTGTATTGCCATGTTTCTAATGGGGATCTCCCAAAAATTTTAATAACATTTTTACTTTATCAGCTTTTAAGCTATACATAGTACAATATAATACATTCATCTGCTACAAATTTTTAGACACCTCACTTTGCAGCTATGACACTTGTGCTGCATGCCATTTCTAAAAATGACATAAATGTAAAGTCCTTAATATGATGTCAATGTCAGTTAAGACTTTCTTCCACGTGGGAATGTATTTTGTGCTCTTTTCTGCCATGAATAAATGCATCTTCTCGATTACAATGAACATCACAACACCTTTGTTGGTGACAATATACACACACACACATATATATATGTATACATATACATATTTATGGGATCTGGACACATGCTCGACTAGCATATGTCCAAATCACAAAACATCGAACACACATACACGAAAGCGCTTAACATCGACAAACTCTTCCGTGTATGTGTGCCTGTTTCGTAGATCAGACTACAGTGCGGGTAAGGGAAAATTCCCTTTTCCCCACTGTAGTGCGATCTCAGAGTGAGAATAATAAAGTAGGGGGTGTGTGGGGGGTGAAGCCCCCCTGCAGAAACGTAGATTTTTTTTTTGAACTACACATACACGGAAGCACTTGTTGATGTTAAGCGATTTTGTGTATGTGTGTTCAATGTTTTGTGATTCGGACATATGCTAGTCGAGTATGTGTCCTAGACTCATATTTATATACACACATACACACACACACACACACACACACACACACACACACACACACACACACACACACACACACACACACACACACACACACACACACACACACACACACACACACACACACACACACACACACAAAGACAATTTCCTTAAACTAGTGGAAAATGCTAAAAATTTCTGGCCCTGATACAGATCTATATTAGAAATTATAGCTTTGTGAATATTTCTGTAGAAATGCATCAGCTAGCAATTACACTATGCTTTGCATGTTACTGAAAAGCAAACCCTAAGAATTACTTTTAATACAACCTTTCCCTCTACAATTTAAGATAGCAACTTATTAACACCAGTCAGCAACATTCATATCTATACCATGATTTATGCTATACCACTTTCTTTTTTAACAACCCTGTTGGTCTAAACAAGGTTATTGTTAACAAAATAAAATTCTTCAAAAGTAAGACTTCTATCATGCTGTTTGTTACAGTTCAGAAGATTAAATGTGTAACTATGCGTGTTATCACTGATCTCTCTTCTGACATTGTGCCTACAACCACCTCTCAAAGATATTTAGGAACTGTGTTAGACCCTTGTCTCTCTTTCACTCTTCACATAGACAGTAAGGTTAACAAAGTAGTAAGACAACTTAAAGCAGCCTATGCAATACCTTGTCTTCTAACACTAAAAGCCAGATGCTACACAGCCATCAATGTACTCATTTCTGGGATGGAAAACAGACTGTCCTTATTGTTGCAAATTCAGTTGCTTATACCACATTATTACAAAAACCAAGACTAAAATACTACACTTCATCAACCTAGCTAACAACAGAGAACATCACTGCACTACAATAAGGAATGCTAGATGGCCTACAGTTTCAGCAAGAAATGAGCTACTGATTAACATTCTTATTTATAAGCTCTGTAATACTGGATATTGTCCACATTGCAGATGACTGCAGATTCAGACCTGTCATTAACTCTCCATCTGACTTCAAGCTTCTTTAAGAGAAGCTAACATGCACCAATTAAGTGCTGCCTGGACCACGGATTAAAGCTAAATGCCCCAAAAGCAGCACTATGTCATTTGGCAAAACTATGTACCCATGCACCTACCACACACGTGACACCCCTTTGAAAGTTGACCCAGTCATTAGTGACCTGGCATTTTCACTGACAGCAAAGTATCCTTTAATCACCAAGTATTAACTAATCACCATGTGTATTTCTTCTAGATCTAAAGAAGTTATCATCCCTCTCTACTTTTCCTTCATAGGTTCATAGGTTCATAGGTTAGTACTAGGCTATCAGCCCTAGGGCCTATAAAGCTAGCCCTACAACAATTCCCTATTTTTCTTCCAGGCCCATAATAGATTATACTGCCCACTCTGGTATGCATTAGTCTAAGCATATGACTCTGCTTGAGAGACCTTAGTGTCTCCTTACTAAGATAATCAAGAGCATCTCTTTCGTGAGCTACCCAGACCACATTAAAGCTATCTCTCTCTCTCTCTCTCTTCTGTTTCCTACAGACTCTTGGGGGATGACATCTGTCTAGCTGAAAGAGCTTTGAAGGATCCAGTCCTGTTTGACCTTTCTCATCCACAAAACTAATAATACCCTAAACACCTGCTCAAGAGATCATAACTTTCTCAGAATGATAATGAGCGCCAGTTATAGAGACAGACGTTTATCCCAGAGAATCTCTCTTTTATGGAATAGGCTTCCTTCGGATACAAAGCACAGTAGTTCCCTGACCCTCTTTAAACATAGCCTGGAAGAATAGATGGGCATTTGCAAATACATCCCAGGTCTGCCCCTAAAGCTGTCACTGAAAGAGGTTGAAACTGGGTATAAATTAGGCATGTCAGTGGGTACCTACAATTTGGGATATTATAACTAGGCTTCTAATGGTCCAGGGTCAACAACCAAATATTAACATATGAACCTAGTGAATGATCTTATTTTGCCTTTCAAGGCTATGACTCAATGAAAAAATAAATAAATAAAGGTGTGATCTTCTAATTTGTGTTATTTTTACGGACAAAATTAAAGGAAAACAAGTTGCAAGACTTTATGTCTGTGTTTGAAGAAAGGATACATTTTCTTTTCCTTTCTGCTTTTGTAACATTCCTTGCACATAATGCATTACTAGTACTTTCAAAGTCCATAATGTAATATAGTATTGCTTAAAAAAAAAACAGAAAAAAGCAATATACATTTGAAAGCAAAAGGCATTTTCCTTAGTAATACCATGTATGGCCTCCATGGCAAAACGTCTGAGATTTATTTAGTCGTTTTCTGATTTGTAGGTTATTATATTCAGGGATGCAGGTGTCCAAAGTCTATACTTGGCAGCAATGGGAATAAGACAGAAAATCAGTATTTTTAAAAATCTAGAGAATGTCTACCAAATTTTGGAAGTGTTTAATCAGTTGATGTTATGGATAACAGAAAAAGTCTGTATCCAAAGAACTGCTTAACTAAATAAATTACTCTTTTATAAATCAAATTCCATAATTTCTAATGACTTTAGAATTCTACTATCTACTCTTCTATTCTGGTTAAGATTTTAGCTTTTCTGACCACGTATCCCACTTCAGTCTGTCACCCCTTGTTTAATACTGCCTTACTTCACATATCATCCTTCTCTACAGTTATCTCTTCAAATCTCTATATACTAATTGTACCATCCATCCATCCACAACCCCTTTTTCCCATTTGGCACATGGAATCAGGATGTCACTTCAAGAGTGACAATCATAAACAGCCAAGGATTACACCACTGGGTGGCTGAGTGGTAGCTCTTCCACACCACACAGTTGCACACACAGTCAATGTGTCAATATGGCCAATTTAGAATGCTGTATCCACCAACTGCTTGTCCTTGGAATATGGAAGGAAACCTAAGCACCCAGAAGAACCAGTGCACACAGAAGGCATCCCAGCCAAGAATCAAACCGTGTGAGGCAACAATGCTATCTGCTGTACCATTGTATCACCCCACCACTGTGTACCAACCCAAATAAAAATAAAACACCAAAAAGTAAATGAACTAATAGAGATTTGTATTATTTGATTGTACTGCCTTTGGAGCTTTTCTCCCCGGGCCTCCACTGAAAATGGGTACTTCTTGGCCCAGTGGACTTCCCCGGTAATCAAACTGAAATAAA
The DNA here is from genome assembly GCF_019279795.1 of Protopterus annectens. NCBI lineage: Eukaryota > Metazoa > Chordata > Ceratodontiformes > Protopteridae > Protopterus > Protopterus annectens. The sequence continues at coordinate 247,490,504 of NC_056736.1, read as the reverse complement.
TAAATAAATAAATAAATAATAAATAAATTAGGAAGAAGGGGCAAAACAAGACACTGCATTTAGTATTTCAACTTTGTTCTGAATATACAGAAAGCAAATAAATACAGTATTTGTAATTTTAGACATATTGTTATTGGGAATGCCTAAACTCTGACTTCACATTGCTAACGTAGGGAACTATAAGTGATGACAGTATAACTAACATAGTGTTTAAGAATGAGACTTGAAGTTCTCCATTATTCTTCAGGAAAATACTATTAATTGTAATGGAAATAAAAGGTTCTGTAAACACAGAGAATCAGTAGTCATGGCCATTAAATAGTTCTTATGCAAAAGCATTTCTGGTTGTAGTTGTGTTTAGTTAAAACCATAATGTATTCACCCTATCAATCAAATTGTATTCATGATTTTATTTGCAGATGTAGTTTACTGTGCATATTACTACAATTGTTTTGTTTTCCTAAAACTAAGCTTGAATAAGTTTACCATACAAACCTACTAGTATCCCTATCCCATTTATATCAGAAAACTAGAAAACACAACATATGATAACACATGCTACTGTTTCATGCTGACAAGCTACTACCATGTATGTATGTTAATTAATTAATTAATTAAATTAATTAATTAATCAATTAATTATTTCTTTCTTGACAGAGACTGTGTAAACAAGGCAGAAAAGCCAACACAGTTGCAGTACAGTTACTGTCCAAGGCAATGGAAAAAAACTAGTCAATATTTTTTATGAAAATCCAATCAAAACAAAAAGACATAAATTAACAATGAAGTAAAAAAAATCTGATCCTTAAAGGCACAGTTTGACATTGTATATAATGTCTCCTATAACACAGCAAAACATATACGTTATCCTCTCAAATAAAGGAAAGAATGTCCTTGCTGATAGCGAGACATTTCAGATATGAGGATGTTATAGCATTAGCCTAAGAAGAGGTGCTGGAAACTAAAAAGGAAGACTGGAGGAATGCTAAGATGCATGTTTAACAGGCCAGCAGTCAGTGATTGGTGCATTATTACACCTGCAGTCAGTGACTGGTGCATTACTAAGGTTAATGTAAAAGGTAAATAGTAATAAGGCAGAAATCATGCTAATCTGGATAATGACAGTCACCATGTTTAAAGTAAAGCATGCAGTAAAATATGATATGTAGTTATCATAATAGATGAGGACAGCATAAGTAAGACAAGCATAAAGTAGTTTTGAATTGAAATCAGATTATTTACTATTATTTTGAAGAAGACTTGCAAAGATCAGAGGTCAAGTGTCATTTATGAAAGTATAAACTGGATGTTTAGAAAGGCAGGTATGAAAATGAGAGGCATTTAACAGAAGAGTTCACAGAAGGAAGTTAAAGATGTAAACTGAGGAAGTGAACTAACTCAGAAACACAGTAGGTCTGTTTTGTGCCATAAAGTATGCTAGGTGGCTGAGAAAGCAAACAGCAAAGTGAAAAAAAGATGCACATAATGGAACAAAAAAAAAAACTATGACAATAAGAAATATGCCTGAAGGATAACAGAATGAATTTATGGCATTGTTGTCAATGTCAAGTTAAGAAACCTGTGCAGTGTTTAAAAACTTAAATTCTGCAAGATCTGTAATACCAGTTTAAGAAACATTACTATATCAATATAAGTGGATATACTGCACATATGGAGGCCTCAAATATGACTGCCTCAATAAGACTGCATAACACGAGGAACAGTGTTGCAGTACAGTTAACTTTTATAGTACATCCCATTAACAACTACTTAGAAGAACAGTGCACTGACAAGTGGAATTTATTCTGTATCATTAAAAAAAAAACAGAAAAAAGTAAAATCTTGGCATGGGGATAAAGTACCTGAAGGTTAGATTTCTAAAGCCATTAGAAATTATAGCACTCTAAAAATGCCATAGTCAACTGCTGAATTGTATGCAAACATATGATCTTCTATCTGGTAGACACCATGGTTTCCATTTCAAATAGTGCACACGGTCATCCTTATACTCAAATCTCAAATTATATTCTTAAATGGAAACAATACCTTTTAATTTATACCTGGCAGTACAAATACTGTGGAGTTCAGATACACAGTTCTCCATCATTTTACAGCCATACAGAACATACAATCAATAAAGTCTTAACAACAGCTCAAAGCAGCCTGTAGTACATAACACTTACACATGAAGCAGGAGAGTTTACTGCTATCAATGCCTTAATATCCAGAGTGTTGTATACATCTCTTCCATCATAGCCACCCTGTCTAGCCAAAACATAACCTGTAACAGACTATAGAAAGTAAGATTCTCAGATTCCTAAACCTTGTCAAACCCACAAAACATTCGGGCTAAATGACCACCAATTGTTGGTATAGCTATGTAACTAATTAGCACTCTGATATTTAAATTACTAAAAGAAAGACATTGCCCAAACACATCTGTTCATAAGCAAATTTACTCTCCTCATAACAGTAACAGCAATAACCTAAAACTAAACAGACTTATATTCACCCTAGCAACTTGTGATCCTTCCATAAAACATCTTCTTCGAGTTGAACACATTTCTTAAACATATAGCAGATCTTAACCATCTGTTTCTGCTAAAAAATAAATAAATCACTAAATTTCATCTACATGAAGAATACAGATACTTGGTTAATTTACAACACATTAGAGTGTTCCATTTTTTTGTCATATAGTTCATTTATGTTGAGTCTACCTACACTTTTTTATGTATAGTTGCTATCTTACCTATTTTGACATTGTAAAATTTATTTTAATTGCTTTATGGCTGGCATTGTTGATAGTGTATAACTTAAAAGATTTTCATTCTACTGCATCTACTAGAGCTTTTCTCCACAGGCCTCCGCTGAAAAGGGACCTTTGCACATAGCCAGACTTCCCCAATCAACAAATGCAAAATAAATAAGTAAATAAATAAATCATCTAGAATTTTTTGCAGATAGAAATAATGAATTACTTGATTCTTTTGCATTTAGCATACTGTGCAAAATACCATTGTACCTGCAATGTCATGTCTTACACTCCATGCATATTATATTCTCTACTTTTCACTGTTAATTGTTGAAATATACAAGACTTACTCTTTTGTTATATAGCACATGAGGTGGCTGAATAGTGTACCAGTCCGCACACCAAGTTAGCAAACAATAAATAAATACATTTATACATACTTACATAACTCATTTATCATCTAAACAGTCTTAATAATAAACAAACTGCTTAAGTAAAACAAAAAAAAAACAATTCTGTTTGCTAAACAGGACATGAATAAGAAAGCTTTAGGTGTTGTGATAAATCATACAACTACAGAACCTCAAAACTACAGTCTTATAAAACAAAATTGCCATCCTCAAATCAGTTCTTTTTTAGACAAATTTTATGAAATCAAAATAAAAAGACAATTAGTACCTGATACAAATCTTTTGCACTTCATGTTCTCAACAATTTTTTTGAAACATCACTAGATTTTTTTCATTCTCAGATGGGGTACCGATGTTGAGTACATATCTAAAGGACAGGAAGTGTATGAACAATAAAAAAGGATAAAAACAAATCAAAAATATCAGAAAAAATAATAGAAACATATAACTAAAAGTAGAATAAAACTATTTTGTAGAAAGTTATCCTCAGAAGTTAAACAAACCCACTGATTCAGTTTAATGAAAGCTTCATCTACTGTGCCTGCATCAATGACGTCATCCGCAGTTTTACACTAGCTGGCCACATATCACTGCAGAATGTTAAAGGAACTATTCACAGCAAAGCACATGATGCACTTTTGCAAAATCAAAGGTTGCTATTAGAGCTCAAACTGATAAGTCACTTGTGGATACTGTGCTTACTATTACATTTTAGTACTTTATATGATTAATGCCTAAAGACTTGGAAGTGTTATTAAAAACAACTGCAAATTATTTACCTATGCTAAACATGAAATGGTGACAAAAAGAAACTATGTGCACGTAATATATTACCAGGTCTATTGCAAACTATCCTGAGGTTATAATGTGCCAAACATCAACAGACAGCACCAGTATATAGTCCTGCTTTGCGGTGGCTACATATAGTGGCAAACGTCTTATCACTACACAACAGTTTGTAGCATATTATGTAAATTAACAGCTTCAGGCCAGTAACACATAATTACAGCTAACTCATACATTTTTAATCCAATCTGTTTCACATTTCTCTCCTATCAGGTAAACCTTATACATGAAATTAAAATCTGGCCAGAGTGCTGTACCCTGGAATCACCCAAACAATGAAAAAAATGAGTGCCTGCTGTAAAAACATATGCTAATATTACAGGCCCCTTACTATAGTCATTGGTGAGATGCCAAAGTAAACACTGCTAAAAAGAACACCAGAGCATGACTGATGTATAAAATCCTGTATGTGATGTAGAATGGAATTATTTTTCCTTAAATAGTGTTTCAGTGATATAATGAAGTAGCTGGTATATAAGACATAGGACAACTACCAGATCTGGGTTGGTTTCATATTAATATATAATATAAAGAAATGTGGCATAAAGTATTTTGTTATATGCAGAAATCAACAAAAGAGCAGATGTAAAATGGAATACACAGGATAATTTCTTACATTAAATAACCACATTTCTATAACTGCATTTTCAAAAAACATACAGACTCCCACTAACAAAAATTTCATGATGAAACCAAAAAGCTTCATAATCACATCAACACTATTCACTATAACTGAAAAGCTAATAAAAATAAAATATATACAAAAAAACTCATGCATTGCATTAAGTAAGTTGTAAACATCACTTCTGAATGGTGACAGTTCCAGCTTATAGAGTGTACATTTTCAGGCACAAGTGGTATCCAGAAGTCATTCTTGAGTTCTCTGTTAAGGAGAAAATCCCTGTAAAACAACCTTTTCCATTTTCTAGGACAATCAGGTACTAGATGAGACCAGTAAAAGAAACTGTGTAACTACAATATGGAAGCTTGCATAACACTATGTCACTCATATTACACAAACCCTAACATTCCATACGCAAAAAAACACCTTATCAGAAATCGCCATTTCAAGACTATGAACACATATGAAGCTGTTACCCAAAGCAGAGCCCATGATATGAGTAAAACAACTGTATGCATTCAAATTAGGAGACTGCATGTTGTATTATATCAAAGCATTTTGCAATTTGAAAATACAAAGAAGCAGAAAGATTACATTCTGCATTTGTCACGCTAAACACTCACCAAGTGTTGTTTCAGGATAACAGATATGAATCCTGCGTGTTACCAAAAACAGTGATTTCCCTGCTACCTTCTGAATCTTTGGTTCTTTACTCACTAAAAGGAAGTGTGTAATACAGGTTTACTATATTTGCTCAAGACACATTTGTCCTCACTGCCTCTCATTCATTTTGGCAAGTGCTTTAACTCCCACAAACCCTTCTCCTGTAATGTTACATTAATCATCAAATCACACAGGAAAACTGAAACAGAAGTCACAACTCAATGAGTCTAAAACACAGTAACAGAATTATAGCATAAAAATCAGTAGTGGAAGAATCTGAATACAAAGCAATGCAAATCAACATGATTTAAAGAGATTCTCTGCAAATCTTTAATCTGTTTGGGAACAATTTCATCATAGGTCACATAAAGAAAAGAGGATAACAGCATCCTTCTGAATTACCCAGAAAGCACAGCCAACAGGTGTTCCACTTTTTACACACAGACTAAGATAATTTCAGACAAAGAATCACAATAGACAATGAAATGCATGTGACTTTTTGAACTCAGCCTTTTGGAGTAGAAAACATCAGCAACCTTTGATGGGGAAAACTCATCAAAAAGCAACACCTAAGTAGAAAATACAATGTTGCAGGCCTAAATAGGAACAATGACGTTCCCGCTGTAGCACAGCAGGCACATCCCTTATGATGGTCACGGTGATGCTGCTGTATTTAAAATACAAAACTACTCTACTGGGAAATTATTAATATACCACTACACAAGACGATTCTCGGCTGGAGTGCCTTCTGTGTGGAGTCTGCATGTTCTTCCCGCGGACGAGTGGCCTCTGAAAGACATGCGTGAATGGGCATGCCTTCGCTGAAGGTTGGGCGTCGGGCTGGCAGCTCAGCACCATAAAAAAAAAATCGACTACCAATCATTAGCGGACCGGAGTTTCGCTGTGGCGACCCCTTACTGGGAAAAGCCGAAAACAACAACAGATATATATATATATATATATTTTTTTTTTTATATATGTGTGTGTGTGTGTATGCAATGTGTGCATGCAAACACATTTATACACATGTATATATATATATATATATATATATATATATATATATATATACACACGTGTGCGTGTGTGTGTGTGTCAGTGTGTATCTAGAAGGCTCCCACAACACAACTAAAACATACTAAGTCTAGAGCTGCAAAACAGTGAAGACATGGGAAAATCAATGAGTACTGAAAGGCGTTTTCGGTGATTCTGATCAGACTTGAACTAGAAGTAGTTGTACAGTTGTTCAAAGTCTCAAAAAAAAATACATACGTATATATATATATATATATATATATATATATACACACACACACACACACACACACACACACACACACACACACACACACACACACACACACACGAGTTTATCTAAGCTGCTTTTCGTGTAATCACAAATTTCCTAAAAAAACTAAATATTGTGTCTTTCGGCTTTTCCCAGTTATGGGTCGCCACAGCGGAACTCCCATCCGCTAATGATTGGCAGTACATTTATATGTGCCGAGTTGCCAGCCCTGACGCACAACCCATTCACGCATGTCTGCACACAGAAGAAGCTTTAGCTGAGAATCAAACAGGAAAAAACTAAATCTAATACACATTTAATGTAAATCACACTTAGTCAAACCACATTACATCTAAAAATTCATACACAGCAAATACTTCTTCAGAACTTCTTGTTTTCAGGGGGGCAACCCCCTGTGCCTCCTATGTGGAAGGGGGGGTTGCCCCCACACCGCCCTTAATTAAATATTCTAACATCACAATCGCACAACTGCAAAGAAAAAAGAAAACTTAGAAACAGTAAATTACTGCAGGTGCAAAAACACAAACTTCTAAAGATAGAGATGCAACATAACAGTGAGCATAAGCATGGCACACATACTGATCAAAACGAATCTGCATTGTAATTTCTTTAATCAGCAGTCAATCATTTTCTATAGTCTTAGAGAATTTTCTATCACATGAGATTAAGTAATTTTTGACACTTTTTGTAGATAAATTTTGTCCTAAATAAAATGTTCCACACCTACATATTTATATATGGGTCTACTTCATATGTCCGAAATTTCATTTGACTGAAATTCATTTGACTGAGACCAAAACACTGAAAGTTCAAAAGACTGAAAACTCATTTGACTGAAACTCATAACACTGACACATTAAAGTAAAATGTATATGCCCTCTTCCCCACTGTAGTGTGATCCTGGAGTTAGTATATATAGTTGGGGGGGTGAAGCCCCCCACATACTTTATACATTTTAAACCATACACATGGATATTTATAGCTGCAATGAATAACTCTTTGCAGAAAACAATATTTACCTAAACTATGTGGGGGGCTTCACCACCACACCCCTAACTATATATACTAACTCCAGGATCGCACTACAGTGGGGAAAAGGGCATATACCTTTTATTTTAATGTGTCAGTGTTATGAGTTTCAGTCAAATGAGTTTTCATTCTTTTGAACTTTCACTGTTTTGGTCTCAGTCAAATTAATTTCAGAGAAATTAAATTTAGATCATGTGAAGTAGACCCATATATATATATATATATATATATATATATATATATATATATATATATATATATATGTATGACACATACATTCTCCATTAACCCACTTAATCCACTTCAAGTTCATGAAATAGAAGAGCTTACAGCACACACTGAGTACAAAGGAGAGAAACTAGTCATGGATGGACAGGTCACCAGCCCTTCATAGGAAGCAGGCAGATGCATGCACACAGATGCACATGCACTCTTTGTCTGTCTTTCTCTTTCTTTGACCATATTACTGACAGCACTCATATCTATGGGCAGTCTTAAGGAGTGCACAATCAACTACAGCATATATTTGTGATGTATGAATAAATTGGAACAACCACTCCCCCCAAAAAAAATACTCCAATACACAAGGAACATGTGAAAATTCTTCACTGAAGGCACACAGCTTTAAAACAAATTGGAAAACCACAAGATGTAAAGCAGGAATGATAAACACTGTGTCATTCTCTCTCTCTCTCTCTATATATATATATATATATATGTATCTACACCCACTCATATACATCTGTTTGGGTCAAAAGCTCTAAATACCTGCACATATGCACATTATATACATGGCTGGGGATATGTGTGTGCATTTGCAGATATATTGTTTAAGAATAACTTTGAAGGCACCAAACTGTACAAGGTATTAACATATGATAGCATATTCATTGACTACATACATAATAAAAAATAAGAACAATTATCTCTCTTCTTGGCTTATCAACTGAGGAAACATAAAAAAGGGAATCATAAAAATGCCCAAAAGATGAAGGGCAAAATAGCAAAACTATACATTAGCCCCTTTCATCAAAAAAACTTAACAATATGTCAAAAGTTGCAGTCCATGCATTTCAGTATTCTAAGTTAAGTATGTTTGGATTAATGGAAAGGCTGTCAATATCAAGCCTATATGAAATGCAATTCATTGAATATGGTCCCACCATGATAGCTTTCTTCTTTAGTCACATACTGACAAAGAATGAAATCAATAAATAATTCCATAAAATATACAAAATATATTTTTTTCAGAAAAAAATGGAGCACCATGTACCATGTCTTATGTCTTGATGTGTTCACTCATAATGTATATTTTAATTTTGGAAAAAAAAAATCTAAATTTGAAGATGGCGGCAATGGTAACTAATACATTCAGAGCTCTTGATGCAGAAATTTAAAAAAAGGGGAGACTGTATACCTAATAAAAAAAAGGACTGTGTGTATGTGTGTGTGCTGTGTGTGTTTGCGTGTATTAGGGAGAACAAGCCATAGTGGTACAACGGTAGCATTGTTGCCTCACAAAAAGAGGTTTTCCTGTTCGATTCTCAGCTGGAGTACCTTTTGTGTGGAGTCTGCATGTCCTCCCTGCGGTCAAGTGGCCTCCGAAAAACATGCTTTAATGGGTGTGCCTTTGCTGAGGGTTGGGCGTTGGGCTGACAACTCGGCACCATAAAAAATCTACTGCCAATCATTAGTGGACTGGAGTTCCACTGTGGCGCCCCCTAACTGGGAAAAGCCGAAAAGACAAACAACAACATCTGCGCTCAAGGCAACAGGCCTTGATGCTTAAAACAGCTTAAGTGATTATAAAGAAAGTTATTAAATAACAGCATTACTTATTACTTAATATGACAGTAAAATAACAGCTCTCTGTGCTGCATTCCCAAAAACTTTTAATCTTTTATAATTTTCTCTTGGCATATTTTTATTTGCACTTCATTCCAGGTAACTGGAAATAAGGATTAAAGCTGTTTCCCAAATTGTTTTGTTTCTGTTTGGAAATAAACAGCTAGGTTAGCAGGATTTATTGAAGATGATATAAAATAGTCTGTTTATGGATTAATGTCTGTTGTTTTGTGTCTGCACTGCACACATATTTTTACATGACTACAGTCTATATAAAAAACATACTTTGTCTTGCCAGCATATTGCATGTGACTATTCCTCCATGCATTCACAATTTCTTTATCCACCATAAACGCAATTTCCTAAACCCTCAGTAAGGCATTCGTAACATAAAGGCTGGTTTGTACACATGAACAACTCAACAATTATATTTGTATGTCATATTCCATCACTAAAACTAAAAACATGTTGATCAAAAAGTATCAGACTTTCCCGGTTAACAAAATGATAAATAAATAAATAAAAAATAAAAATAAATAAATAAATAAATAGTGGATGACCTAGAAAAGATTTGTAGTGTAAATACTAAAGTATTGCACAGCACTTCAGCAATAAGTAAGATGGCGATGCAGAATGCAGCATACAGCAATTTATGAAACTTGGTCATCAAGATGCAGAATTATAATTACAGCTTTTCTGTAGGCACTACCCTAACATTACATACTCTCTGCTTGCAAGCAATTCATGTTTTAGAAAAGAATATAATAAAATTGCATTCACCTATAATAGAGTATCTGATGTTTTCTTTTTTTTTCAAATTCAGCAGTTGTGATATGCACTGTGCAAAGCAAAACTCAAATGGGTTTACTATAACACAGACTACATAACTACACATTCATATTGCTCATGTTTACTCTCTGAAACCATGTCCCAAGAAATATCCTACAGAACTGAGGTAAATAACAGCTTACTTAAAAGTCTTGTTACGATATGAATCAAAAAAGTAATATGGAAATCAACTATTTAAATATATAAAATATGTGAATATGCTCAACAAGCAAATTCAGGAGAGTGTACCACCTGATAGTAATTTAAGCAAGATTAATTAATTTCAACTCAGTAATAAAACTGCAATGCCTAGAACTATAATGACTGACTAAAAAATACGACAGCACAAGCTGAAATGCAGTCAAGTGGATATATCACTCAAGTAAGGACCCACATAATACAGCTACATAATGATATAACAAACAAATGATATGACAATACTCACAACTATGTTGCAAAAAACAGTATAAGACACTACTGATGTAGTTTTAACATATTGTAGATATGCCTCTTCAGTCCAGTATAGGACAGTTAGCATTACTGCATTTCAGTAGAATATATCACTGCAGGGGGCCTATGTCAGGACAGCCAAAGGCAAATGCCTAGTTTGAATACCTCCTAGTACAACTTTACATATATATCTATATATATATATATATATATATATATATATATATATATATAGGCACCCACACACAATATATATATATATATATATATATATATATATATATATATATATATATATATATATATACACACATATATATATATATATATACACACACACACACACACACACACACACACACACACACACACAGAGTGAGAGAGAGAAATATGTGTATACCTCCTAACACAACGTATATGTATATACATAGGTATATATAATTCAGGCAGAAAATTCATTGATAGAAAGGTATATATTTTATATGTTTGTTAATGAGCTACCTAATGTATTAAAGAGTCTGCCTGAAATGCACACAACTGGGATTCAAAATTTGGGAACTGATCTGTCTGAAATTTGTGTTTCATGTGAGGAGCATCCCCCAAGCCCCCTCAACCCCTGCTGCTTAGGACAATTGTCATTCAGTGACCACAATAAAAAGCAAAGCAGCTACCTTCCTCCTTTCTTTGACAAGCTAGGAAAAAAAATCTATTTTCAAAAATTAAGGATTTGTTGTCTGCCAGGAGTAATGACACTCATTTGCCTGAATGATTATGCAAATAGATATGTACATAGATACACATGTTTGCATGCATGTATTTACACTTACATGTATGTATAAATGTATGTATGTGTACACATACATTTATACAAGATTTTTTTGCACAACTCAGTCAGATAAAGTTGACAGTTCCAATTAGTTGTTAGATGCAATTACTTGACTTTAAATGTTCATCCTTTTCTGTCAATCTTTAATTAGATGACAAGCATTGCCTTCATTTTTAAACACTTCCTCACAAGGCAATCATATGCCACCACTTTTTTTTAAATAAAACACCATTAAAAAGGTTTTCAAAAGCCTTGTTATTGCAATGTGATCCAATTTTGTGTGAGCTCTCAAGACAAATATACACACTTCATTCAGTGTTTACTGATAAGACTTAGCAATTATGATTACTTACAAAATGATTTAAATTAAAAAAAATGAATGAATGAATAAATAGATAAATAAATAAATGTCTGAAATTCCAATTGTTCCTACCTATACATTTATAATAAAGAAATAAATCAGTAATTATTGCATACTATATTGAAAAAAAGGAGCTAATGCAACTGCATCTCAGCATTTCAAAAGATGATGAAGAACGTTAGCTACAAAGTGTGTCAGTAAACTGTACTGCATTTCAGAGTGAAGTGCTGACTTGTAGAATGCAAAATACGTCTAACGAGAATGAGCTGTGCATGCAGCTGAATAAATCAAGTACAAATGCTGCTGCTAGATCTACCGTGAGGCAGGACACCCGTTTAAATTTAATTCATTAGTCAACAAGCAAGCATTCTTCCACAGTAATGCACCTACTGTAAAGTCTATGAATGTATATGTATTCAAGTGAAAGAAAGAGAGAGAGTGCATGGGGATTTAAAAGCTTGGAACATGGGAAACACATATCCATGTATGTGCAATCAACATACTGAAGAGGTACTGGGACTCAGATGAAAACTTCTATTTCTGTTTTTTTTTTGTCCTAGTGTGGAATGTTTGCAAACTCAATACATTGAAGAATATGGCAAGCAGTGTACCCAGTGAATTTATTAATAGATCAGTGTTAAAGTGTCTTTCTGGGGAAATACACATTAGAATTCACTAATATTCTGTCTCAATTACTAACAGAGAAAGCGAGGATATGAGAATAAAACAAATGACTGAAACAAGAACTACCCACTAGTATTTGAACAAATAAACCTTTTGTTTTGTTCTTAACATTTGACTGTAAATCTGAAAGGCAAAATGGCAAACTATGCATGCTGAAGATACGTAGTGGTGCACAGCATCTGTAGTAATGCCTTATAAGTACAAAGGAGAAAGCACAGAACACTTCTGAGGTATGTCATGCTGCACACTGCAAACCATGTTAGCCTCTCCTTAACAAGCTAGTGAAGACATCTACTTCATTTTGTCAAGTCTTCCTAACTTCTGACAGTATTTGATCCTTATAATTAATTTACAGTTAGCTTTGTGGCCATACTGTATCGCTCTCTTCAAGTGTGTTATTCCACTATCATAAATATTTGCCCAGCTCTCACAGGTGTGTGTGTGTGTGTGTGTGTGTGTGTGTGTGTGTGTGTGTGTGTATATATATATATATATATATATATGGGTCTACTACGGTTGATTGAAAACTCACTTGATTGAAAATGAAATTACTAGGACCACTTCACTGAAAGCTCACTTCACTGAAAACTCACTTGACTGAAACTCATTTAGTTGAAAGTAATAAATGGCCTTTTCCCCACTGTAGTGCGACCTTGGAGTTAGTATATAAGTAAGGGGGGTGGGGGGCACAACCCCCCCATATATCTTGGTTATATATTCTCTTTTGGAAACAGTTATTTATTGCACTTGTAAGTATCACTGTGTATAGTTTATAATGTTTATAATATGTGGGGGGCTACGCCCTCACACCCCCCCAATGTGGCTGTGCCCCCCACACACCCCCTTACTTTATATACTAATTCCAGGGTCGCACTACAGTGCAGAAAAGGCCATTTATGACTTTCAATGAAATGAGTGTCAAAGAAATGAGTTTTCAGTGAAGCGAGCTTTCAGTGAAGTGGTCCTAGTAATTTTATTTTCAGTCAAGTGAGTTTTCAATCAACCGTAGTAGAACCATATATATATATATATATATATATATATATATATATATATATATATCTAAATATGTATCTACATATATATACATATATATATATATATACATATATGTATATAGATACATAGATATACAGACGCATATATATATATATAGAGAGAGAGAGAGACACACACACACACATTTAATAGCTACAATTTAAATATAGATTTGTATTAAATATTTGCATTACTTACTAGAATTAACTATCAACTAGAATGCTTTTCAATGTCCATTTACATCACAGAAAACCTTAAACTGAAAATAATGATATACCCTTATCTGGCACAAATGAGAGAGCTACAGAAACAGAATGATAGAGAGATAGAAATACAGGGACATAGAGATACAGAAAAGATTAAAAATGGCTACCTGGACTGTTAATTTGTAAAGTACAGCTCTCCATGCTGTGTTGCAAGAGCCAGCAAAAAAGCAAGTATTTAGGTGGGTAAATTATTACTAACTGAATCACCCCTATTTGAGATGAAAGTCAGTGGCCACCTAATGATGCAAGCAATGGATCCATCTCCTTTAAGTTTCTTTTATAGTGCAGGTGTTCCTTTTGGTCAAATTCTCCTTTTCAAATTACAGTTTGACGGAATATTTAAAAAGCTCCGCATGTAAAACACCAATTTCTGTGAAAGACTTGTTCTGGTATTATAAACATACTGTTAGTTTTTAATGTAAGACAGCAATAAAATGAAAAAAGTGTTATTTTTTAGTTCATTTCTTGGAGAAGCTTAAACTGAAAATCAGCTACTGAAAAAGTTTCTCATAAAACAGTAATAAGCTGCTTATATACAAATAAGTGAAATGCTTTTGACTTTGCAAATGAATGTACAGAATTCAACTCACAGGTCACAAATAGCAAGGAAAGAGTTGCAAAAGTGTTATTAATCTCCTAAGATCAGCTGTACTTCTTTTGTGAGTTTATGGTTCCATATAGCAATGCATCAGATGCCTGCATTATGCACATAGTTTTGATTTGTCTATCAGCTATTTTTTTCTAATTTACCTGCAGTGACTGCCTTCCATGTTTCTATGTTTTATAAGATGAACAAAAATTGTTAACTGTGACTAGTGCCTTAAAACATTCCTGCTCACCCCTTACACTAGATATGTGCATGCTAATAGTATAGTGCATGCAGAATTTGTTTACAATGTCTCACTTTTTGCAGTTATGTTGAACTGTATTTTCCTGGACACAGGGCAAACAAATCTCCACTGCATTAATAATGGGTTAGCTATGAATGCAACCAATAATACTCATTTCTCACACCACAACTTTTTGTTTGTACTGACAGACCTGAATCACTATGGGGTCTTTTTTCTGTCAGTGACACCCACCTTCATTCCTTCCAGGTATTTATCATTAGTTTCTCATTTCCTTCCATCCTCTGACCCCCACCCCAAAACACAAAAACTATACAAAAATAACTGCAGTTAAATAAATTTGAAAAGTTGAAAAGTTTCATTTTAATTTTGAAAAAATATGCCATTATAAAAGTATTTCATATGTATATATGTATATAATTGGCACGTTTCATTGTTGTCTCACTAAGTATACATTTTAACAGTTTCATTACAATACCGTATAAGATATTTATATATGTTTGCCTGCTACCTACGGATTGGAATGAGTTAACAAACCATGCTTAAACTGCCTCGGAAATTGAAATTTGCAAATGTTTTCACTAGTGGAACACAGAACTCGGTGCTACTTACTTTACTTTCAGAAGAGAATGCATAGTACCTGCATAAATAAATGAAGCAAAAAACATGAAATAACTATATTAAATATCAAAAATCCCAAAAAAATGTCAAACTATGAACACCCATGCGTATTTTAAATAAAACGTTTTCACAATTCAGCAATAAAAGTACAAATAGTACCATTTATTTTTTTTTTTTCACAGAAAAATAGAGGAATGAAAATCTGATTATATTGTACATAGCGTTTCCTAGGATTTTGCGCTGAAGAAGGATGTTAACAATAATATGAATGTTGGTTTCTTCCAGCTTAGTGGGTCCCAGTGGTGTGTGGAATTCATGCGAATCATGCAGCACTTGTTTTTGTAGTGATTTATTTACATTACATTCATGCGTTCGTGCAACTTGACTCCCTTTAAAAATACCAGTGCCAGTGTTTGCTTCCAGATAATGTCTCTTTATATTATGGCAACTGTTTCAAAGTATAATAAAGTCTATTTCTAGCCACTCGCATTCCTTTTTTAAAGTGCTAGTCAAATGCACAGTAAGCTGCCATTTTCGCTCACACGTGGGTTGGGTTCACAAGTGTTTATTGTTTGCAGTATGCATTTTTTATTTTATTTTAACTGCTTTCTTAAGAATGAAAATTGCAGTGTTTTAACTTTGCTCAAGAATTGTAAGTGCACAGTTTAATGATGTATAAACCAACATGATATATATACTTCTTTCAAAATAATCTATTTTTTACATATTTATTTTTCCTTTTTACATAGTTTTCTAGCTATTAGTCTGTCAGCGAATGAGAGCCACAGTCATAAACTCTGTGGCTTCCATCTGTATTGTAAGGCCCGTTATGCCAATAGGAAGAATCGCACACTGTCTGCAATGAATTGATTTCAGACGCAGATGAATTTGCATCTCTCCTCTTTGTTCGTTTTCTGTTTCTCAGTATAAACACCAACATACCAACCACTGTAAAAGCAGAAGTAACAAAAACAAGCAGAAGTCCCGGTACCAGCACAGAGATAGAAACACGACTGGTATCGAGATAGGAATTGGCATGTGTGCCCGTTTCTGTAGAACCACTGCTGTTTCTGGATGAAGCAGACGTGGGATACATTTTTGTATAAAGTTGGGGGCAGATCAAATAATTTGGCAAAGTTTTAAAATCCTTTCTTAAAAACTCCTCTGGCGAAGCACAACTCAGTTGACCCTGCATTGTCCCAGGGCCAAGTTTCTCCACCCACTCTTTCAAAGGCACAATGTTGCAGGAGCATTCCCATGGGTTGTCATGTAAATCTACCTTTATAATAGACGTAAGCTGGTCCAAAACGCCAGCGACTGGGATGTAGCTTAAATAGTTGTTGTGCAGACTAAGACTAGAAAGTGAAACTCCTGAAAACACATCCACCGGCAAGGATTTCAAAACGTTGTTGTTCAGCATCAAGGCCCTAAGATTCGGCAAATGATTAAATGTACCTGGATGGATCAGATGTATTAAATTGAACCCTAGGTTGAGTAGTTCTAGGTTGTGCATTCCAGCAAACAACTCTTGCCTAAGTACATCCAAGTAATTGTTATCCAAATACAACCATCGCAGATCTGACAGATTCTGAAAAGTATTGTTTTCTATTATTCGGATGTCATTATCCCCCAGATCCAGTATGATTAAGCTCCGATATTCCATGAAGTGTGATCGCTTGATGCTGGGTATTTTATTTCCTCTCAGAAATAGTTCTTGAACATTCAGGGGCCTGGGCTTCAAATCAGCGAGACTCCCCACTTCCTTTTCATTGCAGTTAACCTTTAAGCCAAAACCAGGGGTTTGCAGATCGCAGCTGCATATCGCTGGGCAAGGGATATCACTGGAAGGGTTATTCAGCACAGAATTAGAAGGTCTGTTCAACACTGAATTAACTGTTGGCAATACCATTCTAGCAGTGGGTCTAATCTTGTGCTTCCAATTTTCTCTGAATTTTGTATTTCCTTTGTGACTGGCCTCTGAAGTGGGGGCCTTTTCCTGACCATTCAGTCTGAAATGCGTTGGGTTAGGCCCAGGCGCTGGCGTCTCCCCTGGGACTGGAGGTGCTGCTAGACTAGAATCTACACCATTTTTCCAAAGACACAAATCTTCCACCGAAGTCTCATTCAGGTCAATACCCTGTAGCCTAGTGGGAGCTTCACACACAACTCTCCCGATCAAAACATTTTTCTGGATCCTCTCTAGCCATTCCTTCAGAGGAATTAGATCACAACTGCAGTCCCAAGGGTTGTCGTCCAGCAGAATTTCGGCAATACCTATTATCTGATCCAGCACTCCATCATAAGGCAATGTTTTTAATCGGTTCCCTCTAAGGTCCAAGTGGGTGATGGGTACATACTGGAAGACATAGGTTGGCAAAGCACTGATTAGATTATCATTTAAAATCAAAACTTCCAGCTTGTTCAAGTCTCTGAATGCCTCTGGGTCAATATCCCGCAATAGGTTAAAGTCAGCCTGGAGATATTCCAGATCATCTAAACCCACAAACGTCTGCGGTTTGAATGATTTGATTTTGTTGTTATTTATGTGTAGGCGCTTCACGAGCTGTAAACCAAGAAAAGCACCGGGAACAATCTCATGCAACCCGTTATTCTCTAAATGCAGACTGACTGCATTATAAAAGTTAGAGAACTCTTGGGGGAAAAGCCTGGTTAGGGAATTCCCGTGCAGGAATAAATGATAAAACTGCGAGGTTGGGGCTGTTAGGTGCTGTACGCTGGAAAAGCCCCTTTTTTTCACAGTCAACATGCATATCCCCCTCAACCTCGTTGCAAGCACAGATCCCCTGTTTGCAAACGTCCCTTGTAACATTTCCAGCAGCCAAACAAAGAGACGCCTTCAGAAACAAAATCCAAAGCAACATCTTCAGACACCGCAGTCCGTACCCCAGTTCATGACAGAAAGTTAATTTACACATTAAGCGTCCAAATGGCGATTTTTTGCACTGTTCATCCACCTCGGCAGTACAGAAGCTGCTCAATTATTTCAAACTATGCAAGCACGTAGTGCAAAGCATGCAGAAATCTTCCCCAAAGGCGGACCACTAACTAGATCCCTGTAGCACTGTGTGTAATATCGAACAGCTAGACAAAAAAGGCTACACTTATGCACTGATCTGTGCAGAAGCGATCAATTTTCCTTTGAAATGTATCTGACCTTGCACATTTTTTCCAGAATTCGGGGTTCTTCCAGTGTTCATCTTTCTTTAGAATGCGGCTTCGGTTTCCTCGCCAACGAAATCCCTCCCCAGACAAAAGGCTTTGCTGCTGATCAAATGGCGCCGCAAGATTTCCGCAATCGCTGCATCTTTTCACCCCACTATGCTTCCCCCTATTTTACTGACCTTTTTGTATTTCCGAATTACAGAGAGTTGCTAAGAAGCTCAGCTCGTTCCAGCCTGGTGCACTCTAGAAGATCTGACACCCTCTACTGAGCTGCAGTGGCAAAAATCCATCTGCTGAGGGAATGCTGGAAACAAATCAATCCACGTACTGGAGCAAGCGTTAAAAACGTTGGCATTAAAAACTGTCGATCTGTTTAGACGCTTATCCTAAACGGATTTACTTTAGGCTTCTAGGCTTTTATTTTTCCCCTTTGCATATTTGCCATCAGGTGCTGATGTTTGTTGTTAGGAGTTTGGCCAGTGTTATTGTCTGGCGGTCAGGCCAATAGAAATGTGAGGTAATTAATTATATGCCACAACATGTTTTGTATTGTATCATTAAGTATAATTTTGACATTTGGCTCTCACCCCTCTCTGCATTGTTGGTCCCGTTAGCTTTATTACGGTAGTGGGTTTCCGTTACGTGAGGTACAGACTTGAGCTCACGTTGTCTCTGTATAATTAAAACAATGATGCAGACGGTAGAATCCGAAAACCCGCACTTGCACAGTGGGCTCTATCTGCTGTTGCTTACAAAGCACTCTGCATGCCATTGATTTGTAATACGTTCCCACTCACATAATCACACTAATACAATTGCAGGCTGCGGTTTCATACTGCGCGGTCATCCCCATCTCTGTAGCCTCCGTTCTTTGAGACAAATTCAATTCGTATAATATTTAAATGACTGTTTCAGCAATTAAAAAAACAAGACTCGCGTTTGTTTTAACCTTTTGAGAATCCAGAGTTTCAGCGGAGTCTAGAAATCTCGTATCTCTGGGCTAGAGCATAATTATGGAATTCAAAACTAATACAAACCTAAGGCATTTCACGTAATATCCTTCGGCTCGGCGGATTAATTTTACATTGCTAGGAGCCCAGTTAAAGCGAACACGACAATCTGCATTATTACGTTTACTTGTCTCCTTCTCTCTCTCCCTCTCCTCTCAAAAGTTGCGTGGAAATTCCATCACTTGCATTTTTTGAAAATGCTTGAAAGCTGTGTAGTTCTCAGCAGAGCATCCTGTCCTTCGTGCTACATCGTTTAGGGGGTGCTTAAAAATGTCATATATACAACAACGACCATTCCGCATTCACCTGTCAGTTATCAGTTTAAATGACTGCCCTTGTAAAGCGGGGAGAGGGCGGAGGGTCGAATTAAAGTCTTGCGGAAATATTCAGTATTCTGGTTTAACTGTTGGCGGAAATATTGAGCAACTGAATACTCTGGTTTAACTGTACAGCGTTCCACTCAGAGTATAGATGATATCTGAAAACTTGAAACCTTTTTGCACCCCCGCTCGCTGCCCCCACCCCCTTGGCCCTGGTACTTTATATCACATCCGAAGTCGCCATTACACTGAGGAAAGGCAAATACTTGTTGGCGCCACACAGAAGCACCGCGTGTATCGCTCGCCTTTCTGTTGTAAAACAAGAGGAAGCGCTGTTTTTGAAACCCAGCACTGAACTTGAACTTAAATTTCCGACAGAAGCCGCGGCTCCAGGCGAAACGTTTACATCACGCAAGGGGGTAAGTTACCCCAGGTAACTAATGAAGCAAAGAGTACCGAGATGTGGCGCGAGTCGCGACGACAGTTTTAGTATTAACAGACGACAACAGCGTTGGATGCTTAGAAAATGTTATTAAAATATTAAGACTACGTTTCCAGGATTACTTGCGTGTGACAGCCTCATACTCCAGTCAGCTGGACAGCATTTAGCTTTTGGAAATATGAACTTGTAATTATTGTCCGTACTTTCTATTCTGAGAATTTTCCAGGCATTGACAGAATCTGTATGCCCCCGGAGGCCTATTTAAACAAAAATATACAAGTATTATTATTTATTTATTTTGATGCCTCGGGTGGCGACGCAATGGAGAGGCCATTTTCTGTGGAGAAAGTTGGGTGTAGAAAAAGTGTACTATCACTGATTTATTTGCTGGCGTACAATATTTTCACCCAGTCAAAACAAGTATTTTGTATTCTTTTCCAGGCAGGTGTAAATAACAGCAGTGGCTATACACTATTTGCGTTTAGCATCCTCATTCTTCTCGCGTCACATTTTAGAATAAGACCACATATAGAAAACCACTATATAGCCGAATATCAGAGAGTGTTATTTGATCCCTTTAAAACGTGTAGCTTGCACCCGTCAAAAAAAGTGCCGTCGTGCACTATCGACTATAGCGATCAGATGAATTTGATGTCACAGTCATTCATTAAATGGTTCTCATTTTGCTTCATAAAAAAGTTATCACATCGTGGTTTGATGTAAATTAAGCGCCATACCTCTCAACTTCTAAGAGCAAGAAATCTAGACAAAGCCATAAGTAAAGAAGGGACAAAGGCCCAGAAATAGGTACACTTTTAAATATTGCTCTTACAAACTTAGTTGACAGAATAACAGGTTCTGCATTAGCGTGAATTTTCTGAAGGGTACGAAATCTGAAATTCAAATTTCTGTCATTTTCTGACTTCAGCCCTCCATGTTTTGCCAAAGATATGCCAGAAAACCCCAATTTTATGAGAAACAAACCAAACATAAGGGACCAAAATCTGGACATTCAGCGAAAATATGTACAGTTGAGAGGTATGTTAAGCACTAAAAAGTTTTAAGCACATAACTGCAAGATAATTGCGCTTTATTAGCTCAGCATTTTGCAAACATTAGTCGACTTACAATTCCGTATTTCAGGCTTCGTAGCTGGTGTTGTTAGCGGTTGAAAAGACAACTCTTGCAACTTCAACAAAAAATATGGCTTTTTTGTAGTCGACGTTGCTGTCAGCCTTCTACCCCCCCCCCCCCGCCCAAATGAAGAACAAATGGGCAAAATGTGAAACACGTACCAACATCATATTAACAACGTCAACAAAAAAGTTCACAGGATGTTTAAAATGTGCTACTTTATATGTACAAAATATTATTTTGCTGAATTAGAATGATTCAATATTATTTACAATGGATATGAGAAATATTCTTAACACTGAAGGTATGACAGACCTGTTCAGTGACAGTGTAGAACATGTTAAGACTCAAAATGAGGAATGTTTCTCATAGTGAGGTATACTTGAGAAGTGTGGCATACCTCTCAACCTGTTAGTGCAAGAAATCTGAACAAAGCTTGACAAAATGGGGAGGGGGGTAAAGGCCCAAAAATAGGGATTCAATATGTCATTATTTAGTGACTTCAAACTTCAGATCATCCTAGTTATTTGTCAGAAAACCACAAATTTTAGGAGGAATTGACCAAAACCATGAGGCAAAAATCTGGACAGTTGAGAGGTGTAGTGGTGAGATTTAGAGAAGAGTGAAAAGGTGGGTTTTATTTTTGTCTTCCACCGTTTGCCTTTTTAAGGGGGGTAGGTGAACTCTACTCAATGTTTGTACAACTTCACATTACATAGTATAGGCTAGTACATGAGATAGTACAGCAGACTTCTCCCCATGTGTATTAGATTTGTGTGATGTTTGTAGCGTCAGTCTTTAGGAATGTGATAGTAGCAATTAATAAAGTGTTGAGTTAATGACTCAAGATTAATCATACTGGATCTGCTGTTCCCAGCTATTCCATATTTTGCCACTTTGCTCTACTTTGTGGAATCACTGTTCCACATCTGGGAAATCAGTGTTGAGCTCTGATGTAAATGACTGTATGTCATATGTTTTCTGTGATCTCAGGCTTCAATAGAACTAAAATGTATAGGCAGCTCACATTCATAGTGCAGCTGTTTCAGAGAAATAGGCTAGCTGGTTTAGGTACTAGGTGCACTGAATCTGTGCCAGATATACAAAGAGCAATCGCTCTCAACATGTGGGCACAGTAGACATAGTAAATAGTTGGTTCTTGGTGGGGGGTTCTCTTTGTAAAGAGGCAGTATGTTCTTTTTATGCCTACACAGGGTTTTGTCAGGTGCTGCAGTTTCTTTCTATTTCCCAAATAACTAGAGATCCTCCAAATTACTTCAAAGTGCATGCAGGTGATGTTCAGGTGGTTCGGCTTTGAATCACTAATATACACGATGGTGAGTATCAGAAATGTGTAAAAATAATGCACCAAAACATACAGGTGAAAAATGTAAATGTTTCTGCCGGAGGCATGCCCCCCCCCCCCCCCTGCAAGCCTTTCCCCCCAAACTACTATATATCAACTCCACAGTTGCACTAACTGAAAGAAGAGACAATTCTTAAAAAAAAAAAGAATCTTTGCTAGGGCACAGTTAGAAATCACTCTGGCAAGGATTTCCTTCTTCAGCATAGTTTCCTCGGGATATTGATACCTGAGGCGTTTCACCTTGACCACCTGTAGAGGAACCTGGACTGGCTTTCTATCCATAGCTACTTTTTTTGTCTTGCACCCACTGAGAGCCAAGATGGATTCTGTCTCCTGTGTAACACTGAAATGGATTAAGTAGGTATCAGAAAATAAAAATAATGACTAACGTACGTTTTACTAGGTAACGTTGAGGTGTGTAGTAATAATGACAACTGCAATTTACTGTGTACTTCTTTGCTGAAAGCTAACATTTCAGTTTTGTGATACTGTTTCTTTTGTTGTAAATGCTTCAAAACATCAAAGCTCACTTTGATGCAAGTGTTACAACTTAGTGAGAAGTTGCATCAGAGAAGAGGGAGAGAAGGTGATTCTTATCCCCACTTTATCTCTTGAGACTGATTGGCCTTGAAGATACATGCAAATCGCAGATGTGAAGGTAGAGCCTTAAGATCAGGAGTTTACTTCCCATGCAAAGCCATTGTATTTTATTGATTTTCAGGATTTTAAGTGTGATTTGTAGGGTTTATTCTGTTATTAGTTGTAGATGTTAATGTTTTGATGTTTTGCATCTAGACAAAATGAGATAAGATTCTAGCATTATAAACCTGTAGTAGTAATTGTAACCTTGGGAGTGAAGATGAAGTGATAATAATTTATATTTTACCCTACTCAAAGTATTTCTTCCTGCTAAACCTAGTCAGTCCATAGGTGTTTACTAGGCTGATGACCACAAAGGCCTTTTTAAGCCTAGCTCTCCATCCCAAATCTCTTGACAAGTTCTGGTACCCCTGATAAGTTTAAGCAGGGGCTTGAGAGATTAAAGGTTTACAAGCAGGGACCTCAGAGATGAACCATTTCCAGGTTGCCTGTGTCCATTAGAGACATAGGTTCATAGGTAGGTACTAGGCTATCGGCCCAAGGGCCTAAGTAAGCCTAGCCAACAAGGTTCCCTGGCTTATGCCACCCAAGAAAGTTATTTTCCTGTGCCACTGTCGAGCAGAGCCACAGAAGTGATCCCTGGGGTATATTTCCTATTTCTCATCCACTCATCAATATTTTTCTTGAAGAGTGCTAATGAGGAACTTTGCTTGACATAGATGGGTAGCTTATTCCAGAGTATGGGAAGTCTCTGGGACAGGAATCTATCCTTCCAGCATGTCCTGTTTATTGTGGTGACAAGGTTTAGGTCCCTAGAACGTGTAGCTCGGAGAGATTGGGAATTCTTGGGGTGTAGCATGTCCAACAGCTCTGGGTTTGACATAGCTTTATATGTTAGGCAGAGATCACCTCAGAGTAGGTGATGTGCTACGGAGTAAAGCTGGAGTTTTCTGAGACGGTCAGGACATAGGAGCCAAACAAGGGATGAATTTTCCATTCCTCATCCAGTTGTCCAAGTTACACTTGAATTGGGTTAGGGAGGAACTGTGCTTCACATGGATGGGGAGTCTGCTCCAGAGACAGGGTAGTCTCTGGGATACATACCTATTTCTCCAGTAGGTCCTATTTATAATATAGGGAAGGTTCCAGTCATTAGAAAGGGTAAGTCTGGTGCTGTTTGTTTTGTGGATATGCAGGGGGTCCATCATAGTGGGGTCTGACAATGCCCTGTACGCTAGGCATAGATCTTCCCTTAACAGCCTATCGGAGACAGAATACAGGAATAGGGCCCTGAGGCGGTCTGCATAGAACATGTTACTTATGCCCTGTCTTTAGTGAAGAACCTCTGTGGATTTGTTGTGCAATGCCTGGTTTATCCTTTTCAAGACTAACAGAAGTGAGATGCTACTAACAGAAGTGAGATGCTATCTCATTATTCAGTTGTGCGTAAAACAGGCAACTAATCCTGGACTGGAAACTGGTCCATCACAGCAGCACACACATGCTGATACATAGAACAGACCTATGGATAGCATAGTGAGTCAAGAATTTACCTAATTATCATGCATTTATGATTTAGGAGTAAACCATTTACCCTATGAGGAACTCTCAGAAAAACAGAGGGAAACATACTGATTACACAGGGAAACCAGAGAAGTACTACATTAACCACAACATATGGTGCCACCCATGATATACTTGTATATTTCAGTATTTTTAGTGTATTGCATTTTTTATATATATGTATATATATATATATATATATATATATATATATATATATATATATATATATATATATGTATGTATGTATACGCATGTATGTGTGTAGATAGGTACACACAATGCACACACACACACACACAAATTAATGTATGTGTGTGTGTGCGTGTGTGTGTGTGTGTATATATATATATATATATATATATATATATATATATATATATATATATATATATATATATATATATATATATATATATAATTTTTGTTTTCTCTAAAACTTGAATGTTATTATTTCCACCCGCACCAAACTGGCCCTATATCTTTGTTTTCATTTTTGTTTTCCTGATTACTCTTTTTATTATTTCCCTTAAATTTGTATTTTGCTTGTGTGGTCTCTATTTATTATTCAGTTGTGCATAAAACAGACAACTAATCCTGGACTGGAAACTGGACCATCATAGCATGTACACACATGCTGACACACAAGTAGCAATTCACCCATTACAAATTCTTTTGTCTTGCGCATTCATTTTTTAACATTGTATCCAGAATTACCACTGCTTGGTCTGAGCTATTCCTGTCCTTTAATAGCTACCTTTCTAACATTATTCATATCCCTCTATGTGACAAGAAGGAATTTAATGTACTTACCTGTGCCTTTTTGTTTCTGAAATTAGTGAAGGAAAGAGAGGAATTAATAAACACATGGAAATAACTACACAACGACGAGATATGATTACCTGCTCTTCATGTAGGTATCCGTATGTGCTTATCCACTCTTCAGCTCATACTATTATATTCCCCTTTTCCCATGTACGTTATCTAGATGCATGTCAAATGGGACATTAAAACCTGCCTCCCCCATTATTTTTTTAAATAATCCATTGTGACCATGTCTCTCTAGTCCTTAAAAAAATCTAGGATTGTTTTCATTTGATGAATATATGGTGCCTGTTGACACTTTTTTTGTTCTACAAAATCTTCTCCATGTTATTCTTCTGCTATGTATTCCTAACAGCATCCGCCAGTGCTCCCACGCTCCCACATTTCTGCTGAAATTAAAATCACTTCTTTCTTTCTTTTTTTTTTTCAATAATTTTTATTTTTGTTTTACATTTACAAAAAACATAACCATTCCATATTTACAAAATGACCATATTTGCATGTTATACATTGCAGATAAAGTAGAAACATGTAGGTCATACAACATACCTAATTACAATATATACAAAGATGCTTTCCCAATTAATGTCATTAGTCTAAAAACAGCATATACAAAAATGATACTTCATCCATAGTTAAGCTATGTACTCTTGGGAATACTTCCAGTTCAAAAGATATGGTGTACCTGGTGCTTTATGCTAATAAGATGTTAGAGGACTGTTCCCAGATTGCTCGGGCTTTCATATTTTTGTTTCTTTTGTCCAGTACTATTTTATGTGCTAGTAGATGTTTAATAGCAGATTTCTTGAATTCCTCCCAAGTGATACTTACAGGATCTAACCATTTACGAGCTATATATAGCTTCATTAATAAGAAAATCGTTATAAGTGGGTTAGCTTGTTTTCCTGAGATGTTGGCCGGGAGGATGTGTAAAAGAGTAAATTCCCATGCTAGTGTTGATGCTTGATACCCCGTTTTTTGCAGTTGTAACTTAAGGGAATTCCAAAGCTTGAAAATGCATTTACAACTCCAGAATTTATGTATTAGGTCTGCAATCTGGTCTTTACAGTGTGGACAGCATGGGGACTTAGTTGCAATGAATTTGTGAAGAATTGCTCGGGTGAAATAAGCATTATTATTAATCATGAGTTGCGTGTAAGAGAGTTTTTTTAAGTGGAATAGTTTTCAATGTTAAGTTGATTGCCCTTTCTATTTGCTGGTCATCCATATTCAAATCATATATAAGGTTTTAATTTTCTCCATTAATTAGAGAAGAGAAGGTCTATCTGAAATTTTATTTCCCCTATCATTTTGTATGAGTTCGTTATTGCTTTCCTTGACATTAACATAGTCTTTCAAAGTAGGGTACAGTTTTCGATGTCACTTTCTCGAGTATGGTAAGGTTTTGGAGGTAACTGGAACACACCTCTTTGATTTGTCTTAAAATTATTATATATACTTTAGGCAAGTTTAGATTACTTCTTAATTCATGAATTGTGCTATTGAGGAATGAGTAGATATCTTGTATTCTCTTATGTTTTAACTGAGGGAAGGAGTCTAGGTTTAGCATCTTGTTATTTATTTTTAAGTTAGGATTTTTATGGAGGGGTTGTAGTATTAACATAGCTTGTCCAAGGTTTAAGGAGTGAAAAAGTTTTTATGTTATATTTATAGAATGTTTTAGTGGTTCTATTTTGTTATAGGCTTGTAAAATATTTTTTATTTAAGAAGGGAAGTGCTTTGTGACTGATGTCTAGTGTTTTATGTACCTATAATATATTGTTACCCAGGCCGGTGAACCAGTCTTTGCCGAGGGGTCATACTCTGCTATTCTCAGTATTCTATTAGTGTTGATAATAGAGTAGTAGGTTTTGAAATCTGACAAGTTCAGACCCCCTTTGTGATTGGGAAGTGTTAGTTTTTGATAGGAGATTCTGGTCTTTTTAGGTTCCCATACAAATTTTGCTAGAAAGGTATGAATTTGTTTGAAGAATTTATTATGTATAGTTATCTGAGATGTCATAAATAGATATATTAATCTAGGTAGTATGTTCATTTTAATTATTGATACTTTCGACAAAAATGGTAGCTTAAAGTTATTCCATCTTGTACAATCTTGTGTTATGTTTTGCCATTTAAGAGTTACGTTATGTTGGTAGACCTCCTTGTTATTCTGAAAGAAAGTTATCCCCAGGTATTGGTTTCTTCTTTTATTTTTATTTTGTCTAAGAGAGGTATTAGGGAGATGAGTCTAGGTGGCCTTAAGGGGAATATACTAGTTTTATTAATGTTTAATTTGTAGTTAGACATGTATGAGAATTGTTCAGTTGTGTTTATTATTTTGGTCATGTCTGAACTTGGTGTAGTAAGGTATATGTTTAAATCGTCTGCAAATGCTGAGAGATAAACTTTGAAGTTATGTATTGAGGGGGAATTTTGGTATGTATTTTGTTTAATATATAGAAATAGGGGTTATAGGTAAAGGTTGAAAAGAAAGGGTGATAGCAGGCAGTCTTGTCTTGTTCCATTTTTTATCGAAATTCTGTTTGACCATGTTTTGTTTATATATAGGGATGTATATGGATTGCTATAGAGAATTTGAATGATCTGTATAACATTTTTAGCTATGTCAAAGTGAGGGAACGTTTGCAGCAATAATTCAAGATTGACCCTATCAAAAGCCTTGTGGGCATCTACTATCATTGTGAAGATGTTGGTATTTCTCTGATTTGCAAAGGATATTAACGCTTCTAATGTTAGTGTGTTGTCACTGGTCTGTCTACGTGGTGTAAACCCATATTGTTCTGGAGAAATGATTTTCTCTATCAGATTTTTGACTCTGTTTGCGAGTATTGAGGTCAGGATCTTGGTGTCTATATTTAGAAGAGAGATGTGTCTATAGCTATCTGGATTTTTAGGGTCTGCTTGGTCTTTTAATATAAAAATAGTTTTAGAGGCGTTAAAGTGAATATCATGTATGTTGTTATTTATTATATAGCTCAGCACGTGGTATAATAATTTGGTAACTAGTGGACTGAAGGATTTATAAAATTCTGAGGTAAGACCATCCGGTCCTGGGGCCTTGTGTGGTTTTAGATGTTTAATTGTTGTGGTTATCTCGTTAATAGAAATGGGCTCCGTTAGTTTTTTTGTTGATCTAAATCTAGTTTAGGGAATTTTAGTTTTTGAAGAAAAAGATCCCTATCCTCCTTTCGAGGCTTGTAGGGTTTGTTCTCCATATGTTTGAGTATATATTTGTTCAAATACTTTGATCATTTCCTCATTTCTTGTATAGTTTTTCCTGTGGTAATTTACTTGTGCTATAAATGAGGTGGATTTTTGTTGAGCGATAAATTCTGGCCAATGCTCTGGAAGGAATTTGGGCTTCTTCTGCGTAATTAGCCAACTGTCTTGTCTCATAAAAAGATACATTTCTGTTTTTGAGCATATATAGTTCTCATTGTAGTTTTAGGAGATCCATTTCCATTTGATTATTAGGGCTATTTATCAATTCTTTCTCACATTGTTCTATTTTCTCCTTTATTTTATGTTCCTCTTTCAGTTGAATTTTTTTATGATATGCTGCTTTTTTAATGAAAGTTCCTCTGATTTGTGTTTTGGTCGATGCCCATTCTATATCCATTGATGTTTGGGAATTGAAGATATTTACAAGAGATGTTTTTAATATATCCTCAATCTCTTTTACTACATCTGTTTTGAAGAGCAGATTAGGATTTAATGATCAGTTATTAGCCCTATTGTCTAAAAACCTTTTTTTGTCCCAGTTGATACTCAGTATAACTTTGGAATGATCCGACAGAAATCTAGTGTGTATAACTATTGTAGGGTCCATGTTAATGAGTATGTCTGAGATTAAAAATAAGTCTATTCTCGCCCACATTGTATGGTATTGGGAGTAGAATGTGTAATTCCCAGTTTTGTTATCTTTATCCTCATATTTAAAGGGGTCATATAGTTTGAAGTCTTGTTTAAGTTCATTTAAAGCTATTGTAGCTTGTCTATTATGTAGTTTGGTCAGGTTTGATTTATCCTTTCGTGGGTTTTGATATGTGTTCCAGTCACCACCAATTATTAGATAATGATCTTCCAGTTGGTTTAGAATTGGGTACAGTGACATGAAAAAGAGATGTTGATTGCTACAAGATGCATATACATTTAACACCAGTATGGGTTTTGGAAATACCATGTTAGTAAATGTTACATAGCACCACCTTCCCTCTTTGTCAGCCTTAGTTTCAAGTATTTTATCCTGAAAATGTTTTTTAATTATTATGGCCACCCCAGCACTGTTAGTTTTGTCCCCATAGGTTCATTTAAGCCTAGCCACTTACCCCATGTGAGAATCAAACCCCTGCACCTTCTGGCCCCAGAAGCTATAATTTGTCGTATCCATTTTTTTCCCAATATCTGCCCATTGCTCTGAAGTTAAATGCGTTTCTTGTATTAAGATGAGATTAGCTTTGGTTTTTCAGGGCTAAATGCAAACATAGTTTCCTTTTTTCTTTATTTTGTAGTCCTTTAATGTTCCACATTTCAATTTCCCCCATTTATGTGATAGATATGCTTGTTTTAACTGATCTGTATGTTAATTTAGATTTATGGTTTTTGTATGTGTTGTTATAGTGTGTCATTGGAAAGCATCTATTTCTGTCCCTACACTGTGCCTACCCACTATTCCCCTGGACCAGGAATAAACGGGGGAATACAATGTGATTTTACTATGTACCATAAGATTCCCACTAGTATTAAATTGTGTTTTTTTCTTTACATATAAGTTTGTGACATGGTATCCCCCTTATGTTACTAAATACAATGCAGACAAAGCTTAACAGACTAGTTCTCTACAAAAAACACTGCTGCGTCATATCCCTAGTCTCAACCTTTAAACTATTATACCATTAGAGTGCAGCGGTTAAAGTACAAGACATACAGCTTATAAGTTTATGATCTATTCCTCCTAAAAGTGCATTTTTAAACAAATGTTAATGATCAAATTCTCAATTAGATATGGAAAAATATACAACAATGTAACCTATATTTTTAAGCCAGACATGTCATATCTAAATGATCCTTCTCCATATAGTTCTCTTACCTTCCCTCTTCTTATATATATAAATTACCCAGCTTCTGTGTTCAGGCATTCTTCTGTAGCAATCTATAACAAACTCAGATTGCATTATTGGCATCTAAATATAAGTGGATATATGAAGGGAAAAGAAAAAAAGATTGCAAGCTTAGGCAGGTATATATACTGCTAAGTCTTGCATGTTTAGATATTTATAACTTTTGCAGTCAATTAGGTTATATTCATATTGTCATATAATTCCTCTCCTCTAAACTGCTTAAACTCTCATTCCTGCAGTTATTCCAGTTAAACATCATTATTTCAATCAAGAACCATTTACTTGGTCTGGTTCTACCAGACTCACATCTAGAAATTAAGACTGGATTCTTTACAATAAGCTTGTATTGGAGAATCAAAGTCGCAATTTTGTTTTGGTAAAACAGTACCTTATTCTTCTGATTCTTCAAAGGCATGTTTGCAGGCTTTACTAGTCATCTTTCAGTCGGTTGTTGTCTTATTAATTGTTTTATGTCAATTTTTGTGATTTTGAGTTAGAAATCACTTATTGGTCTTGCTGTACCTTCCCTTTTGGTCGTTTAGGTTTTATAGTGAAGATTTTGAGCTCGAAGGGGGACTGTTTTAACAAACCAGTTTCCTGGGAAATGGTGTCACCTTATATTATGCACATCAGAAATGGCAGTTGAATTTTAGTTCCTACCCGGTTTTCATTTCCCTTTCCTGTGTTCTTCATCGCTCCTATCATTGATTTAAGGGCCTAGGCAGTAAGGGAAAGCTCTCAGGGTATGTATCCTATCAAAAACACTCATACATCGGTTTGATTTTTACTCAGGGGTAATTTTTAATTTTCAGGCATTTTATTTAGTTTCTGGAGGTGGAATCTGCTTGAAAACTGACAAGAAAGTCTCTTTGCTTCCTTGGGGTTAGCAATCATGTATTTAGCATCTTTTACATTGAAAATTAGAAGGTTTGGGTATTTCATCTGGAACTTTATTTTCTTTTCTATCAGAAACTTGCAGTATGGAGATAAAAGTTGCCTTGCTTGCCTTATCTGAATAGGCAGATCTTGAGCAAAGGAAATTCCACTATTATTACAGGTGAGTGTCCCTTTCTTCTTTGCTGCAAAGAGTATTTTATTTACATCTTGATAGTTTAAGATTTTGGCATACACAGGTCTTGGTCTCAAGGATGATTGAGCTTCTCTCAGAGCTCTGTGGGCTCTCTCTATTATTATCTGTTGTGTTGCTTCAGAATCATCTAGTAAAGATTTTAGTATGAGTTTGATAGTTGGTATTAGATCAATGTGTGACACAGTTTCAGGGATTCCCCTTATGATAATATTGTTTCTCTGAGCTCTTGCTTCTAAATCTATTATTTTTGCTTGTAGACTTTGCAGCTCTTTGTCTTGGGAATCAGTTCTTTGAAATATAGAGTCTAATTTTATTTCATTTTCTAATATTTTTGCTTCAGATTTTTCAGTTCTGGTTAGAATTTGATTAAATGAGTCTCCAAATGTTTGAAACTGTGTGGATAAGTCCTGTATTGCTTGTTGAATGGGCAATAAAGCTGTTTTTATATCTTCCAGGCTAGCTGGCTGTTCTGACTTGGTTTTATTTGCAGGCTTAGAATTGTCAGATTGCTTATTTGTCCTCTGTCTTTTTGGAGTTGTGTCTTTGTCTGGTGAGGCTAGTATCAAGAATTTGGTTTTAGTTGTTAAAGTCTCCATAGTATTTTCTTCTTTCGACATCTTGCTTTTAGGTAAGTTTTGCAGACTTATGTTTGACTGCAGGGCCACAGCACCACACGGCTACAGATGATTTCTAGAATCTTAGTTAATCCTTTTGTTTTAAAAGGAAGCTGTTGCTTTTTTCCCCTTCATTTGAATGCTGTTTGTTGTCTGGATTAAATATTCAGTCGTATTTATTTGTTTTTTAGTCTGCGCTGTCTTCTGGGTTTATTCTAAGCCAGGGTATTTCAAAGAGCTAGGTGCTTGCAGTGCTCACAGAACAGCGGCCATCTTGAACTCCCCTTTCTCTCTCTTTCTTTCTTTCTTTCTTTCTTTCTTTCTTTCTTATTTCTGCCCTTGTTTCTGGTCCATAAACACCACTTCAAAATTTCTGGTCTTCAGTTTATATACATCCCTAACTTTTAGTTTAGTCTCCGGAATGGTCCTTTTTTCTTTTGATTTTCTAGAAAATTTTATTTTTTTAATTAGATGTAAATAACACTCCTCCCACTGTGTTCCATGGTATGAATCTGCACTCAGATTCTCATGCTGCTGTGATTCTATTAGTATATTCCTCTCTGAACTCACCATTTTGCCCTATAAGATCCTTTTTCTGCATGCCTGTGTCTGGACCCCATCATCCCACAATGTTTCTAGGTCCTCCTCCCATAAATGAGTTGTAAGCTTCTTTCTCAACAATAGCTTGTCTATACTTAGACTGAGTAAGAATCAGTTGGCTAGATATGCCCCCTTCCCCGCCTATTTTTTTCCTTTCCTATGTTGCAGTATTTCAAATACATCCATTAATGACTAGTAATATTCTTAGATCTTGACATACAGATTTGATGAATGTAATTTGAAAAAAAAACCATATTCATAATATCTGTGTCCATGCTGGAAATTATAAGAGGATTGTATAGCTTTTTCTTAGTAATGACATTGATTCTAGTCTTATTTTCTGCCTCTAGCATAGGTAAATAAGTCTGGTAAGAGAAAGGAGAAAAAAGACATCAAAAACACAGAACATGAGTTGAACTTGGCTATGCTTGTAAGGGCCCTGGGACCATTAGCTTAGTAACCTCCTATGACCCTATAAAAAGCACCACAGTCCCTTTTATTTGTTAATCCCAGTATTCTTTCACCTTTCACCATTTGTCTAACTGTAGTCTATAACCACTAAATAACTAAAATTAGCTAAAACTCAACTTCTATAAGCACCTCAGAGTTCTTTACCCTGTTTTATACTTTTTATAGGTATTTTTCCATGCTGATGCATATTTTAAACTATACTTATTTTCATCTTCCATACTCATGCAGTGTGTGTGTATTTCATTCCTTCTATGCATCATGCATGCATCCCCACTGTTCACTGAATTTCAAAACTCGTGCTATCCATGCAATTAGCAAATTGCATGTTTACTTGTAGGTCATGTTTTTTTTACCATGCATTGAATACTTTTATTCATGAAGTAGTATTGACCTGATGAATTTCACAGGGAACATCCAATGTCAGCTGATGAGTTTCATAGGAGATACACTATATTAGCATCATGAAAATAGGGATATGAAATGAATAAAAATATATAGATGGATGAAGAGATAGATTAGATAGACAGAAAGTGAGGGAGAGAGAAAGAGAGAGACAGATGAAACATAATATCCAATGTTAGAGTTTATGTGATGTATTTCCCTCCTATAAGTTACAGAACATCTCTATGATCCTAATGTCCTTTGCCTGTTTCCATTAATAATTTGCTCTGATACCCCATCTCCTTTGCTAGATTTGTCTTAAACCTTTACAATGTAAACATAACTTTATATCTGTACTTCTAGTATAAAAAACAAGATACTAATAAAATTTAATACATTTACAGCTCTTCCTCTTAATTCTTACATGTTAGCCCTCTCAGTTTGAGCATGCATGTTTGCATTTTGTAAAATAAAGTTCCTTTCACCATAGACCCTTGCTGATCACCATGTACACTGCTTGGTGTTGGGTGTACTTCCCACTCAACAGGATGCCTTACCAGAAAGAGTTGAGATAGTCATGCCCATTACCAGGAGTACTATTCCTTTACATCCGGAGTATACATTTTGCATCAAAGAATCTGCACTGGGCTGCTGGAGAAAGCTGGACTGCAAGAAAGAAAAATAGATGGGTCTGTAAGGATGAAAAACATATGTGGAAGAAGCATTTCAACTCTATATAACATGGGACCAATAATGTCTTGAGGTGCTGTACTTGTTAATGCACAACATCACACAATCCTTAGTCCTTTGAAAGTCTTCTAAAATGCCTATTGAAAAGAGAAACTAAATTAGTAATCATTTGCACTGAACTCTTTTGTCAGTAATATCTGTATTGATGTCCATTCCTCTTAACTGTTGGACCACTGTCTTTCATGGCACTAGTCAAGCAGTCAGAATGATGTGATGGAACCCCATGATCTAGTTGTTGCAATGTTCTACTATGAAATTGGAGTTGCCATACTTTTCTGATCTCAGTGTTTGAGAGTCTCTACCTCCTATGTACTTCTTTGCTGTATGTGCTTATTACTACTTCAGAAAACAGCCTGCTGCACCTGGTATTATCCCTAATACTGGGGTATCCAATGATTTTTCTTTGAACAGTAACCTTGCCTTGTGTTTTGACTTATCTCTGCAGTCCTTCCTTCGCAGTCAGTCCAGCTTTTCTGCAGGGAATTCCTTTGCCCTTGTAAATTCAGATTTTACAGTTTTACTGTCTAGCTGTGAGCTTATGTGCTTCTCTGTCCTCTTCCCTTTCATTGCTTCCCACTCAGTTTCTTCATAATCTTTGTGTTCCAGGCCACTTCAGTGGTTCTTTTATTTTGGTGCATACTGTCTTTTCAGAAATCTCTATACCCCTGATCTACAATTAAAACTCCATTTCTCCATTATTCAGTACCACCATGTCCAGTGGGTGTACAGTCAATGCTGTGGTACCACAAGAGATGAACAGTCTTTAAGGTCTACATAACTTTATGGTTTAGTGTTGGTGAATGGTCCTCTAAAATTTAAAGGTAAATGTCGGCCAGATCAATCAGATCTATAACAGGAGGAAGAAAATCATGGCAACAGGAGGTGCAGCATCCGGCAGGATAAAAGCACTCTCATTAAACTTAACAAACAATTCAAAGGACAAAGAAAGTCTACCAAAGCCAAATTTGAGGTAAGTTTGGCCTCCTAGGCCAAGGACAACCACAAAGCATTCTTTAGCTATGTCCGCAACCTTAAGTAAAATGCCCCATTTGGTATGTACCTAACCAGGCATATCCAACAACTGGAATGTCCACAGAGGTTCCTCACTAAAAGAATACAGGACGTAAGTAATATGTCTTATGCAGACCATCTCAAGGCCCTATCCCTGTATTTTGTCTCCTACAGGCTTTTGAGGGGATATCTATGCCTGGCATACAGGGCATTGTCAAACCCCACTCTGATGGACCTCCTGTATATCCACAAAACAAACAGTATCAGAATTACCCATTCTAAAGACGTAAACATTGCCTGTGATATAAATAGGACCTGCTGGACAGATAGGTATGTATCCCAGAGACTACCCCATGTACAGAACTGACTCCCCATCTATGTGAAGCAGAGTTCCTCCCTAATCCAATTCAAGTGAAACTTGGACAACTGGATGGGAAACTGGAAACTCATCCCTGGTTTGGCACCTATGTCTCTGATGCAAACAGGTAACCTGTAAATGGTTCATCTCCCAGGCCCATGCTTACACTTATCAAGGGTATCAGAAGTTGTCAGAGATTTGGGATGCATGGCTAGGCTTAAAAAGGCCCTTGTGATCGTTAACCTAGTAAACACCTATGAACCAAAGGATATCTCAATGTCTTCAACTCTGCTACATAATATACTAATTCCTTAGCTTTTACATGACCTACCTTTCATAGATTGACATTTGGCTTACAATACACACAGAATACAAAAAAGAAAAAGCAAAATCTGTAAATGCATCCTCCTTGCTGACCCTTTCCTCTAGCACTGCATGATACTTAAAAATGCAAACTGACTATTGCTGACAGACAGCTATCTTTCTCTTAAGCTCATTAATTTTGAAGGTCCTAAAAAGGGTACTGCCCACCTGTTAAAATAAAACTTCCTATTCTTGATAGCACATGTGCACTATGAAATACCCAAGGCAACTTTCTCACCATTGCCCAAAATACAATATCGTACTGAATAAGATAGTTTTCTTTATAATGGGACCCACAATCTAGAACCATTTAACTACAAATTCCAAAAGAAGAAAAGCAAAATTCCATCTCCTCTGAATCTTCTTCAAAATGCTTTAGAGTCAGTTGCTATCAGCTATGCATGTAATATATCATCGTCAGTGTATTTTAAGCTCTGTATTATATTTCTTATTCTTGCTGTAGTTTAATCATTGTCCTATATGACCTCACCAGACACCTGCAACAGTTGGAAAGAACATAGCAATGTCTCGCCAAGAAAATACAGGACACACAAAACAAGTTGTACTTGGTAAGACTGAAAGCCCTGTCACTATATTCTGTCTCCTATAGGCTATTAAGGGGTGACCTGTGTCTGGATTACAGGGCAGTCTCTGACCCAGTCCTGATGGAAATGCTGCACATTCGTAAATCAAATTGCACAAGGGTCACTCACTCCATGGATCTTAACCTAGTCTCTGACATGAACAGATCATGCTGGGGAAATAGATACATCTCCCCGAGACTGCCACTTCTCTGGAACAAGCTTCCAGTTCATGTGAAACAGAGCTCCCCCCTGGCCCTCTTCAAATGCAGCTTTGATTAATGGATGGGTGACCGCAGATTCACTCTAGGGATAGCGCCCATGTCCCTCATTAACAGAGGCAGTCGGTATTAATTATCATAGACACTTATCTCTATGAACTTTTCTCACCTAACCACTAACAATTGGGGCCACTCGGGATAAATCTGGTTAGGCCTGTAAAGGCTCTAAGGCCATTAGGCTAGTAACCTTATGAATCTATGTATTCTATCAGCACTGATAATGATTATTAGTGTGATGTAAATACCAATATTGAACTATCTATTATTAATTGTTTTTAATATTGCTTACTGCTGTATGAGCCATGGTCATGATTGAAAAGGGCCAGCTGATTTGTTCACCTACGCAGTCATCGAGTAGTAATAAAGAATACATATATGCATGCATAAATAACTAAATATATATTTTTTATAAAAGGATTCCATATTGATTAGTATATGGCTTGGACATTATGAATTTGCTGTTACCCAACTGATCCCCTCGATTTTTGCTGTTTTGGTGCAAATATTTGTAGGTATAAGCATTGCATCATTTATTATTTTATCTTACCAGTCCCTCATTTCTGAGTGTGGCGCAGTTTCTTGTAGGCTATCGATTCTCACACTACAGCAATGTGACCTGTTTTCAATGTAATTTACTTTATCTTATGACATTTGGATTTGTCCTCCAAGGTTAAAACTCTGCATTCAGTATGTATGCATAAAAAGCCATACATTAGCAAAACATTCAAGAAATTATGCTTGGGTGGTCAGATATAAAATGCATCTAAGACTGACATTTTACCCTTGAGGATTAGGATAGATGATGATGATGTATTGATTACTGTTTCCCCTCTTTCACAAATGCTGTGAAACAGTTTCACTGAAATCCACTTTCGGCAAATATACATGCAAGCCTTTTTTTCTTGCAGGGGGTGATATCCCTGGATATAACCCCCCCAACTTTTATATACACCAACTCCGTAGTTGCACAACAGTGTTGAAAAGTGCATATTCCACATTTGCTGAAAGCGGCTTTCAATAAAATTGTTTCACATTACTGCCAGTCAGACAAACCTCAGTTGTTGACTTGTCTGTCAATTGCTTGAATTTAATCTTACCACATTGCCACATTCAGTACAGAGGGTATGGTGGTGGCTTGATTCCTGTCAACGAATAAACCTGTTGTCTGTTCCTAAGAAAAATGCTTATTTATTTCTTCTGATATAGAAAAAATAAATATAGCAACGTTTTCCACATACACTACATTCCAGCCTTGAAGTAATCTACCCACCATATTGAATGCTGATTATACTGCAACATATAGTATTGTCAGTGTCAAATTCCTGTAGAGCCTACATTTAGCTTTTGTGAATAGGAGGAGGTAGCTTACTGTCTACTAGGAAGTTCTAAGTAAGCCATTTAGAACATGTTGTTTGTATATTCAGGTACAAAAATGCACAAAGCTGATATTCCTTCTTTAATGATTTAAATACAGCTCAGTGATTAATTTGACTTCACCACTTTGCCATGGTTAATAATGGAAAAGATGGTGGCAGCTGTTTCTACTATCCCCTATATCAGCTGCTCATCCCTTACTTAATATGGGCTGTTTGATCACAGTAGTTTGATGAGCAGAGAAAAGCAAATTTAAAAAAGTATCAGATCTTGTAATTATCAAGTATCAACACTGAGTTTATAATTTTACAGAAACCTGTATAATGGCAACTCATTACAGATATATGCTGGACATGTACTATAATCTTCACCATGAACTAAAGTCATATATCAACAGTTTACAGATAATTGATTTAGTGCAGTTTGTCAGTCTGGCACATTCTGTCTGCCATGTAGTCCTGTTGTTGCTGCCTAGGAATAGAGGGTTTGACATTTTCTAGTAACTTTCTCAGACAACAAGCCTGAATATTCAGGTAGAGTCAATGCATGGATGTTACTTTAAACAGCTAGGTAAAGGAATAGCTACATGTTGAATTTCTGAATGCCAGCTTAGTATTATCTTTATCAATATAGCTGCATCTATATATCTCTATCTATATAATTTATATCTATATATCTACCTACACACACACACACACACACACACACACACACACACACACACACACACACACACTCCAAAGATAAAGTTTTCAAAAACGCTTTTTTTTTTCCCAAGGGGGACTAGCCTTCTGCACCCCCATACAGCCTTTTGCAAATATATTAACTCCATGGTTACATGACTGTGGAGAAAAATGAAAATACCATGCACAGGAAATCACAGGCAGGTTTCAAATAGAAACCACATCAGCAAGGATTGTGTATAAGTAACCTCAAGTACTAGACAGAGCTTCCTCACATACTTTTACAGATTGCTATTTCTGTATTACAGAAATATGTGTTGCTATGTCACATTCAGTAAAATAGACTTTCAGCCTTTTGGATTCAATGATTTGTTATTCAGCAAAATGGGCATTTAACCAAATGTTAGGGATCTGCCTCTCTCTCTGTATGTATAGAAAGCAACTTTAATTTTGTTATAAAAGCATATATATTTATGATTTTATACATTATATATTTGTCCCTATTAAAATAAGGAAATGTGTCTTGTCTGTTGTCAACTGACTACAAATCCCTTTGCAACAAGAATATTGTCAAATTATAATATTTAAGTAATAATTTAAAAGACAAAAACGAATTATACATGTTCATAAAATATACAAACTATTTTATACAGAGACTGCCCCTGCATTAAATAACCACACCTTCACATGCATACCTATGTACTTTTTGTATGAAAAAAAATGTTAAACACACACACACACACACACACACACACACACACACACACACACACACACACACACAGACTTCCACTGGAAAAATAATTTGATGATTAGTTGCTTTTGACCTCTGATATTTAAAATAAATTAAAACATTTTGCTTAACTCATTAATACCTATAATGTGGAATGCCACACTTCTAGGAGCCTACACACATCGTTGCATTCTAGAGACTTTCTAAAAATTCAGCTTGAAATGCATAACATAAATAAATGTAAATAATTTATGGAGAATAAAAGCTATTAAAATTGATTGCACATATAGTAATGTTTTCAGTAAAATTATTCTTTACAGTGATACTAGTCAGAGTCTTTCCAAAATACTACACTATATGAAGAATTCACACAAACCTATAATTATATTTTTTGCTAAACTTTCATATCTTGGGATCTGTACAACCTATATGCAACCTGTGTGTATACTGTTAGAGCAGTTTTTACCCAGATGTAAGTTTACACATGACAGCAAGAAATTCCTCTTTGATTACATATTTATTGAAATATTTACAGAAATATGAAAGCATAAGTTTAATTTTCTAATTAGCCCTCTAAATAACACTGAGTATCTCTCAAGATGTGCTACTTACAGTGCAAATATCAAGGGCAGTTTTCTTCAACAACATCTAGGGCTTCACTTGATGCCATGCAATAGTTTT
The DNA here is from genome assembly GCF_019279795.1 of Protopterus annectens. Taxonomy (NCBI): domain Eukaryota; kingdom Metazoa; phylum Chordata; order Ceratodontiformes; family Protopteridae; genus Protopterus; species Protopterus annectens. The sequence goes on along the minus strand of NC_056736.1, from coordinate 247,449,545 downwards.
TAAGTCACTTGTTTTTTGAAATATTAAGTATATGTACAAATATTGTGTATTTTCATAATTAATAACAAATAACTAGCAATATCTGGTGTATAGTGTGAAATAAATGGAAGTTGACAAAAAATTGCCCTGTCTGCCACCATGGTATTTCACACCATGTCTCATTATAGCATGCAGGTCTCTCAGTTATGAAAGTGTGAACATAAATATGAAAATGTGAATAATAAGTGGCAAACAGTGATTGATTTCTCCACCGCTGTACATCCTAAATTAACAATGTTAGGTGATCCGCTGTGGTGACCCCTAACCGGGAAAAGCCGAAAGAAGAAGAAGAAGTGTCATTCTGTTAAAAAACTCTTGCCCTTTCTAATACTGCCTATTATTAGCTGAAAAGTCTCTTAGTTAAAGAAGCTAGACCCAAAACAGTTTGGATACCATAAGGAGCTATGGGTCTCAACTGGAAGTATACAAAAAGACACTATAGGATTGAGTTAGTTAAACCATTTTGTTATAATAATGTAAATCAGCTTATTTTATACATTACATACGTATTCTCCTTCTCTCTGTCTTTCTCCCCCAGTCACAAACACACATAGACTCACTCATATATAAATACATACTCCTCTCCCAACATGCCAAATCAATGATCAGTTGCTATTATACACAGATTGCTTTCACACACCTCCTCTCTCACACCCACCCTCACAGTTTCTACTTTCCTCTGACTGGATAAATCTCTGATGGCTGATTAAGAGAATTATATTATGCACCACGCACATGCGCGCGTGAGCGCACACACACACACACACACACACACACACACACACACACACACACACACACCCTGCACACCCACAAAACACATTCACATTGTCCGTGGTAATTTTGCTATTACTAACAACCTACCCCATCAGTACCCTAAACAGCAATTTTTGACTAGAAATAAATAAATAATGATCAAAGTAAAGTATTTCATGCAGTGCCTTTCCATGGATAGTATAAGATAAATGTAGATTCTTTTTCTTTCACCTGTAGCCTAACCCCCCCCTCCCCAAATAATCTGTTTCCGACTGTGTGCCCCTCTAAAGTTTGACTGTGATCAACTGAAAGAAACAATGGTCAATATTGCTTGTTAGACATGGGCAGAACTATGTTTGATGATTATGCTGAAACACAAGATTAGCTGACACATAAGTGCTACCCTTGCCTAACAAGTTATACTGATCATTTAACTGTAATCAAGTAAAAGGAAATGTGATGTTCATTGCTTTCACTCAACCTCCTTCCATGTCAACTTCCTAAATAATGGCTTTCCTGTTGCATACAACTCTGAAGTTATATTATAATCTTGTGAAAGAAATAAATGCCACAGCTATTAATTTCAAATTGTTTCACTTTGATGCATGACATTTTCCACTCCACACTCCCTCACCTAAATAGTAATTTTTTTCACTGTGCAGTTCAGCTGTTTACATGTGATCAAATGAAGGCGATAATTGCTAGAATACATTATTTCACCTTGTTTTTCTTATGCTGATACACTTTCTTCCTGGAAGCCATATTGACTGCTGTTTAGTTGTGATTAAATCATTTTTATTTGCTTTCACACACAGGCTGACACTTCACCTCAACCTCAGCATATCCACTTTCAGATTGTGTACACATTGGATGTTTATGATCAAGTGAACGGAATGTCCAGAGTAATGTATTTTGCATTGCTATCTCACAACAGCACTGCTCCACTAATAACCACATGGATTACTATTTAAGTTCGATCAAGTAACTTTTTTTTAGTTTCTGTCTCAGTATGGCTCATCATGCTTACCCGAAAGTAATTACTTTCTCACCATGTACAGTTTGGATATCTCAGCATAAACAACTGAAAGAAATAGTGGTGCCATCAATATAATCCATATTGTTTCTTTCTCACAGGACCTGCACTTTGTGACTGTAGTACTTGGGAGTTTATATCTTCACCTATGAACCTTAAATATCCTAATGACTAGCAATAGGTAGCTGTGTGTCATGTAATACACACTTCTTATTTTAGATAATATAAACAGACACGTAATGGATGCTAAAACTCAACCATAGTGGCAATGCTGCTTGCTGAGCATTTTGCCAAACAAATATGTTACATGCAAAAGTGAAGAAAAGCATTGGTTCTAAATACTTTAAGCATTTGGAATTACTGTCATGTAAGTCTTCGTAAAAAAGCTGCAGATACAACCACCATGAATTCTTCATCTGCAAGCAGCTTAGTAGACAACTAGAAGCTCTAGATCCAGAGATTCACTTTATCTATCACTGTGAGCAAATTGTCTTAGAAACATGAAAAGGTAAAATATGGCACATTTCTGCACACTACAAGGAATGATTTTTATACATTTTATTTGTTAACTGTATAAACATACTTAAACACAAACACACTTTCAGATATGACTTGCTCAGAGTTATACTTAGATGTTCTTTGGACAATTTTACAGGAGAACAAGCTCTCAAAAACAATTGAGTCAAAGCAAGGGACTCAATTGTCTTATAGCTCATGTAGTCTGTAGCTTATGCTAGAACACTAAAATTAATTGGGTAAGCAGCTGTGTGGGTTTAGCAGGAGGGGATCTTACAGTTGGTGACAGCGTGGGATTTTATGGTTAAGGAAAAGAAAAGGAGTTTTAGGATTTTAGAGTGGTAAGGACATTTCAAAATTACAGAGCAGGAAAGGAGCTTAGGGTTAGGAAGTGGTAAGGTGGTTTAAGGTTTGGGAACAGGAAGGGAGTTTTAGGGTTAGGAAGTGATTGGGGAAATTAGGTTTATGGAGGAGGTTAGAGTTTCAGGTTTAGTAAGTGATCAGGGGCTTTAAGATTAGGGGAGCAAACACTCATGTTTAGAACTGGGTTGGAGTTTTCTGGTTAGAGTTTATATTCAGGTAGGGCTATACCATTTTAAAGAGTCAGGTGTAGGGAGTGCTGTGTAGAAACTGGGTTGGTGAGAGTGTGAGCACTTGCTTTAGTGAGCAAGTGGCAGTATGCAAGTGCACAATGAACTCCTAGTATTCAAGTACCTGCAGTAGATCCTGTTGTAATCACTAATGGCAAAAGAAAAAATGAAACAATTAGCTGAAGTGACACTGACTTAAAATTTCAGTTACTGAACAAAGTTACTAGGAAAAGCTGGCCTATGGGAGAAATAAAACTCAGAATAATCTGTAAGAAAGAAATTCAGCCTTACTTTTTCCAAGGATTAAATATATTCCATCCAAGGCATAATAATTAAATTTGACAAAAATGATAGCTTTTAATCAGCCAAGAAGGCAAATTATTTTAAGAAATCTTTGTCACATCTGGCAATAAAGAAGCGCAAAGAAAAAACAACATATTTCCTGAGTTAACGAATTATATCAACTCAGATTAAACAAATAGCAAAGAGCTGTGACATTTGCTGTGGATACCATGATAATATTACAGAAGAATACAAACTGACATCCCATTTCCATCCTGACAGTGTGAAACAGAGTGGGCAGTGATGTGTTTCATTTGAAAGACTCATTTATTTAATTCATGAAAATCATTATTTTACATATCTGCAAGTAACTAAAGTGACAAACACAAATGTAAGGGTGATTAGTGCTTTAAAACAGATATTCTCAAGATAAGAGACACAGAAATAAGTAGGGAAAGTTAGCCAAGTCACAATCTCATGGGAAAGTAGCAGTAGCTCCAGAAACAACAGTTATACAATGTTGTAATATCACACTACACTGTTGGAGGTGTCCTAACTCTTATCAGTTCGGTTGTTAATGTGTATAGGATTAAAAGGTAAATTACTGACTTATACTACTATACTGATGCCAGAAAATTAATATAAAGTAATGGAGACACTGGAAAGAAACTAAATGGCAGAAATAGTATTATAATAAAAAATTGTAATAAACTACCAGATTTTGCATTTTGGAGATAAAACAATAACAAGTCAGGGTAAGATCACAGCCTGAAACGCAATTAGTTGGTCAACTACTGAACCATAGTTATATGTTATTCACCATAAAATGAAAAGCCATATATAATGAATCGTAGATAGTTGTGTAACACAAGTATGCCAATGTTCAAGAAAGATGAGTGACCAAACTTGTTGCAAACAATAGTGTCACAAGGAAAGAGATGCCATGAACTCAAGAGTTGTGTGTGTGTGTGGGGGGGTGTTTTAGTCTTGTCTTTAATCAAACCTATAGTGCATTAAGAACTTTCCAAAAGGAAGATAAGATGTTCAAAGATAACAGCTCTGTCAAATATTTTATATTTGTAAGATCATTGAACAAACTAGACATAAAAATTGACAGTTTAAGTGTTGAACATGATACCAAAAACTGAAATGTTGCTTCTGTTAATGTGAATGAAAGTTTGAATTTGATACAAAAGGGCCTTGGCTTGCTAGTACAGAGTTAATGCTAATTTAAAATAGGTGGAATATAGTGCATGCTACATTATAGAATATGTATAATATAAATCTTTTCTGCAAAGAGAAAAAAATAGGATGTAGTACATGGTATAGTTTTTTATATGCTCATGCCAAGCTAGAGGCAACTGTATGTGATGTAGTATACAGGCAGTCTGGGTAGACATATCATAAACGGTAGGTCATCCCCAGTTCCTTTGTTGCTTGTTGAGCATTCTCACAGGCTTTTATACATTATGCTCTCAAGTCATATGATTAGTGTTCTTTGATCAAGTAGCTCTACAAGGTTTTCAAACATAGTCTGCTTCCTGGAACCACAACTCCAAGGTAGCAGTTTACTGACTATGTATAACTCAAGTATTTGAATATGATCATATGAAGAAATAGAAGCTGCAGACATTTATTTCAAGTTGCTTCCATCAGAAAGTCCTTTGACAGTTCATGCTGCCAGTTGTTTTATAATTATAAAATAACTTTATCTTTTACTTTCACATTGTCTACCTCCTCAACCTTCACCCCAAATTACCACTTTCTGACTGGGTACACCTCCGACATTTGACAGTGATCATTGTGTGGCTTTCTGCCAAAACTTGGATTTACCACAGATGAACTGAATCCATTTCTAATCATCATTGAAAAAAATCACAGATAGGCATCATTTTAATGACATTACCCACAGATCTATCTAGTGTTACCCCAAAATCAGCCTGAAAAGTAACAAATCTCCACCTTAAAGCATTTCCTTCTAAATGTCTGGAAATTGTTGGATAAGTAGGGATATCAATTGTTCTGAACAATAATTATTACTTACCTCAAATAGTAACAAACTGTGACTTGGCTTCCTATGGTCTGTCACATTATGAGAAGGAGGGTAAATGCTAATATGAAGTATCATTCTGGGTTATATTTGCATTTTTTTATGTAATGTAGGGAAGTATTTCATCATTGTATTAATTATGATAATGAAACAATTATCCTTAAAGTGATCTAGAGGTGGCAAGCTATTTTTTATTATTTTACAATTATACTTTTTGCAATTTTAATATACAGAATATATTACCCAAGCACTGACATTACTGGACTTGATGATGGATGCCAAGGATCTTAACAGCTGTATTAAAGGGATTTGTGGTACTTGTTTTATATTGTACTTATTCCACCAGTCTTAGTATATGCCAATACATGGCCTCTTCACCAAAAGAACCATTTATTTTCATTTTACTTACATCTTTGTTAATTCATTCCCACATACAGACCATTTTTTTCATATTTTAGTCTAACACCAATTTTTCCTTATGGCATCATGACATTTTTGTTTCTTACTTGCTTAACCGTGTAACTTCCCAATTAATAATAAACAGTACATGAATCATAGTAAGAAACAAAGTGTCACAAAGACTGTTAATCTAGGAAGCACTGCTATAAAGATATTACAACTATTTGTTATTTATAGTTTGTCATTTACATTGCCATTTTTATAGCTTAGTAAGCTACATGTTAATGAGAAGTACAGTTTAAAACGTCATGGGTGGAGGCAAATATACACTGTCAGTATCCATGTATAATATGCTGTACTGGAGGTATAGGTAGTTATTTGCAAGTATTTATGAATATAAGCAATATTTCCATAGGTACATTAATATTTTCCAAGCAAATTGATTAAAAAGTATTGTGTGACATCAGAAAAAAAACAATGGTGTTGAAAGAGGCATTCAGTTATGAGTGCATTATACATTTTACAGACTGGGAGATGAATTTTGCTTAGAATGCTAATTATATGACTGGACATTGTCTGCAAATATTTCATCAGTCATATACCTGCACATGAATTTTGTGCAATCATGTGAAATCTCAGTTTTGACTGAACAAGATGGTGCTATTACTACATGTATATGTTTTACAGTTTCCAGCATATAATACAATGTATCCTAATGAATGATCTGTTGTCAGAGTTGTCTGTCTGGCAACTGTATTATATGAATGTATATCTTCTTGTACTGTCCCAAATTGGAGCATTATAAGAGACAGCTGCAAGCTCTCCTTTTAGACCTTTAAATTATGCTAATTCCTTTTATATTTTTGATGGGTTTTTAAAGAGAGAGAGAGATAGATTAACACAGCATGAAAGTCCCCTTTTATATCTGATTTTCTTGCTAACAAAAAAATGGCATTTACAAGGTACTGGAAATCTCAGGTGTCTCCAATAGTAATAGACCTAGAAAGGTTAATGTAGAGTGTGGCAATAACTGAATTCCTCAGGTATGCTGAGTGCACTAGGGACAGCTACATTGTGGCTTCCCTGGTTGTAAATTCTTGCGATAGTAATGTGAGATTAATAATTCTAATTTGACCCACTGATAGAACAAGAATGCAATAGTTCAACAATTGATTATTAGACCGGTGGTGTATTGCTTGATGTAATGTTTGGAAGAGTATCTAGCCCAGTCTTTATTTTCTCTTCAGTTTCTCTACCTGACTGTGAATTCTCAGGACCCCATATGTCAGAATTAGCAGGTTGTTTAATTTGGTTTAAACAAAAATATTTGGAGAAAGTACATAATTCTGGTCTATTATTATTATTATTTTTATTATCATCATCATCATTATTATTATTATTGCTATTTACATACTAATATTTTAAAGTATTGATTTTAACTGCACAAGTGCTTTAACTGTTATCATTGCAAAGGGCACATTTGCTTAACAACACTTATGTTTACACATTTTTAAATAGCATGTACTGTTTTCAAATTGTTTACATTTTCCTTGCTTATGCTTTTTAATTTTATTGTTCAGAAGTTTTCCTGAGTTCAAAGAAGTATGTTAGATGCTAGAAGTGTGGCATTCCACAGCTGTTAGGGGAGAAATTGTTGAATCTGAAGTAGTTAACTTCATTTGGTCTACAACCTGTGGGTATCGGATCCGATTCGTATCTGAGCCGGCAGCTTTCCAAGCTTACAGATCTGAGCTCCAAGCTCCTCCCCTTACCCATAATCCCCTGCTACCTCCTTGTAACCCTCAGATCTCATTTGCCGTGGCTTAAGATAGCTTCTCAGAATGAGCTCCGAGTTGGTTTGTGAGTAGTTTAATAATAGAATTCTTATTTTTCACTATATTTCCATTTGTGTGTGTGTGAACCTCAGGTAGTTTATCATAGTGGTTCCTGTTTCTTTGGCTGTAGCTTATTTAATTGTTTAGTCAGCTAGTTACCCTCCCCCACTAGAGTGTGTGAAGGCATGTGCTGCTTCCTTTTTCCTTTACAATGGCCGAAGGCCCTAAGGCCATTTTTTCTAAATGCACCGAGTGTGGTTATAAGCTGTCCCCAGTGGATGGCCACACTCGGTGTGTGTTATGCCTGTTTGTGGAACACCTTTCCACAGGCTGCACTATTTGTGCAGCCTTTAATCCCAGAGCATTAAAAGATAGAAAGGCCAAGCTGATTTTGGCAGGCCTTCTGCCACCAGAATCTTGTTCGGCTTATGCTGTGGTGCCAGCCGTCACCACGGCTGTCCCACCCACCACTCCCGATCCCCTGGCTGGGACTCACCCTCCCTCTTTGGCCCAGGAGGAAAGGGAGGGCAGAAAAAAGGATAAGAGAGACAGGGAGAGAGAAAAAGAGAAACACCGGAGCCATAAAAGGCGGTCGGAGTCGACTCACTCGGCTCTGCCACTTAAAGTTAATGCTTCTCCCTTGAAGGTCTCCGAGTCTACCCCCCTCTCGGCTCCGCTCCCCTCGTTTCTCCCCGGAGCCGGAGGAAGAGTCTAGGTCTCCTTCTAGGTCATCAAGGTGACCGTCTCGGCCACCTTCGGTGGCCTCTAGTAGGTCTATTAGGAGTTTGTCGGATGCAGATATGGATCAGATGATGCATCGATTTTTGCAGGCTCAAATGCAGTTGGGAGTGCTCGTGCCTCCCCCCCTCTGGGGGGGAGCTTGACACCCTTTTTTGCCCCTATTGCTCCTTCTCCGTCCTGCTTTTGGGTCTTAGAGCTGTCGGATCCGGTTAGCTTCGGAGCCAGGGTGGGGCCGGCACCGACAATGTTTACGTCTTCGGCACCGGCCATGCCCTCGGGTCTATTGGATCCAGGATTCTTGTCGGATCCAAGCTCTCAGAGCCGTGGGGTGGGCATTGAATCCGGAGGGGCCAGTGGAACTTCGGCTCCAACCAGGTCGGATCACACTACACTTTCGGATCCGATCGGGTCGCCTTCGACACCGATCCGTACGTCGGAGCCGAGGGAACTGCTCACAGTTCCAAGGGAGAGCAGTTCACCATTGGCATTCAATCTAGTGGAGAGTGGAGAGGGTCCTCTCAAGGGACTCAAGATCCCCAGTTCTTGCTATGGACCAGCCCGTCGCTCCCATGCAGTTGAGCCTATCCTCCATCATCCGCCCCCCAGGGACAGCCTGCGCTTACATCCCAGATGGTTCCCTTGGAGGAACAGGACATCTCTGGTGAGGCCTCTTCGGACAGCCCCCCCGAGGAGGTGCCTCACAAGCGGAAGTGCAAGAGGAGGCACTTAGACTCACCTGAATCCCTCACAGAGGACACGGACCTGGAGGAAGGGGAAGGTTCCCCAAGATCACCCCCCGAAGACGTCTCCTTTGGAGACATCATGGAAATGTTACACATCAGGGGAGGGTGGTCCACCCAAAAGCCTTCCTCGGATGAGTCCGTGTTTGTGGAGGCGTTTGACGCAGGCCTATCTACCTCTTGGGTGACCACCCACGCCGACCCCCTGGCAGATCTTATTACTACCAGGGCGTGGAAGGAGCTGGACACTGTGGAGCCCCCCCTCGGACAAGGCACGTTGGAGTAAGGGTCCCCCTGTGGATGCTATGGTGGTGGCGGCAGCCACCAAGAAGGAACAAGCACAGGAGAGTTCCTCGGTGCATCCTCCAGATAAGGATTCTCGGATGATGAACTGTTTGGGAAAGCAGATGATCTCTTCAGCAACCTTCTCGGTAAGGTCTCTGAATTACATGGCACATGTTATTCGACTTCAGCGAGACCTGATTACGGAGTACAATGGATCACCCCTAGAGTCCATGTCGGCCGAGGACAAGCATATGTTCTCGTCCCGAATGGCCACTCTCAAGTCGATCACAAACACATGCATGCGGCTCCTCTCCCATGCCACAGAGGGAGTGGCTAGGGCTAGAGGAACGGGCGTCGTCTTATGAAAACAGGCCTGGCTCCATCTTTGTGACTTTGCGGAACCCTTTAAGGCCTCCTTCGCAAATGCCCCTTATGACGGTTCAACGCTCTTTGGCAAGACTGTCCGTGATACGCTTCTCCAGAGCGAGAAAGATGGGAAGACGTTGTCTACCATCGGGATCTGCTTCTCGGCTCCCCAGAGGTCCTATTCCAGGAACCAAAAGGGACAGAAGAAGATGTGGTTCCGGAAGACTCAACAACCCAGTTTCGCTCCGGAGACCTCATCCTTCAGAGGCAGAGGAGGACAAGGTGGATGCCGGCAGAGAGGGCCCAAAGAACTTTGGGTCGAGAGAACCTTTCTCGGACTGACCTGTGCAGCAGCCCTGAGGGGTTGCCCAACTGCTCTTCTCTGGAGGCAGTCGGGGGGGCGCTTCTTGGAACACCTAGCCAAATGGGAGTCCATCACCGCAGATCGCTGGGTGCTCTGAATTGTATCCAGAGGATATTCAATCCCCTTCTTAACCTACCCTCCTCGATCAAGAGGAATCCCCGATGTCCCACCCGGTCAGAGGGATGCAACAGCTAAAGAAATTCAAGGGCTGCTAAGAAAAAGAGCAATCCAGCCCATCCCCCCAGAGCAGGCCTGATTAGGGTTTTACTCCAGGCACTTTTTGGTGCCAAAAAAGACGAGGGACCTAAGACCCATACTCGACCTATCAATGCTGAACCTGTCAGTACCCAAAGAGAAATTCTGGATGTTCACTATTCAATCCATTCTCCCACTGTTACAGGAGAACGACTGGATGTGCTCAATAGACCCCCAAGATGCGTACTACCACATTCTTATGGACAGATGTTCCAGGAGGTTTCTCCACTTTCTGCTAGGAACCAGTCATTACCAGTTCAGGGTCCTACCCTTTGGTCTCACCACAGCCCCCAGGGTGTTTACCAAGGTCATGGCAGTAGTAGCGGCCCACCTGAGACTTCAGGGCATACAGGTCTTTCCATACCTGGACGACTGGCTCCTTACCGCCCCCACCAGGCATCAACTTTGCTCAAACAGAGATTACCTGTTACAACTAGCTCACCAACTAGGGATCTCAATGAACCTCAGGAAATCATCTCTGCAACCCACTCAAATTTTGGATTTCATAGGGGCCAGGATAGACACGACACAATCCAGAATTTTCTTGACAACCGACAGGCTACGCAATCTTTGCCTCCAAATCTTGGACCTCTCACAGTCTCCTGCGCCACCTGCCGTATTGGTCCTGAGGGCCCTGGGATCTATTGCAGCTGCCATCTCTCTATCCCCATTCGCCCATCTGAAAATGAGAATCCTTCAATGGACTCTTCAATTGCAATGGTCTATTCCTTTTCAACCCCTATCTATCCCTATTCCTCTCAGCAGGATGTGCAAGGAGTCACTTCTCTGGTGGCTTCATTCTAAAGACCTTCGGGAAGGACGTCCTTTCGTCCTACCTCCCCCACAAGTCACGGTGACCACGGACGCGTCTCTCCTCGGGTGGGGAGGCATTACAGGGGCAGATCCATCCAATGCACGTGGACTCCCACAGAGACCTCACTGCATATCAATGCACTGGAGATGAGGGCGGTGCTTTTAGCGTTGCAGGCTCTCCATCACCTTCTTCCTCTGGGTATGATTGCAATTCAGTCAGACAACATGTCTGTAGTCTGGTACATAAACAAACAGGGGGGAACCATATCCTATCCTCTTTGCAGGGAGGCCATGAGAGTGTGGGAATGGGCGATCTCCACCAACTGCTTTCTCATAGCAATGCACATTCCGGGTCAGTTAAACATCTTGGCAGACAGGTTGAGTCGACCAATTCTCTCACCTTACGTATGGTCTCTGAACTCAGTCGCGAATCAGATATTCCTCGCCTGGGGACAACCTTGCTGCAATCTCTTCGCTTCGCCTTCAAACACAAAGTGCAGCGAGTTCTTCGCTCTGATTCCCCCACCAGGGGAAGCCTCCATAGATGCTCTAGTTCATGCTTGGCCATCCGGTCTTCTGTGTGCTTATCCCCCTCTTCCCTTGATAACAAAGTTCCTACAGAAAGCTCGTTGGTTGGGGAGCAGAGTTATCCTTATAGCCCCATTCTGGCCTCGCTAGACCTCGTTCCCTTACATATGGTCTCATCTAGTACATCCTCCATGGATCCTAGATCCCAGTCCGGATCTGATTTCCCATCCACTGCGGCTCAAGACCCCCGACCTGGGTCATCTCAAGCTCTCAGCTTGGTTGATCCAGTTCCCCTAATGGCTAGGACTCCCAGATTATCCTCCTCTGTTAAGGCCATCCTATTGGCCGTGCACAAACAATCCACCAGAAAGATCTACCAGAGTAAATGGAAACGTTTTTCCCTCTGGGCAGAGATGATGAATCTAGATCCTTTCACAGCCCCCGTCCCAGCAGTCCATGACTTTTTTTCACATATTTTTCAGCAGGGAGCTAGTGCGTCCACTATTAAAGTCCAACTGGCAGCTATCTCCCACTATCTTATAGGTAACAATTCAGGACCCCTGGCTTCATCCAAGATCTGTAAATCATTCATGAAAGGAGCCTTCTTGTTACGACCCCCGATCAGAGATACAGTACCTCCATGGGATCTTATCATAGTTCTTCAAGCTTTAACTGGGCCCCCATTTGAACCGGTGGCCACAGTGGAATTAAAGTATGAATCTTGGAAGACAATCTTCTTGATTGCCATTAATTCCACCAGTAGAATTTCGGAGCTTCATGCTCTGTGCTGTAAACCTCCATACATAATTTTTCATAAGGACAGAGTCTCCCTCAGGACCAATCTCTCCTTCCTGCCCAAAGTATCCTCAGAGGCCAATATCAATCAGTCTATCAATCTACCGGTCTTCTTTCCAAATTTTCAGAATAAAGGAGACTACAGACTCCATTGTTTAGATGTTCACAGACAACTACGTTTCTACCTGAACAGAACAGCAGATATCAGAAAATCTGATCAACTTTTTGTGTCCTTTGCAAAATCACGTTTTGGGAAGCCAGTCACTAAAGTTATATTAGCGAGGTGGATCTCCCAATGTATTCTCCTCGCCTACAAAAGTTCTGGTCATCCTGAGCCCCTACACATGCAAGCTCACTCTACACGATCTATGGCTACCTCTGCGGCATTCTGGTCAAGGGTCTCGTTAGATGACATTTGTACAGCAGCAACTTGGGCTTCTTTACATACCTTCATTTCACACTATAAATTGGATCTCATATCCAGAGAACGCGCTTCTTTTGGCTCTGCAGTGCTCCGGAATATCCTTCCATAAGGGCCTCCCAAGTTACTGGTAGCTGGGGACTCTGTCCCACAGGTTGTAGACCAAATGAAGTTAACTATTTCAGATAAAGAAGTTATGTACTCACCATAACGTTCCATCTGAGTAGGTAACTTCATTTGTCTGCAACCGACCCTCCCTCTTTCCCCCGGACCTATGGTTTGCTAGTTACGAGCCTGTGTATACCTTGTTCAGTCATCATCATTGCAAAGTGATAAGAGTTACTAGGTTATAGAAACTTTCTATTGCCTTCTCTGGCAAACTTGATCTGAAGGTTACAAGGAGGTAGCAGGGTATTATGGGTAAGGGGAGGAGCTTGGAGCTCAGATCTGTAAGCTTGGAAAGCTGCCGGCTCGGATCCGAATCGGATCAGATACCCACAGGTTGCAGACAAATGAAGTTACCTACTCAGATGGAATGTTATGGTGAGTACATAACTTCTTTTTTCTACACACGGTTACTAAACTTTGTCTACACACTTTTATACTCACCTTAATATACAGGGTAACTGTTGCTCACCTAGATCTCAGAATTATTCTGGGTATAAAGATAGATTGGTCAAAGTAAACCACTAAATAAATTAAATGTCCCAACAGGGTAGTGCAAGCATCCACATGTTGCTTATAGTTTACATTTTGAATGGACTGTTCCAATAATTGTTTATAAGGAATGTGTCTTTATTGTTTAGAAGGAATGTGTCTTTACAGGTTTTGGCAATCATGTAATGTAACTCAGAGGAAGAATCACAATATCATCTGGATCTATGTTCATATCCATTAGACCAGTGGTCTCCAACCTTTTCTGCACCAAGGACCGGTATCAATTTAAGACAATTTTCCACGGACCGGCCATCTCACAGCCTGCATAATAAAATAGATATTTATTTATTTATTTGACATTTGTTTAACGATGAGGCCAGACACAGGGAGAAAAGCTCCAAAGTACAATAAAAAGACAGTTGGCAATAATTACCAAAAAAAGGTGTACATTCTGCTTAACAGCATAACATTGATCTATCATGGCTGAGAGGTAAATAAACCTAATGGCAACCTTACTGATTTTATGTTTATAAGAGCAATATTTAAAATCTGTACCTATTATTTGGCTCTGTCCAGCATACCTCTCAACTGTACAGATTTTCACAGAATGTCCATATTTTTGCCCCTTTTCTCATAAAATGTTTTCTGGCAAATCACTGGCAGATCATTGAGGATGAAGTCAGAAAATAATGAAAGGCAGTTGAGTTTCATACTTCATACCCTTCAGAAAATTCACGCTAATGCAAAACCTGTATTTCTATCAGCTTTTGAAGTTTGTAAGAGCAGTACTTAAAGGGTCCCTATTTTGGGCCTTTGTCCCCCCATTATTTTTGGCTTTGTCCAGATTTCTTGAACTAAGAGGCCGAGAGGTATTCATACCTCTCAACTGTACAGATTTTTGCAGAATATCCAGATTTTTCCCTCTGAGTTTTGGTCTGTTCCTCATAACTTTTGTGATTTGCTGGCAAATCACTGGGATAATCTGAGGACTGAAGTCACTAAATAATGATATACATTTGTATTTCAGACCTCATAGCCTTCAGAAAAATGCATAAGACAAATCCTGTTATTCTAGCATCTTTCTATGATTACTGTTTGCTTGTTTATTTGTGTCTTTCGGCTTTTCCCGGTTAGGGGTCGCCACAGCGGAACTCCAGTCCGCTAATGATTGGCAGTGGATTTTTACGTACCAGCTTGCCAGGCCTGATGCACAACCTTCAACAAAGTTACGCCCATTCACGCATGTCTCCTTATAATCTGTCCCTAATTTTCCCCCCATTCTGTTAGGCTTTTTCCAGATTTCTTGCACTACTAAGAGGTTGAGAGGTATGGTGTGTGTGTGTGTGTGTGTGTGTGTGTGTGTGTGTGTGTGTGTGTGTGTGTGTTTGTCAGAGAGGGAGGGGTGAGTGAAGAGTGAGAGTGATTGTTGGCAGCAGCAGCAGTGAGGCTTGTGTAAAGTTATTATCTCGTTCCATCAAATGAAACTCTGAAACTCTGTACTTCAACATCCAATGAGTGTATACGGCACCTTCTGACAAATCAAATTGCATCCTCACAGTCAAAACAAATGTGCATATGTACCCCTAGAACCATGTAACTAATGAAGTGTAAATGGCACACTGTTCAGCAGAAAGTAATCTTTATAGTGATCACATTCATTATATTCTTAATCTTAATCTGGATTTTATAAGCCACAATAACAAAGTAAGTATTAATGTTTATAATATTTTGCACACAACTTAAATATGTGAATGACCACTCAAGCTACACACGTATACTGACACCAGCAGTTTGTTCATCCAGGTGCAAGTGTTCATATGTAGCTAAGCATTTCTGCCAGTGTTATTTAGTTGTTGAAATATTTTGAGAAATAAGAAAATCACATCATTATTAATAAACATAATTTGAACAACACTTACTATCTTTTTTAATTGCATTAGACAGAAGTTAAGTATTAATGCAATTTTGTTGAACATTGTGTAAGCTTTAAAATGAAATAATTCAACAGCTTGTATGGCTGTATGGTTTTGTAATTCTTAGAGGAACAGGCATGGTAAGAGTGCAATAACTGTCATCCAAAAGGTTATGTCATTTGTAGCTTGTTTTTCTAACAACAAGTCATTATTATTAGAGGGCAGAAATTAAGAGGCATTGTAATATAAACTTGGGAAGAGCTATTGATGGCACCACATAATTGACTTTATTTATTTCCTTTTTGCACACATTTCAGATGCAATAAAAAGGCAAGATTTTAAGATTAGACCTCTGATGTCACAGTAAGTTAAAATAATGATTTATTTTAGATGAGCCACCAAAGAGCTCAGCATTTGGCCATGCTGGTTAAAACACCTTACTGTCAAAAAGAGAACACTTTTGCCTTAAACAGTATTCATAAACACAGGTCAGAACATACAAGAAAACAAAACATAGGGGGAGTATTGTATTATAGTAAGGCTTCTGAACACGTCTTGGGGACTTACGGATCACTTTATTTCCTTGAACGGCCTGGACCAATCAACTGTTCATACCCATTTTAATTGACCAGACAGAATATTGTGCATAAATCTTTTAGGAAAGCTCAAACTTGGTAAGCCTTTTGTCCATACCACACACACACACACACACACACACACACACACACACACACACACACACACACACACACACACACAGTCTCTTTTGCATTCATGCATGCATTCACTCACACACATCGCTCTCACTGTTTTCCGATCTCTCACATACAGTTACTCCTCATTCATAACTGCATTCACTCACACATCACTCTTACTCAATCCCAATGAAATACACACTCAGTCACATCCTGATTCATACCTGCATTCATTCAATCATCACTCTGTCTGTCACACCCACATGCCACACACCCACTTACACATTCATTCATATATCGTACTCACTCTCCCGATCGCACACATACACACGCACAGTCACTTCCTCATTCATACCTGCATTCATTCAAACATCACTTTGTCTGTCACATCCACATGCCACACACCCACTTAAACATTCATTCATACATCACTCTCACTGTCACACCCACACGCAACACACCCACTTATGCATTCATTCATACATCGCTCTCACTCCACCAATCTCACACATATACACACACACAGTCACTTCCTCATTCATACATGCCCTCATTCACACACTGCTCTCACTCGTACGATCACACACACACACATTCTTTTGCTTTCATGCATGCATTCACTCACACACACAGACAGACACATAAACACACTCATACAGGCATTAGCTTTCTTACCTGATGGCCCAGTACCAAGTTCTCCATGGCCCACTACTGGTCCACAGCCGGGTGGTTGGGGGCCATTGCATTGGAATATGATGGCAAGTGCCTGTAATCCCAGCTGGCCGGGAGGAGGAGGAGGTTATTGGATCGATTGAGTCTGAGGACAGACTGTTGGGTGATAGACCTTGTGATAATTATTGAAGTACAGTCAGGTAATTATATTGCTTACTGGATAGAACTTGAACTTATTTGATTTATATTTGAAAAAGTGAGATCCTGGTTTGCAAGGAGTACAACCCTTCCTTCTGTTATATCCATGCTTCATAACTGTTTGTCTAGAGAAGAGGTCATTTACAGATTTAGAATAATTAGTAGTTCTACAAGGAAAATCTGATTTTATTTCAAAGTATCTGGACATTTGAATGAAAATATAGCATGAGCTTGCTGCAGAGATCACCAAAATTTGACATACAGACTGTCACAATCAGTAGATGATTAGTGGAAGATGATAATGTTGCTTTATACAAAACAATATTAGGGATACCCAAACAAAAACCTAATGTTTGAAAAGTGGAAGCACTATCTTATCAATCTGCATAACTTTCTATATTAGTTGCAATGATATTTCCTGACCCAGTAATTCTATTAAATACTCTCATTTAAAAATAAAATCCTATTCTGCAAAATCAAGTATTTTTTCCAAGTATCCCTGAGGTTACCAACTTAAAACACAGTCAACACCTATATGCTTTGTTGTAATAGTATATTTAATGAAGAATCCTTTACACAGTAAAATAAATCAACATCTTCTTATTCTGTTTAGCAGAGTGGAAGGGGTCTATATTAGATCATCGAAACGGCAGAATTTTGAATGATCTAATATCGAACCCAGTATCACGAATGCTGAAAACAGCAAAGCTGCACAAAACCAAATTCTTTCCTAGGGAAAGAATTTGGTTGGCCGTTGTTGTGGCTTCGCTGTTTTCAGTGATGTGCTGGAAAGTTACTGGATGGGTTAAAGTAAGTGTGTGATTGTGCGGACATTCGGGTTAGGGAGCAGGTTGGGTGTGTTAGGGTTAGGGTGCAGGTCAGGTAAGTGTGCGATTGTGACAGAATTTGGGGTTAGGGGCAGGTTAAGTGAGTTGGGGATAGGGCACAGGTAAGGTGAGTGTGCGATAGTGAGAATTTGGGGTTGGGGCAGGTTAAGTGAGTTAGGGTTAGGGCGCGGGTGAGGTGAGTGTGTGATAGAGACAGACCTTAGGGTTAGGGTCTGGGTTAAGGTATATGGATAGATAGTAGTGTATGTGCAGTGTAGTGTAGGGTTAGATGTAACTTTTAAATGTATGTGTGTGGATTGCTGATTTTTAGTGTGCTTGTGGTTTGTGTGTGTTTCTCGGAACAGCAAATTTTTCCCTGGGAAAAAAATTTGCTGTTTTGAGGTTTCAGTATTGTTAGGGTTCGGGTTTTGCAGTTAGGCGTTATGGCATTCAATAATGAGCCGTTTCGATGATCTGATATAGACCCGAGTGGAAGCTGCAACTATTTGCTATCCATACTTAGATAATTTGGAATTTCATATGGAATCAAATGTATTTCTTGGAAGTGTTTTGTGCCTGACATTAACTCATTACAGCTGGGTGATGCCTGTAGGTGTTCTGCAGTTACATCCTACTGATGCCTCTAGGTGTCAAATATTGCTTCCTCATATTTGCATTAATAATTTCAAAACCACTCTACATGAAAGATATTAAAAAACTTTATCTTAAAGCTTGCACAATTTCAAACATACCTTTGTGATATTTGACCTGTGTCTAGTGCAGGTAAAGAGATATTAATTGTTGTATGACAACATAAATAAATACTATATAAACATTTCATGTTTTCTAAACATCTCAACAGAACTGCTTGGCCTCATATGAAAGCTATTAGCAGGATGAACAAAATGCTACTATGACAGTATGTGTGTAACTTGAGTGGCTTTTGAGATATTGTTAAGTTGTTTACAAAATATTACAAATGTAATAGTTACTGTGTTTACTGTGACTTATAAAATCCAGTTTAAAACCTAGAAACTAAAGAATACTATCACTTCAAAAATATTTTGTGCTAAAAAGTTTGCCATTTACACTTTAGTAACTCCCTATGATTCCAACTATATGTATATTTGTTTGAACTATCCATCCACAACCCCTTTTTCCCTTTTTTTGCAGGTGAAACACTACTGTGGCAGGGCTAGCCACCTGGCAGTGTAAACCTTGGCTCTAGATGATTTGTTAGAATCAAATCAGGTCCTTATATTTCAATAAAGCCGCTTAGGCTCCATCCATTGTAAGTTACTGTTCAAACTTCCAGAGTTCCATGAGGGAATGTGTTAAGGCTTGTGATGGATAAATAATTAATTTGTTCTGCCTATATCCCTGGTTCCATAAGCTAATGGATACACAGTTGACCAGGGGTACCTTGGTCTAACTCATTGTAATTGATATGCTGTTGTTTACAACTGTCTATGGTATCTGAGCCATAGTTCCTGAGGCAAGAAAGTGGTAACATTAAACAAAACACAAGTCCAAAACAGGACCTGTCAAATAATTAATGGATGTTATTCTTTTCTGTGGATATATATTATGTATCTGTCTCTTTAAATGGATTTTACATGCATTTTTTTAACTAAAGAAATATACTACAGTTAGGAGATAGGCAAATACTGAATAATCTTCAGAATGTAACTGAATGTATTATGAAGAACAGCTTATGTTGACCAGAAGATTGATTCTTTTCCAAGGAAAAGAATGTATCTATACAGTGACAACATTGCTTTCTGAACATGTTACACAGAACAGAAAGGAACACATAACAAGAACCCTGGATTTCTTCTGCTTGGTAATAGAATCATGTAACAAAGGAAATTAAAGATCAAATGACCAGGACCGTGCAACATGATACACTAAGTTATGTAAATGTATGTAAACTAATTGATAGCGCCAAACCTTTTGATGCATGCTAGAGCACTAGAAGGATTAATACCTTATTGTACATATGTTTAGCTTACTACTCAAGGAGAGTGTTAAAAAAATAGGGAGTACTATAAATGTATTTTATAAATATATTTATGCTAAACAATGGGTGGCACAGTGGCAGAGCAGATAGTGTTGTTACCTCACAGCAAGGGGTTCCTCTGTTTGATTCTTGGCTGAGATGCCTTCTGTGTGGAGTCTGCATGTCCTATCTGTGTTTGCATGGGTTTTCTCCAGTTGCTTTGGTTTCCTCCCCATTCCAAAGACATACAGTATGTGGACTGGACACTCTATATTGGGCATAGGCATGAATGTGCATGTGAGTGTGTGGTGTGGAAGAACTACTGTGGTAGCACTACCCACCAGGTGGTGTAAACCTTTGCTCTAGATGATTGTCACTATTGAAGTGACTCCCCAACTCTATGTGCAAAAAAATGGGAAAAGGGGATGTGTATGGATTCATGCTAAACAATACATACAAAAATTTTCATAGTATGATGTTTCTTTAATATTTTTTAAAGATATATATATATGTGTGTGTGTACAGATGTTTAGTAGATTGCAATTTTTTATCAGTTTTTGTAGTATTGCAGCTGTCAGGTAATTGTTGTTATGTGATTTTTTTTAGCTATCTAAAAAGCAATGTCTTTCAGATTTTCCCAGTTTGGGTCACCACAGCAGATGACCGGTCCACAGATTGTTTGGCAGTGGACTTTTATGGTGCCAAGTTGCCAGTTGCTATGGAAGCACACCCACACCTGCATGTCTTTAAAGCTCATTCAGCCACAGGAAGGACATGCAGACTCTGCACAGAAGAAACTGCAACCAAAAATCGAACCAAAAAACCTCTTGCTGTGAGGTGACAATGCTAACCGCTGCACCATTGCAGCCATTATTTTTTTTCTTTTTTTTTATCTAAATGAAGTGAATAATGCTGTGAACTGTTCTTTTGAAGTTCTGGTTATTTTTTGTAACAAATTCTCTTGACTTTTTATTATTTTTTATCTATTACTTTTTTATTATTTTATTTTATTAACATGGGGGTTCCACAGGGATGTGTTTTCAGCCCACTGTTATTCACCATTCTGACCCATGACTGCTATGCTAACCACAAGTCCAACCATATCATCAAGTTTGCTGATGAAACCACAGTCCTGGGGCTCATCACAAAAGAGGATAAAAGGGCATACAGAGTGGAGGTGGCATCTCTGATCAGTTGGTGTGAGGGGAACAACCTTGACCTGAATGTAAGCAAGAGTAAAGAGATTATCGACTTCAGGAAAAGGAGAACAAACAACCCAGATCTCAGGGTCAATAGTGAGAGTGTGTAGAGGGTTAAGAGTATGACATTCCTGGGTGTACACATTATCAGAGGATCTCTCATGGTCAGGAAACACCATCAAATGTGACAAAGCACTCCAATGCCTCCACTTTTTAAAAAGACTGAAAAGAACTAAGCTTCCTCCGCATATTCTCTCCGCCTTCTGTACAGGTGCAAAAGAGAGCATCCTCACCTGAGGTTTCACAGTGTGGTTTGGAAGCTGCACATTTACAGAAAAGAAGGTGCTACAAAGAGTGGTGAGGGTTGTAGAGAAGGTAACATGTTCCAGTCCTCCATCAATACAACATCTTTATTCTGCAAAAAGCATCAGAAAGGCCACCAAAATAATACAGGACAACATGCATCCTACGCATGAACTGTTTAAGCATCTGGCATCAGGCAGGAGATATCACAGCATCCACTGCAGGACTACAAGATTCAGTAACAGTTTTTACCTTACAGTGATTAGACTTCTGAATTTGAGCACTAGCCTCAGGGCTTTGGACACATAAGTCAATGTTTAAGTCAATTTTTATTTATTTGTGCAATATATACTTATATATATTCCAGGTACATGCAATATTTATTTATTATATCCATAGTCAGTATTATTTAACTCACTCAAGTGCAATATTAGGCAAACAACTTAGGTATTTCAATTTGTAGTGTGTTTTGTATTACTTTAAGTAGGGTAGTTAATTTAACTCAGGGGAGGGATTCTTTTCATATATGAATGTTGGCAAATGTTTCTGCTCTTTCTTGTGCGTATTGGGAGTAGTACTGCATTTGTTAGTTATGTTTATTCCTCTACTTCTATGTGTTGTTTCGCTATCCTTTGTAATCTCAAGAATTGAGCTGATGCATGAAAGTGACAGTAAAGTTTACTTTGACTTTGACTATTAAACATTGTCTTCTAACACTGGCTGGTTAGTTTGGATACAAGCAGAGTGTGTTATGCCTTAGTTTAGAGAATAAATTTCTTTACTATATTTCTTGTAATACGAGTGTATGAGGGCATCATTTTCTGCTGTTTACTCATGGCAAGTAAATAACATATGTGTGTGATTGTCTTATAAATAAAACTCGTGTCTTTCTTGTCAAACAACATCAATAACTCACTGATGTCTAACAGCTGGTTTGTTCATTCTTACTGAAAGGGGAGATCATAGTGAGTTATGGTAGATGAAAACTATACCTTTTAAGTACATTTGCGAGTAGACACACACACACACACACACACACACACACACACACACACACACACACACACACACACACACACACACAAATTTACATACTGTGTGGCAGAGGTATAGGTCTCAACCTTTTAAGAGGCCAGTGTGGAAAACAAAGCCAAGCAATGTGTGACTAGCAAACAACATATGCAACATACTATTTTCGCACTGATCAAAAATGCACCATTTCCATGGAGCTTTGACAAATCTGAGCAGAATCACTGACAAATCCAGAATTAATAAGAAGCGCTTAAAACATTTCTACAATTAATTTGAGTCATTGACCGAGTAAGAGAATGGGAAGTAATATACATTTTTTGAAATAACAATCCAGCAGGAACAAAAAATCCAGAGTTATAGCTCCCAGCACCAGTCATCAGCCCAGCAAGTGCACTGTCAGTACAGAATGTTCCCTCCACACGTACTGCAGGCAAATTGAAACTCCCCAAGTAATCCTTTTTTTTCCTCTGTTGCCCTTACTCCTTTTTAGATACCAAACTCTCTCCTACAACCAAGGGATGCAGTCATTCGGGCAGCCACAAGGCATGGTTCTGCTTAGCCCTAACACCTGCACATGCTTAATCTGAAGTAGTTAACTTCATTTGTCGGCAACCTTTGGGAATCGGATCCGACCTCGGATCCGAGCTGGCAATCTTTCATAGCTTAGATCCGAGCTCCTAGCTCCTCCCCTTCACCCATAATCCCCTGCCAACCCTGACTGACCCCAGATCTAGTTTGCCGCGCTTCTTGTCAGCAGCTAGGTTTTTGAGCTCCTGGTGTTGTAGGGTTTTTGTGAGAGTTTTTCAATTTTTTATTATCCCCTTAAGTGTACGAGTGAGTGTTGTGTGGTCAGGTTCCCTTTTTTGACTAAACTACCTTAGTTTATACCTTTTTAGTTAAATTTACCCTCCCTCTCCTTCGCTGGTCGTAGCGTTCTGTGTATTGTGTGTTTGGGGCCTAACGAGTGTTTTTTTCTTTACAATGTCTGAGTTCCCAAAATCCATCTTTTCCAAGTGCACCAAGTGTGGCCATAAGCTCTCCACAGCGGATGGCCACACTCGGTGTGTGCGGTGCCTTGGGGTTGAACACCTTTCCTCTGGGTGTTGCATCTGCATGGCGTTCAACCCCAGGGCACTGAAGGACCGGAGGTTTAAGCTGATCCTAGCGGGACTTTTGCCCCCAGATTCGGCTTCGGCCCCCAGTGCTTCTGTGGCCTCCTCCCCAGCTTCGGCGGCAGCCACTCTTGCCTCTCTCCCTCTGGTCGGGACTCAAACTCCCACTGCAGCTCCTGAGGAGAGGGAGGCCAGGAAAGAAAAAAGGAGGGAGAAGCACCACAAGCGGCAGGCCGAGGCCTCCGCTTTGGCCCCCCCAGCTAAGCGGTCTTCTCCCTCCAGGGCTTCCTGGTCTCCCCCTTCTCGGATCCAGTCTCCATGCTTCTCACCGGGCCCCGAGGAGGAGGAGACCAGATCTCCATCGAGGTCATCGAGGCGGCATTCCCAGCCAGCCTCGGTGGCCTCGTCGAGATCGACTCGCAGCCTTTCCGACGCAGATTTGGACCGGATGATGCAAAGGTTTCTCCAGGCCCAACTGCAGATGGGAGTGCTCCTGCCTCCCCCCCTCCGGGGGGGAGCTCGACACCTTTCTTTTCCCCGGTAGCTCCTTCTCTGACCCAATTCCCGGGTTCGGAGCCGAGTAGCCTTGGAGCCGGAGGTGGGTCGGCGCCGACAGTATCAGGTACTTCGGCACCGACTCTTCCCTCGAGCCTGTCGGGTCCATTTTTGTCTTATCTGGGCTCTTGGAGCCGTGGGCTGAGCATCGGATCTGAGGGGATCAGTGTGTCTTCAGCTCTGTCTAGGTCGGAGCACACTGGTCTGTCAGATCTGATGGCTGCGGCGCCGACCCCGATCCGTCCATCGGATCCGAGCGGGGGTCTGCTCTCGGATCCCAGAGAGAGCGTCTCTCCCTCGGCTTTTGATGTGGTGGAGGGGGCACTGTCGAGTGCTTCCAGGCCCCCGGTCCTTGCTTCGGCTCCGCCCCGCACTCCCTCTCTGTTGGGTCCGGCTTCCATCACTTGGCCCCAGGGACAGCCTGCTTCGATGTCCCAGGTCATTCCCTTGGAACAGGACGTGGCTGGTGAGACATCCTCGGACAGCCCCCCTAGGACGTCCCTCACAAGTGAAAATGCAAGAAAAGGCATGTGGACTCCCCCGAGTCCTTGACTGATGACATGGATTTGGATGAAGGGGAAGGCTCCCCTAGGTCACCCCCCGAGGATGTCTCCTTTGGAGACATCAGGGAAATGCTCAGGATAAGAGGGGGGTGGTCTGCCCCCAAGGCTTCCTTGGATGAATCCATGTTACTGGAGGCATTCTAAGCAGGCCCATCTACCTCTTGGGTGTACCCTCCACCCGACTCCTTAGTGGACCTTATTACCACTAGGGCGTGGAAGGAGCCGGACACTGTGGAGCCAGTCCCCAAATGCCTGGACAATATCTTTAGTCCGTCCTCCGAGAGATCCCATTGGAGCAAGTGTCCCCCCATAGATGCCATGTTGGTGGCGGTGGCCACCAAGAGGGAATTAGCTCACAGAAGAGTCCCTCAGTCCATCCACCAAGCATGGAGTCCCATTTGATGGACCATTTAGGGAAGCGGGCTTTTAGTTCAGCGACCTTCTCGGTGAGGTCTCTGAACGACATGGCACATGTTATTCAACTGCTACGTCGCCCCCGGAGTCCATGTCGGTGGAGAACAAACGGTTGTACTCCACTCGGATGGCCACTCTCAGATCCATATCTAACACCTCTATGCGGCTGTTGTCCCACGCCACAGAGGGAGCCGCTAGAGCCAGCAGAGCAGGCCTCATCATGCGACGTCAGGCCTGGCTCCGGCATTGCGATTTCGCTGAACCCTTCAAGGCATCATTTGTGAATGCCCCTTTCAATGGTTCTGCCCTGTTTGGCAAGACCGTTTGCGAGACTTTGGTCCAGAGCGAAAAGGATGGGAAGACGTCTGCCATCGGAGTCTGCTTCTCTGCTCCCCAGAGGTCGTTCTCCAAGAACCAAAAGGGACAGAAGAAGATGTGATTCCGGAAGTTGCAACAATCCCAGTCTGCTCCAAATCCCCAGTCCTTCCATGGCAGAGGAGGACAGGGTGGACGCCACCCTAGAGGCAGAGGGGGCCCGAGGAATGGTGGGTCCAGAGAGCGACTGGATGTGCTCGATAGACCTCCAGGATGCGTATTACCACATTTTGATGGACAAACGATCCAGGAGGTTTCTCTGCTTCCGGCTAGGAGCCAGTCATTATCAGTTCAGGGTCCTTCCCTTCGGTCTCACCTCAGTCCCCAGGGTGTTCACCAAGGTATTAGCAGTGATAGCGGCCCACCTGAGGTCCAGGGAATGCAGGTGTTTCCATACCTAGACGACTGGCTCCTGACCGCCCCAACAAGGCATCTACTCTGCTCAGCCAGGAATTACTTTCTCCACCTTGCTCCCCGGCTGGGGATCACCGTCAACACGGACAAATCCTTTCTCAACCCGACTCAGGTGATAGACTTTATCGAGACCAGATTAGACACCAATAACTTACTAGCCTTCTTAACCACCGAGTGACTTCACACCCTGAGGCTACATGTGCGGCCCATTTTACTATCGTCGGCTCCCCCAGCGGGATTGGTCCTGAGTGCGCAGGGCTCCATGGTGGCCACAATTACCCTGCTCCCCATGGCTCGCCTGAACATGAGGGTTTTGCAGTGGACTCTCCAAGTCCAATGGTCCTTCCGTCGATACCCTCTCAGTCACCCCATTCCCCTCAGCAAGGATTGCAAAAGGGCTCTCACATGGTGATTGCAATCATCGGACCTCCAAGCGGGACGCCCTTTCTCCATGGCCCCTCCACTTGCCATGGTGACCATGGATGCCTCTCGCCTCAGGTGGGGGGTGCATTATGCGGGCAGGATGGTCCAAGGAACGTGGAATGATACAGAGACCTCATTGCATATAAATGTTCTAGAGATGAGGGCAGTGCTGTTGTCGTTGCAAGCACTTCAGAGCCTTCTTCCTACAGGAACAGTTGCAGTTCAGTCAGACAACATGTCGGTGGTCTGGTACATCAACAAACAGGGGGAACCAGGTCCTACCCACTCTGTTGAGAAGCTATGAGAGTGTGGGAATGGGTGATCTCCACCAACCGCTTTCTTATTGCAACGCACTTTCCCGGGACGATCCAACATCCTGGTGGATAAACTCAGTCACACCATATTGTCTCCTTACGAGTGGTCTCTCAATCCCCAGGTAGCGAAGCGGATATTTGCCGTATGGGGACAACCCTGTTGCGATCTCTTCGCCTCTCCTTCAAACATGAAATGCAACAGCTACTTCGCTCTAATTCCCCCCACCGGGGAATTCCCGAGAGACGCTCTGGTGCATGCTTGGCCTCCCGGTCTACTCTATGCCTACCCCCCTCTACCTCTGATCCTGAAGCTTCTACAGGAAGCCAGTCGGTTGGGGAGCAAAATGATCCTCATTGCCCCATTCTGGCCTCGTCAAGCTTGGTTCCCTTACCTCTGGTTTCATCTGGTGAATCGCCTTGGATTCTAGATCCCCTCCCGGATCTGATTTTCCACCCCCTAGGCCTCCCAGTCCTGAACCTGGACAATCTCAAGCTTACTGCTTGGTTGCTTCAGTTCTACTCATAGCTAGGACTCCTGGTATCTCCTCCCCAGTAAAAGCTATCCTAGTAGCAGCACACAAGCCTTCTACTAGGAAAGTCTATAGGAGTAAATGGAGACGTTTTGCTATTTGGGCGGAGCGTCAGAACCTAAACCCTTTCACAGCTCCATTGCCCGCCATTTTGGATTTCCTTTCAGGGCTTTTTCATCAGGGGCTAGCTGTTCCACAGTCAAAGTTCAACTAGCAGCTGTCTCTCATTACCATGTGGGACATGAACTGGGTCCATTGATAACCACAAAGTTATGTAAGACCTTTCTGAAGGGCACCTTCCTACTCAGACCTCCAATAAAGGAAGTAGTGCCTCCCTGGGGTTTGACTTTAGTACTTCAGGCCTTGACAGCTCCCCTCTTTGAACCTGCAGCTTCAGCTGATCTCAAACATTTGTCATGGAAAACAGCCTTTCTCGTCACTATTACTTCAGCTAGGAGGGTCTCTGAACTTCAAGCCCTATGTGTAAAACCTCCTTACATGACCTTCCACAAGAATAGGGTTTACCTCAGGACCAATCCCTCATTCCTTCCTAAGATTGCTTCTGAGGCAAATATTAACCAATCCATTAATCTGCCAGTTTTCTTTCCTGAATACCAGAACAAAGGAGAATACAAACTACATTCTTTAGATGTGCATAGACAGCTGCATTTTTACATTCATAGAACGGCTGGTCATAGACAATCCGACCAGTTGTTTGTCTCCTTTGCCAAATTTAACTTAGGTAAATCTATGTCGAAGGTCACCTTGTCGAGGTGGATTTCACAATGCATCCTTTTGGCTTATGAAAGTTCTGGCAGGCCCGCACCTCAGGGAGTCCGTGCCCACTCTACTCGGTCCATGTCTACTTCTGCTGCCTTTCGGTCTAGAGTACCCCTGGATGATATTTGCTCAGCAGCCACTTGGGCTTCACCTCTTACCTTCATCAACCATTATAAATTGGATATTATCTCTAGAGGGAGAGCATCCTTTGGCTCTGCAGTGCTCCGGAACATCCTTCCATGAAGGCCGCCCACGGTACAGGTAGCTGGGGACACTGTCCCAAAGGTTGCTGACAAATGAAGTTAACTACTTCAGATTAAGAAGTTATGTACTCACCATAACATTCCATCTGAGTAGGTAGACTTCATTTGTTTGGAACTGTCCCACCCTCCTTCTCCCTGACCTTCAGATGTTATTTGGCCAGAGGTTTTTACTCTGCCCTTTAATGAAGGTAGTTAGTTTCCTTTCTCAGCCTTATTGGTTATGGGCAAACTTTATCTGAGGTCAGTCAGGGTTGGCAGGGGATTATGGGTGAAGGGGAGGAGCTAGGAGCTCGGATCTAAGTTATGAAACATTGCCGGCTTGGATCCGAGGTCGGATCCGATTCCCAAAGGTTGCAGACAAATGAAGTCTACCTACTCAGATGGAACGTTATGGTGAGTACATAACTTCTTATTCATGTCCAATAGATTATTATGCAATGGACCTTTATGATGCATGCCACACTTCTGTGTGATGTAATCAGCTGAACATGCTCCCCTTCCAGCAGACAAGTGCCTCCAGATGCCCCCCAGTCTCCACAAGGGATTCTGCTGTTGAAAGTGTGCCCATGAGCACACACCCTCCCCCATCCCTTGCCCAGTATAGATGCAAGCATGCATAAGCATTATTAATCCTCTCTTCCCTGTGCCAACATTAAGAAATGCACTCATCTTTTTTTCATTCCCTAAAACTATAAAAAATATTGTTTTAAAATCAGAAATCCTATCCTTCAGCAAACCATGTAAAATCTAATTTGCAAATACTAGCTTAGTCAGTTGTGGACTTATGTTGGTTTCAGCTAATATAATGCTTTTGGGAGAGAGTCAGGAAAATTCTTTTCAGCTAGCACAAAAAGTATGTTTGACTATACTTTTGCAAACAATTCAGAACACACAAGCAGTGTAGACTCTATTGGTAAATATACCTTTACAACTAGCTGGCTTTAGTGTGAAGTCAAAATAATGAGCAGGTGTACTGTCATGTATGCAGTCTGTGACAGCATCTCTCCACTACTTATTAACTAACATTATGCAACAGCAAATGCATGGAGTCTTCCATAGAAATTGTTATTTAAGTCAAAGTGGTACAACTATATCATTTAACACCCTGTGATGCCCCTGCACTGGCCCAGTAATCAAGGAGTCTCAATCCTAACCACTGGCAACAGTGAGGGTTGTACACAATGGGAGGATGACAAGTACACACACAGTAAAGCACAATTTACTTTAAGAGCACACAGAAATCATAGCCAGTCTGGGGCTGGTTTCTCTCTTTTTCTCCAGATCCCCAATAAGACCCCCCCTCTGGCTCAGCTATAGGGTTAAGATCTCAGCTGAAGGGGTCAGTCCAAGACCTCCAGCACCCTATCAGTCCAACGAGTGCTTTGTGTCCCTACCCACATAGCTGACACACACAAACTTTGAGATTTGCTTTATATACAAACACACACACATACACACACACACACACACACACACCTGGGGAAGGCTGGCACATGTTTCCTAGCTATGCCCCCTTCTGCCCAGACTGTAAGGTATTTATCACTGCCATCAACCCTTCCTTATCAGCAAATAGAAGGCCCTTACAAAGGGTGACCAATCCTACTATTTAATGTTGCTATTTTCCAAATGTGACCAAGACTTGCAGGCTGTTTAGGAATGGCCTATACAGTGTCATCAAATACATATATGAGTATTTTAAGAGCTTAAATTTGTTTCACAAATATCAGGCACAAAGATAGGTTTACATATATTTAATAATAAATAAAAGAACAAGACAATACTCAAACACAGTAACTGCAAAGTTCAGAATCACAGGAAATATTTAAAAACAACATTACAGGACAGTCTCAAATGAATACAGAAAACATCTAAACTAATCTTTACTATATTCATATCTATATCTAAGAGAGATACTATTCCCTAAGTCTTGCTTACAGAGCAAGGCAAATGCAGATGAGTGGATGTTCTGGCTAGGTCCAATACAAAACACAAAATGCAAAGTCTGTCTCTGAGAGAATTCTTAAATTAATATCAAGCAATATTGCTGGGTCAGCTTGGATGACATCACTATTTGTCACCTGCCTTCAGTTCCCAGGCTAACAGAAACTAACATCTCTGTGGTAAAAACATACATCTCTCAGACGTTTGCTGAGAATTGGAAGTGGTAAAACAATTAAACACTTTTACATTTTAGACCTAGTAATTACTTCTCTCCAAGACAATAGAAAATCCTCTAGCTCCAGACATTGTGTCTGCTTCACTGAAACTGAGAGATAACACAATCATAAAACATTTTAATTTCAACTTATTTTCTTGAAGTTCTATAAGTTAACTATGTTCCAGGTTCTACTATTAAAATATACATTTACACAGGTATATACTGTAGTTTATATATGTTTATGTTCTTTTCCAGTAGAGTACACTGTGGATGCATCCTTGAAGCTCAGTACTGCACAAACCCTGATCAACACACACTTCTACACCAGTAGTTTAATATACACATAACATATAGTTCTCTTACATTTGTAAGACAAGCATATGAATCATGTTGATATTCACAAATGACATATGATTATTTACAAAATACCAGATAGCTGGACGGGCAGTGTCAAACACCATCCAGGGTTTTTTCCCCCAGAAGTGTTTCCTGTCCTTCTCAGACTGTGGTATAAATCGGTCCATGAAAACATTGACAAAATGCACACAGATATACACATAGATGCAGACTACTACATATAGCTAATTTAACATGATTTTGTATTAGCTGTACTATTACTAAAAACATTATCTTATAAAAATATAGACTGCGCTCTGCAATGTTCTGCCTTTCCAACAATGATCACTTTCACTGTCTGTGTCCTGCAGTACCTTTTTTGAAGGTACTGCAGTGGCATGGAAACTAGTAGCTGAATGCATTTGGCTGAATTTTCTGCATCCTCAGTAGCTCCCTTTATCTTAGGAGCTTGATTTGATTGACTGTAATTATGTTATATGAACCAATAAAAAATGGCAAAGTGGAGACAGCACTGTTCATGTGGAACAGAGAAGCAGTGGGCTAAGTCGATGTTAAATGCAGAGCATTCTGCACAATCCAGAGCACTTTGCTATTCAGGGAAGAAAACATTATTTCTCTGCTACAGAACAATTCATGAAGAATGAGGCAAAATGTACAGTAGCCTTTATATTCTAAACTAATAATTTTTCAGATATTCAAGTAAATAAGGTAAAAGCCACAATAGTCCTTTTTTTACAGAAAATCTAATTAATATATGGTTTCAAACTGTAAAACCAACAGACAGCATTATGAGCAATAAGAAGTGATAACATAGGTTCAGTTCTTGGGAAGCAGAGAAATAGTTGGACAGCATGGCACCACTTGCTGTCAGCAGAGAAATATGATTACCTATTACTAGATTTGTAATGACACATTCAGGCTAATTCAGTAAGCCCTACACAATTTATTTTCTGTGTATGCATTGCAACATGATGTGTACACAGGTGTGAATGGTTTTAGAATCAGTAAACCCTGCTTAGCGGTGCACAAGCACACACAAACATTGAAAGTTCCATGTAATGCAAATTATCTCATAAGCAGGTGAGTCTTATGAAATTGACCCAGGTGGAGTGATCCAACAATCAGAAAAGCATCCGTGTAGACCCTGTATCTGTGTCCATAGTGTAAGCGGAAATTTTCTGTACATAGGAATGTCCAGGGAAAGAAGGGAAAGTAAAAGTCAACAAATTTGAACATAACTGTCCTGAAATAGTTAGATCACATAGAGTGATGTGTGAAAAATGCATTATTGATGTCTAAAAATGAAAGGGAATATGTAAAAGTAAATTATTTATTTTTTTAATGATTTTGGCATGTTTTTGCTATGCGCCACAGTGTGCAAACATGCCTAACTGAAAAAAAAAGGAATAAAAAGTATTTTATAATATTTGTCAGAAATGTACTATAGGATGTTGCTTCTGGTCTGTACAATGGTGAATTGGTGTTGTTGCCGATATCATACGGCTATGAACCATGTAGTTACCAGGCTGTCAGCACAGATATGTATGAAAATGAGGTGAATTTGTTGAATCGTTAAAAGGAGCAACCATGTCTGCAGATTGCTTTCATGTAGGCTCCTACACCATGTTGATATTACCACTGGATGTGGATGCCAGCAGGGGTTATGTCTCATTACTTTTAGGAATTTTTGAATTCCCGGTGCGCATGTTTGCTCAATGCGCTGTATAGCTGAGCATGTTCACATGAAAAAGACTACCCACATCACAGTGATGACGTAGGCAGCAAGTAATTAAAAGTGGATATATTCAGTTATTGATTGTGACATTTGTATTAACATGTACGCATGGCACACTACTCACATGACAGTGATGATTATTTAGGAATGAATAAGCTATGCTGAGTGATGCGGCACACAGCAGCACACCACACACCAAAGTAGAGCCACTAAATGGTGTTAATTACAATTTATGCAGGTGAAATGCATAATAAGTAGTCAATCACACATGGTGAACCTACAGCAGACCTGTATAAAGTATGCATACACTCTGCAGTCTGTTTTTCCCTCAGTACTCTGAAGCATTGGAGTACTGACTTGGAAATTTTAACTGAAAAGATAATGCTAGGGGCTGCTGCAGCTATACTACATCTGCATGTACTAGATGCTGAAGTCAATGCTGCTTGTGCTGCTGACAACAGGCCTAGGCTGAGAAGGAGAAGAGTATTCAGGTCCAGGGTAACCTTCCAGGAGCTACATGAGCTGGAGATTGTAGAGCGCTACATGGTGGATAGGGACATATTACAAGAGCTCACTGAGCTCTGCTGCCCTCATCTCAGTGGAAGCAAAGGTATGTGTATCCCTTAGGATACTAGCTACAAGTACATTTAAAGACTAACTGTGGACATGATGGAAGTGTCACAGGCATCTGCATCCAGGATACGCCACCATTTCCTGGATGCTATGCTACCACATGCCAGTGAGCACATATCTTTTCCCCTCTCCCCTGAGGTGAAGGCCAGCAATATGCAACAATTTTACCATGTTGCACACTACCCTGAGGTAGTGGGTGCCATATATTGCACCCATGTACACATCAAGGCTCTACCTGGTGAGCAGGGTAGAATGTACATTAACCACAAGGGGTACCACTCCATCAACTGCCAGGTCATGTGCAATGCCCAAGGGATTATCCTGAATGTGTGTACTGGCAGCCCTGGCAGTTATCACAGCTCCCATATCTGGCACACATCACAGCTGTACCAGATGTTTGCTAGGGGGGACATCCCACACAGCCATTTACTGGGGGATGCTCACTATGCAATGGAACCATGGATGATGACACCCATCAGAAATGCACACACACCCATAGAAGAATGCTATAATGAGGCACATGACCAAACTAGGAACATCATAGAGCGTGTGTTTGTGCTGCTGAAGTCATGGTTCCAATGCCTAGATATATCAGGTGGAGCCCTGAAGTATTCTGCAGCCATATGTACACATCTATTCACAGTATGTGCTATGCTACACAATATGATCCTGCGGAAACAGCTGCATCTGGAGCAGCAAAGGAATGAGATATATAGCCTCCCACCAATGCCTAGGTCACTACAGCCACAGTCACAGGAGGACTCAGAGGAGGAATCTCTTGCCCCTGTAGGCAGACAAAGGCATGCTCATTACGCCCTGGCTTTGGCTAAATGGCAATGCATAGCACATTCTCTGACAACCTAGGGCCCAAGGGACTGACACCTTACTCCTACTCACATACAGAAATTAAAAGTTGTGGCAGGCAACCCACACATCCTGTACATACTCATGCACTGGCTGTGTACTGCTTGAATCAGATAGAGTCAGTCCTAAACTATGGTTGTGTCAGCTGATGCATTTGCAAGGTAAGTCCATAGCCTCCACAGTAATCGTAGAATTATTATAATATGGCATTGTATATATGGATCTGATATATTTTGCAAGTAAATATAGTTGGCTACTTGCAGAGAAATTACATCTGCATGGAACTACAGATACCCATTCCACTACCTTGTTTCCAGGAGTATTCACTAGGCCCCATGCATGGAATACTTATGCAGACCTTCTGCAACAGATTACTGGTACATTTGTCAAGGGAGATGTTAGACACTGGGGTGACATGATAGTCAGATTACTGTGTATCCCAACAGAACAAGTGGTGGTGTTCCAACACCTCCAATACAGCAGTGTTCTCTAGTAACTGCTGTAACTAAAACTCAGCAATAGTATAGCAGCATGCCAGGCAGTCTCAGGACAGTAACAAAGAAATGTATCATACATTCTATATTTTACTTAGTGCAGGAATAACTAAATACGTATGTCTGCAGTTGAATTTGTGATGAATGCTTGCTGTTTGGCAAGTAGCTTGTGTGGCTCAAAGGACTAGGGCAATTAGCTTGATTAGTGGCATTCAGGACTCTAATATAGATGTAGCTACTTATTTTGGATATCAGGTAGTATTAATTTTTGTTTTACAGACCGTCAGTCTTGTGTGTATTGCAATATTATTAACCTTTGCGACATATTAATTATATCACACAACTGAAGAAAGTTGTACCCAAGTTCAGTGATGTACAGCAGTGCACACAGGGGCAGATGCCATATTTTATGTGTAACACACAAATCCTGCACTGGAGTACAGGTAGATGTAGGCTGGAGCCAGGTTATAACTAGCAAAACCCCCACTGGGCATGTTCATACACTTAGTTAAGCAGAGTGAAAGTCTGTTGATCCCCAGTCAAAATGACTTGTTATATATAGATATGTCTACAGATGCAGACATATATGTATACATTTCTGTCTTTTAGTATCTCTCTCTCTCTCTATATATATATATAATATATATATATATATATATATATATATATATATATATATATATATATATATATATATATATATATATATATATATATATATATATATATACATATATACACACATCTGAAAAGCTCAACACTTGCCCCTAAAGCATTTTTTATACAGGTAAAGCACTCTTAAACAAAATAAAGTACTTAATTCACCTAAATTCCCTTGAGTACCCATTAACCTATAGGTCCTTTCTGACTCAGTTACACAGCAATCTTTTTCACTATTCTAGCATGTCGAAGGGTCAGTTGCTGGCATCCTCTCCTGTTCAACTGGTGAATCTGGGAATCTTGAGGCAATGTTACAATTGCCTCATGTACACAGACAACCCTCTCCTCCTCCCAACAAATACAAATATATGCGAGAGATGCAACTATATAGCCAAACTGGAGGCTGAGCTCTCTCAACTCAGTACTGGCAAGACCAGTCAGGAGGAGAAGGTAACCACGCACACCACAAACCCAGTCTCATATAGAACTATCACAACTGCAAACTAAACACATAAACACACAAAAACATACTCGCAGGCACTGATTAAAAATCTACCAAAACAACAGAGGCCTCCAAAGCAGACACACAAGCAACCGCCACCTCAAGACATAGCACATGCAACATATAGTTCACAAAGTCAGTGTGCTAAACAGTCACAGCCCTTAAGGCCAAACAACATGCCAGACACACTTGTAATAGGTGACTCCATAGTCAGACACACTGACGTCCCGCTCACCAGACTGAACAAGGAAAAGGTCACAGTAAGCTGCCTGTCGAGTGCTAGAATCTGCCACATAACACAGGCACTCAGGTCAATCCACAGCAAGTACAAATATGACTCAGTCATTGTCCATGCCGGTGTGAACGACCTGAGACGTACCTCCCTGGACTACATGAAAAGAGACATAGAGGAGTTCTCTGATTATGTAGCCCAGGCCGGTATGACCCTGACCCTGAGCAGCATGTTACCCTCACCAAGAATGATGCCACAGTACAAAGACAAAATGATCAGTTTTAACAATTGGCTTAATTACTGGTGTCATTCTAAGGGGATCCAATGTCTGTCTGCTTGGGATGACATGCTTAACAAGCCACACTGCTTCGCAAGGGATGGCTTGCACCTGTCACCCCTGGGCTTCCGGATATTGGCCAAGGCTCTTGCCACCCCCATAGTGCCTTTTTAGGCAAGGCTCAAATGACAAACCTACCTCCCTAGAAAACACAAGTGGAAAAAAACTAAGGGTAATGCTGCTCAATGCCAGAAGTCTAAACCTCAAGATGCATGCTCTCGAAGCCCTCCTCAGTATGGAGAACATCGATGTCTGTGCAGTGACTGAAACCTGGTTCAAGGCTCCTGAGAGCACCCCAGCACTATCAGGTTTTACCTCATATCATGCTTTCCGGCCCCAAAACTTGGACCGAACCACAAAAGGAGGGGGAGTATCCATATTCATCAAATATGCCCAAACCTCCAGGTTAGTGGCAATGCACGAAGCATCGGAGACCATCCAGGTGCAACTAACCATAGGCAAAACTGCCCTACAGTTTGTAGCATGCTACAGACCACCCTCTCAAACTCAGGAACCCCACACAGCCTTCCTGAAGACACTGGAGAGTATGAATGTCTCTCCAAATACCATCATATTGGGAGACTTCAACTACCCAAACATAGACTGGGAACATTACTCAAGACCCAACACCCTAGACCAAAGGTTCCTAGAATTCATAAACTCAAATGCGATGGAACAACTAGTCACCATTCCCACAAGAGGAGATAATATACTAGACCTGATCATCACAAACATGGGGACAAAATGCTCCACACTGGAAGTATACCCCTCATTGGTGAGATCAGACCATAAATTAATCTCACTGGAAATCCACATCCCGCCCCCACCCCCTGCACAAAAGACCACAGTGAAGAACTTCTCAAAAGCCAACTTCACATTTCTTAAGACTGAAGTGGTATGTTTCAAGGCCCCTGGGCCAGTGGAAACCACAACCCACACTGCTGAATCCTTTACAAATGCCTTCTACGGGCACCTTCAACAATGCATGGATCATGCAATCCCAAATAAAACCAAGACCCATTCCCCCAAAGGCAGGCACCTGGTCTGGTGAACCCCAGCCATAAACAAACTTTACAACAGGAGGAAGCTACTACATGACAGAGCAAAATCCCTAAAAGGGAAGGCATCTCTGATCAGTACTAGCAAAAAACTACGATCACTCATAAAATCATCCAATGCCAACTTTGAGAGAAAAATCGCAAAAGACACAAAAGACAATCACAAGGCCTTCTTTAGCTATGTTAGAAACCTGGGTGGAAACTCTCAGATATGCTCAGAGTTAGTCCAAAATGACACAAAATACACTGAACCCACAGACATTGCCAACATCCTGGCAGACAGGTTCAGTGCAAATTTCACTCCCCCAAAAGGAGAAATATCTATCCCAGCAGAGTGTAGCCTCCCTAACATCTCAGATGTCCAGGTGAGAGCCGCCCTCTCTAAAGCTAAAAACACAGCATCAATGGGACCGGACGGTGTCCCGGGCTGTGTGCTACATGAACTCCAAGAGGAACTAAACCCACACATAAGGCTGCTGTTTAATGTTAGCCTTACTACAGGATACATACCCAAAGAGTGGCGTACGGCAACAGTGGTCCCACTCCACAAAGGTGGTGCTTCTACGGACCCTGGAAATTACCGCCCCATAAGCTTGACAAGCCTGGTCTGCAAAGCTATGGAGAGGATCATTATGGAACTCATAAACAAAGACATTGGGGACCTACAGACATTGTATCCTATCCAGTTTGGCTTTGTCAAGGGCAGATCCTGCCTTTTGAACTTGGTCGACTTTTTTGAAACAGTCACTAAGGCCATTGATGAGGGTAAGGCAGTTCACACAGCCTACCTTGACCTTGCAAAAGCCTTCGACACAATACCCCAGTCGGGCATCATAGACAAACTCACCAGCTTAAATGTAAACCCATATGTCACAAGATGGGTTGCAAACTGGCTCAAGGACAGAACCCACAGGGTCAGAGTTGCTGGAGCTATGTCAGACTCTCAGCCAGTCACAAGCAGTGTCCCACAGGGCTCAGTCCTGGGGCCCCTCTTGTTCGGCATTTATTTTTCTGAGGTGCAGGCAAACATAGGAGGATTGTGGCTGACAAAGTTCGCAGATGACTGCAAACTGGGCGCCATAATTGATACTCCAGCGGACACAAGCATCCTTCAGAGAGGCCTCATAGAAACGGATAATTGGTGTCAGAGCCATGGCCTTAAGCTGAACACCAAAAAATGTATAGTCATATCCTTTGGGAAAAACAAGGTACCCACAAATTACCACATAGGTGGTAATCCATTAAGTACGGAAGAGGTAATCAGGGACCTAGGGACCCAGGTTGACAGTAACCTCTCATTTGACACTCACATTGCCAAAGTGGTTAGGAAGACCTTCTATATTGCCCACCTTATCATGAAGGGATTCACATCTAGATCAAGAGAGGTCATTGTGCCCCTGTACTCTTCTCTTATCAGGCCTATGATTGAGTACAATGCCCCATTTGGGATGTATCTTACCTGACTCCTGCAGCAGTTGGAAAGACCCCAAAAGTTCCTCACCAAGAGGATAAAGGGTCTCAAACATATGTCATATGCTGCCCGACTGAAGAAACTCCAGCTCTATTCAGTCGCATACCGCCTACTCAGAGGTGATCTGTGCCTGATGTACAAGGCCATGTCCAATCCGGAATTAATGGACATGCTCCACCTCAGAAAATCCAAATCCATCAGAGCCACGAGAGCAAGAGACTTGAACCTCAACACAGAAATAAATAGGACATGCTGGAGGGACAGATTCATAACCCAGAGGCTCCCTACACTCTGGAACAGAATCCCAATCCATGTTAGACAGAGCCCCTCACTAACTCTATTCAGGAGAAGTCTTGATGAGTGGATGGGAGATCGTAGGTTTACCCCAGGGGTCATCTCTGTGTCACTACTAGACAGAGGCACAGTAAACCAAACCCTAAATGGGCGTAGTATTCTCATCCTAAGGGGTGGTGAAAGCCACACACACTCTGGCTAGGCTTATAAATGCCCTAGGGCAGATAGCCTAGTACGATCCTATGAACCTATGAACCTATGTTACCAGATGGGTAGCAAACTGGCTGACTGATAGAACCCATCTACTCAAAATAGGGTAAACCACCTCAAGCAGTAGACCCACAATGAGTGGTGTACACCAGGGATTGGTCTTGGGGCCTCTGTCATCTGGGATATACTTTTCTGAGGTGCAGGCCAAAACCAGTGAGCTATTGCTGACTAAGTTTGCAGATGACTGCAGGATGGGTGCTGTCATCAATTCCCCTAGTGATGTGGACATCCTACAAGAAGGTCTCACCCAATGAAATGTCTGGTGGACTACGACTCTGTTGATGGTCAGGCTGCATGAACTGCTGTAACATTGTGACCTAACAGGTATCAATGTCTCTGTGGTGATTGCCAGAGCAACCTTGCACGTGTCACCAGGCAGTGTACATCATAGTGTGACACCACAGCAGTCCTCCAACTCACCATCTCCATATTACCCTACTGAAACCCTAAGAACCCTGGAATAGTAGGCATAATACATGCCACACTGTAATGATTGCTCTGATTGCTACTCAAGGCATCTACCTGGTAAATGGTATGTCAAAGTTACAAAGCCTTCCACGAAGTGGGACAACTATGTGGATGTACAAACAAGCTGTGGCCTGGTCCTCATGTGGAGTTTGATACTAGCATTTTACTTTCGGTGGGAGACAAAATATAGGGGCATGGTATCCCAGGAGAGAGTGGTTGTGCTGAGACCAGCAGTTGTAGTAGCCAGGCACATACCTCACAACCTCTTAATGTAAAAAAAAAATCTGTACTAAGCTTGACAAAATGGGGATACAAACAGGGACATATTTTAAATATTGCTCTTATAAACTTTTAGAAAGTTGCTAGAATAACAGGATTTGTTTTAATATACATTTTCTGAAGGATCTGATGTCTGAAACTCAAATGTATGTCATTATTTAGTGACTACAATCCTGAGATCATCCCAGTGATTTTCCAGGAAAATAGAGGCACAGACCAAAAATATGAGCCAAAAATCTGGACATTGTGCAGAAATCTGTACAGTTGAGAGATATGGCCAGGCACCAGCAATTCAGGGGACTCCCCTC
This sequence comes from Protopterus annectens, assembly GCF_019279795.1. NCBI lineage: Eukaryota > Metazoa > Chordata > Ceratodontiformes > Protopteridae > Protopterus > Protopterus annectens. The sequence continues at coordinate 247,409,379 of NC_056736.1, read as the reverse complement.
TTGTCAGCATTCCTCAGATGTTAATCGTGTCAGCGCAGTACACACTGCTTGAATGGTGTGCAGCTGCGGGATAACTGTGTGAACAGTGCATCTTACCTTTCCCATGGTGTATGTATGAACCCCCCCACACACACTGCTTGTCTATGATCTCTACAGACACAGACATGTTGGCAGACTGCCTTCTTGGAAACCATGCTGGAATTAAAGTCAATACATAGTTGCACACAGTGCAAGTCACATGCAGTGACAGCTGGTGCCACCAGATGTCTCAGCAATGTTACATTTACAGACATGAAAAGACTTATAATGGAAATGATCAGTGAGAATGTAGTACACCTGCAGACACTGGTCCAAATCCAGTTTGTGGTGTTCATGGTCAGATCATGCCTACCCTAAGCTTTGGAGACTGAATTGATTGTTACAGACTGTGATGGATGAGGGGAAAAAGATCCACCCCACCTACCATGACCTGATTAACTCATTTGTCAGGATTAGGCCATCGTGCATTGTGGACACACTGTAGAGGTGTTTTACAAACTTATATAAGCTGTTGGATAACCAAGGGTCTGACAGTCATTATCTGGGAAGATAGGATTTTTGTAGGCCAGTGCTACAACAAGCCCAGTCACCAGTGGAGTACCCACACACATCATTCCTGGGACTACCCCTTCCGGCCATTCCTTCTTTGCAGTCACGGCCACTGTCAGTGACCTCAGACTGGCTACATTTGCAGACGATTGCAAATAAGGGAATGTCAATGTTTTGCACACAGAACCAACAGTTACCCAGGATGGGCTGACAAATTCATTCAGTTGCTGTCAGAGCCATTGACAAATACTACATGCCAAGGAATGCACAATACTATAACTACATGCCAAGGAATGCACAATACTATACATTTGGTAGTCAGCCGCCCTCTGTCAATACAGTATTGTCTGCTCACCTCCAACAGTTGATCTGTATCCAGGGACTTATGGACACAGAGAGTGATGTAGCCTTCGACTTTCACTGGTCAGTAAGATGTGGGACTTTATGCACTATTGTACAACCTATAGATAAAGGTATGGCATGTAAATCCCAGAATGTCATTGTTACACTGTATGTGGCACTCATCACACCTATCATTGAGTGCAAGGACACCTGTTGTATGTAAGTATACAGGCATATCTGACACCTATAACACCCAGAGAGTTCCCACAGTAACCCAATATGAGTGTACATAACATGTCTAATGCAGACTGCGTCAAGGCCACAACTATATATTCTGTCCCCTACATACTTTGGAGGGAGGTGTATGACTGCCATACAGGGAGCTGTCAGGTCCCACTGTGTATCACCTGCACATCTAAGAAAAGACTAGTATGGGATGTACCTGTTGTATACAGCTACACCTTGACTGTGCTATAAATAGGTCATGCTGAGGAGACCGGTATGTAACTGTGACACTACATGTAACAGGCTCCGCATCCATATGAACCACACTTGCACATCATGCGTAAGTAACTCAATGTGATGTGGAACAAGGCAATCATAACTGGATGAGGACAAATGTCTGTAATGGACACAGGGTTATAGATGGTGCATCTCCTACACCACAGCTACTAGATGTGTCAGCTCCCAGAGCCCTGCGTACACTTATCAAGGGAACCATATCATGTCAGAGATTATGGATAAAGCAGTAAGATAAATAATTCCATTGTCCCTGTTAGCCTGTAATACACATATGAAGCAATGGAGCCATGCACCTAGACTATTTTACCTTTGTGAAGACATTTTGCTTCTGTGCTGACATTCTGAGCTCTGATGGTTACGGGTTTATTGCAGTACTGTAGCCATAGGTGTGTCCCAAAAAAGTCTAAATCTGAAACATAAACAGTTCTATGAGACGCCGTTCATTTTGTAAGTATACAGCCATTACATCAAACTTAATCTATACAACATAATGTGGTGCATTCAGTACAGTGACCAGCAGACAATATCTGTCAGTGACTAGTACAAGGTGCATGTGAAAGGCAACAGTGGAGAATACATAGCAATTTACGTAGTCACCCTCTGCATCAGACACATAGCTTCGTTTCCTGCATCGATGACAAGGATGACAGGGATGTGGCACAGGTATCATCACTTTTATGGGGTGTTTTGTGGTGATGCAGGAGACCTAGGCTGACCCAATCTGTAGGCAAGCGTGTGTATGAATCAGCAAGGGAATCAGGCAAGATGGACCATGGAATGTGTCGTGTGTGTCTGCAGGTGACCTGATTGTGACAATGGCCTATGAGTGTCTGTGTAAACACAGTCAAGCTCAGTGCTAGCCCTACATGACAGTATGTTGGACAGCTTTGAACCATGCATGGCAAAGCTGAGAGTTCACTGTCTCTGCCTCAGAACATGAGAACTGGCAGGTTGTGCTCCATAACCCTGAGCATTCATCGAGGTCCATTTTTGTGGCTATGGTTAGTATCAACACTCACTGCAACCATAGTACTCACACTTTCCTGTTCAATATCCCCACCCTCTGACTCTCCAGTATCTGTGCATAGGCATACTGACTGTGTATGGTGATAATGAGGGCAGAAGAGGGATGTAAACCTCTGTGACAGATTCAGCCTCTGCAACCCCCACCTGTGCCTCACTTTGGCCACTGTCCTCATCAGAGTCTGAAGAGACACTGACATCAGGTTGTGAAGTGGACAGAGACCAACCCCCCCCCCCGGGTCACCTGTGATAAAAAGTGAAAAGCGGTACATTAGTACATGCACTACTATGCTCTACAGTACTATCTTGCAATATATGTCAAGTTGTATACAATGCTGTCAATATTACAGCCTTGTTTAACCCTCACCCTCATATACCAGGACCTGAGGGCATTACTTTCTAACAAAATGTCTGTAGTTGTTTGTAGATAATAAGCTCCTTATTCAAAAATCTCATGAGCAACAGTGGTATACACTGCTGACATTTGTCAACACTCTGCACAGTTGACACATAAGGCAATCTGAACAGTCCTACAAATACGACAAATCTATCAGTGTGGTCACACCTACAAGGCATAGGTATGACTGTAAACCATGTTCCATAGGTAAAACTCTGCGAGGTTGGCAGTCATGCAGACAGTACATCAAGCCATCCGGCAGACCTTGGATGACACTTTAGCAAGTACAATGCACTCAAACAACATTTGTATTACAACAAAGTTATGCTTACCGGGAGCAAGCTCATGGCTGTGTCTGATTCCTGACAGTCCTGTGAAATTATGAGGGAGAGGTAATGTAAACAGCAACCCATATTGCACTATGACAGGTTAATACATCCACAAATCTCCCATTTACAATACATACTATGTTACTTATAGGTTCATAGGTTGGTACTGGGCTATCTGCCCGAAGGGATATATTAGCCCAGCCACGTTGTGTGGTATTCACCGCCCCTTTAGTAGTTCCCTAGACTCTCGTACTAGTAGCTAGTACCCTTGGTCCCTATCTAGTAGTGCTGTTGGTGTGATCCCTGGTGTGAACTTTCTGTTACCCATCCACTCATCAAGGTTCCTCTTGAAGAGGAATAGTGAGGGGCTCTGTCTTATGTAGATTGGGACTCTGATCCATAGTAAGGGAAGTCTCTGCAAAGGGAATCTATCTCTCCAGCATGTTCTGTTCATTGTTGTGTTGAGGTTTATATCCCTTGGAATGTAGGTCACAATCTGGACATGAGATTCACACTGCAAATAACCCCCCCTCCCAAAATAAAATACCTGCCACCCACATAAAAGTATTTACACCATGAAACACTGAATACTACAATATTACAGTACTTATCCAAATAAGCATACCTGGATGCTACTCTTGTGTGGAAACAGTGGTACCCACATCCACAACATACCATGTGATGGATGGTTGGGAGCTGTCCTGTGTTCCTAGGTTTGCCAAGAATTCCTCTGTGGTTGACAGTGGTTGTTCCACTGCAGGCCCTCCACCATTGACACTAAGATCCCTGGTCACATCTGCTGTTCTTCTATGGGTGGAATTTATCATATCTGTGGCACAGTGTCCCACCTCCTCATATGTCCTGCTCTGGTGTCCAATGGCATTCACATCTCAAACCAGGTCAGCCCACAATGCTGCCCACTCTTCCCTGTTTTTCCTCCCCCTGGACAGCAGGATTTGGTGATGCTGATGCAGGATGTCTAGGATAGCTCTATTTTTAGCCTCTGTAAAAGGGCCCCGGCATCTGGGATGCATATCTTCTGAAAGACAACAAAATGGGAACATATGTCAGGATCGCATATGTGGCAGTATAGTATGTAGAGATACAACAATAACAGATGGCTACCAGTGATGACTGCTTCGTTACACATCTCACATTTGACACCATGCAAACATAGTAAGGGTGTGGATGTGAGTAGGATAGTAGCATTACTCATCTATCCCTGCTTTTTCCATGACAGATACTGTTGTATGGTCACACAACCAACACAAAAGTCCATTAAGTTGTGGCCCATATGTGTAAACCCCCATAAAATATCTAAAAAAACAGTGCCACACAAATAGCTGTGTAGTATTACAACCTCTATCAAAGTGAAATTCCCAGGAGAGTGGTATACCTATTGAACAGAGAGTATTCTACCCGTACTGTACACTAGTTCTTTTGTAGGTGTAACACATCTGCAGACCAATGACATGTCAGAAATACAGTTCCATGCAAGGCTTACAGTTGTAATTACCATTCCCCCTAAGTATATGGACAAATATGTATCATATGGGAAACACAATGGTGCCATACCTGATGGAGTACAATACTCCTCTGTTGAACGATACAGATATATAAATGTCGTGGCAACAAGTTGACCATGAAAAGTTACTCTCATACACCATGTTTTCCCTACCTATCTGATTGACTTTTTAACATGGTTTTCTATTAGGAAGCGATTACCTCTGAACCAATCTGTGCTTCTGAACTGCTACTTACAGCCAGCACATCCGATTTGCATTATAATCAGCCAATCCCATGCAACCAATGAACAAGATATAAGGCCTCAATGTACATTACAACCCCTTTCTATATGTTGGGTTGGAAAATAGTGGGGGACAGATCCTACGTCATGGCAGAGATAATGTGTGAAGCAGCTACGATTTACATACAAATGTATGTGCTACAGGCTGAAGCTGAAGTGATGCTGCAGTCAACAGACATAGGCAGAATAGGTGATCACTTTGCAGGACAACGAGCTGTAAGAGTATGTGTGGGCCCTGTGGCAGCTTTGGTTTATAGGCAGAGCAAGATTGAATGTGGCCACTCCACTGGGAAGTAATTTATCTGTGTCAGGTAAATGTCAGCCAATGGTATCAGTAAAACAATGCAAGCCAAAATGCTTGGTGTGCCCTACAAAACAGGTAGGTGTTCATTAACCATGATGTCAGGCAGGAGGACAACTGCCAGATCACGTGTTACGTTATGGTATTCCCCTGTGGAGTGTATGCTGGCAACCCTTGCATTTAGCTCAACCACTACATATGTATGTTAGTTGTGCAGCTGTGGTTGTCTGTGATATCACCAGAAAAACATTTCGGGCTGCAGTGTGATATTACTGGAGCACAATTTCAGTACACACTTCAACATCCAGTGGGAATTCAACCTACTGCATTAATTGTTGTACTAGGAGTAGGATGAGAGTGGTCCTATCTGTACGCCTTTGCCATCTACATTATGGAATCCGACATTCCAACTGTACTGCTTTGGGTGGATAAATAGGTGATGATACAGACATACATATCATGCTTTATAATATTGATAGCCATATACATGTATTTTCATTGGTAGACCCATCTGTACTTGAACATAAGACCATGTGTACCAATTTTTTTCAATGCATTTTAAAAACTGAGCTATAGAGTCACTGTTATAGCAGATTAATTCCTACATGTTGTACTTATCATTCTACAGTTACCTGCTGTTAAATACTGCACTTACATCTATTAGTATGTGTATGGCTTTAGAGTGCTGTATTTGTATAACAGAGTCCCAGTTAACATCCTCTTTTCCATTAATGTTTTATCAAGTGAGTTCTTACTTTTTGTAGACATAACTGCAGGGTTACCTGCTGTCAGATATCTCGGTTACATCTAAGCTTATGATTATGCCTTTATTGTGGTGTATTTGTGCACTAGAGTGCTAATTACACTACCATTTTTGTATGAATTGTTTTCTTTTAGCTGATTTGCCTGGTGTAGTGTGATGCACAACACCATTTGAACATGCCTAATGAGGGGAAGTATAGCATTACTATATTTTGCTTAAAACAGCTGTTTTCATTAGCAGCTGTGTGGCTTGGAAGGGTGATCCACTGTTTTGCAGGTGCAAGGAGTGTGGGTTCAATATAGAATGCAGGTGAACATTTTGAATGTGATTAATATTGTTCTAAAAGCATATATCTGTATAGCACTAGTTAGCATAGCTAAGCGATGTGATGTACCATGCCACATCATGCAAAAAATATTTAAAGAAAAGAAAAATAGAGAGATAAGACTGTGATGAAAAGGAGTGCAAACAGGGAGAAAAACAAAGTGAAAGGCAGGTAGGGATGTGCAGAACGGGTATAGGAAAGAACCATAGCTATCCATTTCTTCATCACCAACAATTTTGCACTGTGACAGATTTTTTAGCTGAATTTGGACTGTCACCCCTAGAAAAGGATGATGGCAATCTAATTGCATTGTCAAGCCAATTGGACCAAATGAAGTGTATCCAGTGGACATGTGTGCGAAATGGAGAGTTATGTATTGGATGATTTTTTTGTTTTTTTGGAAGAGGTGTCCATTTTTTTTTTTTTTTTAATGTGAGAGTGGAATGTTGGGGAAGGGACATAGGTACATGTGGGCAAGGTAAGTTGGGAAGGTGAGGAAACTTTTGCAGACAAACAAGCAGACAAGACAGCAGACAGGGTTGGTGTGTGACACAAGAGGGGAGTGTACACTTAGATGGGGAGGGTGATGTGGAATCCCAGTCCCATGAGCATCCACACGGTAGGAGTACAACTCAAGTCCTTACCTATGGGACTGTCAGCACTGTCCCTTGATTGCCCCTGTGGTGGCACTGGTGGAGGCTGGTGTCAGGGGTGAGGCTACCCCACCAGGATGGTGAGCATGCCTTCCCTCAGGAGTAGGTGTGCAATAATATGGTGATCCACCCTGTGCACCATACCTAGCAGTTCTTGATGGGTGACAAAATTACCCCCTCCACATCCGCTCCCAGCGGGAAGTCTAGCCCCAGCCTGTGGGGTGGAACTACCTGACATTGCAGGTAGTGCAGGGACAGCAGAGGGGGCACCACCAAGCTGCGGCCCAGATGTGCTGGGCCCCAGTGCTACATGGCCAGGGAGCCAAGGTAGGTTCATTGCCTGGAACTGGCCTACCTTGTCGCACTGTAGCAAATTAGATATAACATAAGGTAAGATTAGTAATAACCAAGCCAAAGTTAGTATAAACATAATGGAATATAATATTAATTAATCCAAATGCATATTATGGCATATTATGAGGAACACAACAATAAATATCATAACGGTAAGTATGTTAGCAAACCAGTATGACATAACCCATAAGGCCAACATAACAGTTAGTTTAAAATAATATATTAATATCAAACCATAATAATAACTAATAGTAATAAATTAATACATTTTATAATAATAAATTAGAGAAGAAAAGGGGTGGGGAGAGTGAGAAAAACATACCATTAGTGACCTCGCAGGTGGTATTACTGCACAGGCTAATAATACATACTTTTACAGGTCTGCAGTGTCAAGTGTATGTACAGTGACTCCAGTTCTTGTATAGATGATGTGATATGTAAATACCTCTCAATCTGTTAGCATGGGACAGTATGGGCCAAGCAATAAGAAATGCAGGTACACAACTGCTAGGAACTGTTTTACATAGTGTGCTCATACATTACTACTAAGGTGTTCTGTGAACAGATTTGCTAGAAAATTGCATTGCAAGTAATGTCATTTATCTGCTAATCATGGACCAGACATATGGGGCATTAGTCATTAAATTCCAAAAATCGTGACAGTTGAGAGAGGTATGTTTTTGTACACTAATTAAACTAGACAGCCAGTGATTTTTTATTTGGCTGTCATGGATTAGAACCCACAAGCTGTGACTCCAGGGAACATGTGCACTAAATTTAACAGTTGACTGATGTCAGATTAGAAAAGACATGGCAGTGCATACAGGAATATATCACACTTATTGGAAATGATTGTTTATCAAGGCACATTCCTGCTTTACACTTTATCAATATTGCTCCAGAAAATCTGGCACTTATACACATGGCTATCTGCCCAGAACATGAGCTACATTACCCATATACCTTGTTCCTGGAATGGTGGGAATATACAACATTAATTGACTATAAATGGCCATAACACAGGTTTGAAAGTTACTGTGGGTATTGCACATCAGACATTTTTTTCAGCAGTCTTTATTCATTTCATGTTTTAAAGTTGACTGGTATCAGATTAGAACACATGCAGTGACTATGACTCTATTGCTACACTGCACAGTTATTTGAACAGATTACTTCTCAATGAACAATCCTGCATTAAACTTTATTCATAATATACCTTACAATCTGACATTTATACGCATGGATATCTGGCCATAATATCAGTTACCTTACCCATACACCTTGTTCTTCAAGTGGGTGGAATGTACAGTATTATATGACACAAACTAGCCAGAACACAGGCTTGAAATTTACTGTGGGTATTGCACTACATTTATCAGACATTTTTTTCAGCAGTTTTTATTCTTTTCCTTTGTACAGCTGACTGGTGTTAGATTAGAACTCACATGCAGTGACTATAAGAACAGTAAGCACTTCTTTGTTTGAAACAGTACATATCACAGCACCATCTCCTTTTAAAATCTATTTATTTATGTTGCTTCAAGCCTGGCATGTACAGCATGGATAGCTGTGTCAGACCTCTAAGTAATAACCCATTGACCCCTGCCATTACCTGAGTGCAATCCACAGCATATTTTACACAATGAGCACAGCAGAACAGTGACTGTTAATCTTGGTAGACCCCAACCTTAAATGATGTTTGTAAGCTATGCTACACAATAATGCTTGTTACTTGACTTAACTTTGTTTACCATTTCAGGTAGGCACTGACACATTACTAAACATATTGCTTTTCCCAAGTATGTTATACCTGGCTGCTAGGACTGCAAACTCTGTAGATACTTTTTTATCTTGACAGTATAGGTATTAGGTTATTGCTTTGATTTTTCCCTACTTACCACACTCATGCCTCATCTTGGTCAGATGCCCTGCATGACACTGGACATTGTGAGTCCTCTCTTCTACAGCTGTTGCAAGAGTAGCAAAGTATTATGCATACCAGTTTTGCACACATTAATTTTATTTATTTGTAAATCACTGGGACAAATACTTACATATCTGTGGGGTGTGCCCAGGCCAAGCTTCTTGGTCTCACGTGTCCAAGGTTCCCCTCTTTTTATGCTTCAGGTCATCATAGTGGTGACAACACTGCTCAACAATGTGTGGGATACCAGTAGCACTGGTAAGTTCCCTAACCAAGTGATCCCAGGCCTCAGACTTAAACTCTGAACCCTGGTAATCAGCCTGCAGCAGCCATGAATCATGTTTTTTGACCAGGAGTCCAGCAAACACTTTGGACTCCTGCAAACTCCATCTCTGAGCCCAAAAGCGCACACCCTCACCAACACCACCAGGCATACCAATAGCCATGTGAGAACTCTAAAGAATGGTGTCCTATTCCTGTCTATTGGACATTATACAGGGTGCATTCCCACCCTTACTTGTCATAGCGCAACTTTCAAAAATGCGGTGCATTGCTTAGCATCACGCAAACTAGCACAAACCATTTAAGTGAAGCTTGGTATCGCACAAACTTACACAAGCCATGTTTAAGCATAGCTTAGCAACACACAAATGAAATAGACTGTTGGCCATATTTAAGTAGACCTTAGGATAGCACAGCTTTGCTAAATGTAACAATTTTTTAATTTTAAATTAAACCGGTTTCAGTCATCTGACTCTTGTTCAAAACAATCTATGCAAAACATATGATTACTCAAGACTCGAACCCAAGACCTACTACACTGTAGATCATGACACAACCTATCTAGCAACTTGGATTGTACAGGGAAGCAGTATATCTTCAAATATACTACTAAGGTACCTGTTAGCAGCCAGGATTCATGTTTTTTGACCAGGAGTCCAGCAAACACTTTGGACTCCTGCAAACTCCATCTCTGAGCCCAAAAGCGCACACCCTCACCAACACCACCAGGCATACCAATAGCCATGTGAGAACTCTAAATAATTTGCCCATTGCTAAACACTGCAGAACTACAATTAAATACATCCGGTTTCTATTTTTAGATGTCAGATGGCATTGCTAAGCACAGTACAGCTCCATGCAAACAGGATGAAAAAGAAAAAAAATGCTTAATGAATTACATTCAGTTTCTATTTTACATATATATAGCAGATGTCAGATGCATATGTATAAGTGCAGCTTGGCATTGCTAAGCATCACACCACACAAAAATATTACTATCTTGTGCTTAACACCTGCCCAGACATTTTCTGGACAGTCCACTACTATGGGGTAGCCTCTACACTGCTGCTTGCATGGATTCAATATCCATGTAACTCTGATCTCTCTTGGCAGCATGCCATAATTAATATGTATGGCTCGCTGCCGGGGAGGAATGGTGACCATGCACACAGGTACAGTGTATGTAACCCCTAAATGGAGCCTACGCAGATTTTATTGAATCCTGGGGATTGAGTTTTCTTAAGGAAAATGATTCCAAGAGCTAAATATTACCTTTTTTGCCTTTGTTACTAAATGAGTTATACACTGAAATATCTTAGACATGTCTGCTTTAAGATGTCGCTATAGAATAAACAGATACACAATACATATGTTTAATGAGTTTAATGAAGTGTTTATATGATGGACTGACAAAGTGTTATTTATTGTCCTGTAACCGGATTACTTCATGAAGCATGTGTAGATATAATGTGTATAAGAAGAATCAGCAGAGCCAGTATGTACTTGGAAGTATATAGTCTGGAATGAGTCAAGAATTCACATGTATTAGAGAGACTTTAACAGTGAGCTATATCTTCACAATGTCAACAAGGTATATCTTGTGGACTAATGACAATATAAATGTGTCAAATGTTTTATTTAGACTGAGACTCGTACCAAAGAAATCAAGATTATTAATCTTTTTTTTTTTTGCCTGTCAAATGACTATGTCATGTAAACCTTAAATATATGTAACAGGTGAGATAGTATTGTTACTTTTCTTTGCAAAATATAACAGGTAAATATATTAGAATATTAAAACTGCAGTTAAATTGGTACGTCAACAGGTTAGGAAGTAACGTTATGTTTCTTTGCAAAGTATTACAGATGAATATACTAAGAACATTGAAACTGTTACTCTTTATGTGCATTTTTAAAGAGGTTAAAATATCATTGAGATTTCCTTAGTGTACGTGCAATGAGTGAGTAGGTTGTTAGTAGACCAATAGGCACTATTCAGGATGCCTTTATAAATTGCAAACATCCTTTAAATTAAGCATTTTTGGGGAATTCCTAAAATTTTTCTCAAGAACCTGATACCTTAGGCATTACTTTATTATTGTTACTTTGCCATATGCACATACTGCACTGAAACTCAAAGATAAAAAACTTTAAAAACAAATACAGTGCAATATGGATTTAAAATACACCCCTAAGAGATGCCATTTGTTTGGGATTTGGGAACTTATATGGACAGTGACCTAATTTTTGATCAATGTGTGTCTATTGTTGTAAGAAAGAAAGAACTTCTGTATTATGCAGCTTATGAGCAAAGGTAATGTGTCTAGATCTAGAAAAGTCACTGCCCTCCCTTTTACTATGTATGAACTTTGTTATGTTATGATTTTTATTTTATTTTATTATGTATTTGTTATGGATTTGCTGCACATCAGCAAGTCAAATGGCATGAGAAACACTTGGTCTATGGATCTAAACAATTTCTACATCATCAAAAAAATGGTTTGGAGATGCATGTATATCTCTCAGAGGATACTGCTGCTGTAGAACAGCCTCTCCAGCCACATAAAATAAAGTTTGTTGGTGCCCATATTCAATTGGAGCTTAGCTCTATGGATGGGAAACAGAAATTTACCCCAGAAATGCCTCCTATACTACTACTGGACAGAGGCAGCTCCTAAATACTTTATCCCATGCATGGGTCTCCTTGAATTATCTATGGTATGATCCCAGTTATTCTCATTAAATGCAATATATGATTATTGACCATGGGATGGGTAAGCCCAATCTATAACCAAATGTGACAGGTTATTCAAACATAAATAGGGAAACTGGCTAGGCTTAAAATGGCCCACAAGGACAGCTAACATAGTACTTACCTATGAAACTATTAACCTGTGGAATAGCAGTGCTGTCCTATAAGAGTAATTTGTTTTTTTTTAAGACAAATTTGATAGTGTGCAGACAGATTGAAAGACCACCCTTTTCAACAAGCTTAGCTGTTTGCGTTATATGCAAATTTCAGTAAGTGGTACCAGCAAGAAGATGAATTCCTATGCATATAAAATTATGTGTGAGATAGAAATGCCACTATAAAATCTAAAGTATGAGATCCCAAACTATATTGATTCATGCACTTGGCTGAAAAAAAAACAGGCTTATTTTGTGGTATCTAAAAGACACTAGGCATTGTACTATATTGGTTACACCACTGCACAATACAACAAACACAATCAAATTTCTAAGAGGAAATTTACACTGAACAAAAGAAATACTCAGTGACTAAAAAGGTGAAAGTCTATTCTGCATGCCTTCAACACACACACACACACACACACACACACACACACACACACACACACACACACACACACACGAATAGTTCCAGAACCAAAAAAAAAAAAAAACAACTTCACAGATTTGGTATAGTTTTACTCATATTTCTTGCATTGTATAATGATAGAGGTATGAGAATTTAATCAGCATTGACCTCTGCAGTTGTAACTTGCAAGTGTTTCGACTTATTTTTTCCTACTTTAAGGCAGATATGACTCAGGAATTGATTTTATTTATTTATTTCTTGGTGACCAAGTTAGTTCTATTATGCTAGTGACTTGTTTTCAAGGGCGACCCAAGGTGGTATTTTTCCTGCTGTATGAAATTTGGCTAGGGCATCAGGGAACTTCTGCTACTCATCGTTGTTGCAAGTGGGGCCCATTTTGCAGGAGCAATTCTTGCTTCCATTCTAGGCACAGAGGTGACCCAGAGAAGCAGGGAAGCAGACGAGGAGGTAAGAAGATAATGGAGTGGTGAGAGTAGTGGAGGAGAAAGCAAATGTCAGGACTAGACAATGTGTGCAGAATTCTGAGGAGATGTTTCAAATAAATCTGTTTGATGTAGATGAGTTGGCAAATGATGGATGTATAATTACAACTCTCCAGATGAGAAGGTTGCAGTATGATTTACTTAAGGAAATGGTGATGCAGAATGAGCCAGAATGAAGGGACATTTCCTGGGGGACATTATGAAGAAAATATAAAAAGAGAATACAGAGACAATCCTGAATAATAGTGGTGAGATAGAGAAAGAAAACATAAACAAATTAAAATAAGTCAGAAGGGAATGTAGAAAGGAAGGTGGAAGAAAATGAAAAATGGAAGTACATGGTAAGTAAAGAAGACAAATAAATGGTCAGATATGAAGTGTGGGACCATGTAATAGCTCTTTGGGGTGCAAAAGCACATGAGGTAAGAGCTTTTATTCTTATTAACAAAGAAATATGTTGTGATATTATATTTGAGACTGCTTTTTAATGGAAAATTTTCTTGGAGAATATGAAAAAAGAAAGACTGTAGCCCATGGAATCTTTATGTGATAAAAACATTTAAGAGGGAAACAAGAAAGAAAATTCTTGTACAATTTTGAAAATTGGTGGAAAGAGAGACTTTGAAAGGATATTGGAAAAATTTTATATAAATAAGTACTGGACATTGCAAACTTTATGGGATTGTAATATTGTGTTAAAAATAGAAAGAAAAATATATACATACTCCAAGCATGATAAATGTGGAGTGGAATAGAAGTTTAGTTTTTTTTAAAAGAATGACATTTGGTAAGTAACTGTGATAAAATACATTTTTATATTAGTGGAGAAATGGGACATGATGCAAAAAATGTGAACTGGAATATTATAAATGTAACAAAACTGGAATTTATGGGTGGATTGCAAAAATGAAAATAAGAGTAAGGAAAAGAACAAGAAAAATAAAGAAAAGAAAATGAACAAAGGGGAGAAATTTTAGAAGCAGTAGAAATAAAAGAAAAAAATAGATGAGAATAAAAATAATAAAGAGGACATAAAAAGGTTCTGAAGTAAGTGATGAAGTCATATATTGTGAGGTAGTAAAAGAAAAAAGGAATTATATCACTATAAGGGTAAATGACAGAAAAAGACAATTTAAAGGGATCACTACAAAAAGCAAAGGAAAATAAATGGATGAAAAAGCATATATAGAGCTAATGATTGGGGGTTGTTATAATGGTTAAGATGTTTGACTCACAGATACAAAATACAGCATTTGATTCTCATCTTTGGAAGGGAAATTGGCTAGGCTTAAAATAGTTTATAAATAAAGCTAGCCTAGTAATTAGCTATAAACTTATGAAATCATAAGTCTAAGGAAAAGGCAACAAGAAAAGTGTTTTCTATAAAGGTGAATGGTATTAAGAATATAGTAAGAAAAATTGGGATTTTGAGTAGTGCAATACATGTGATGTAGATGTAATTACATTAGAAGACACAACATTTTTAACAAATGAAGAAAGATTGCAAACAGAGAAACTATGGGGAGGAAAGAAAATCTGGAATTTGAGAATGAGAGAAGTACTGGAATAGGCATATTTTGTAGAAATTTAGTAAAGACATTAGATGTAACTTTATCAAAGATGGGAAAATTAACCATTGTAGATTTAAAATGGAAAAAACACATATATAGAATTATGATGTTATAGCTTATACTAATTGCAAAGAACGTGAAAGATAAGTTAATCAAATTATAGACTGCATTGTGATAAATATGATTATTATAATAATGGGGGACTTTAATTGTAATTTAAGAGGCAAGCATAAAAAAAAAAGGAAATCATATAAGAAAAATTTAAAAGTTCGAAGATGTGGTAAGTTAAAACTGTGGGACAGAAATTCATGGACCAACAAAAAGGGTATGTATAGAATTGAAATAGATTATTTTATAGTATCAGGAGGTTTAATTATAGGAGAAGGGAAGATAGTTGAAACAGGAGTTTTTGATCATTTTGCAATATAGCAAGAGATAAAGGAAAACAAGGCATGTAAAACATAGGAAAAGGAATAAAAAGGATAAATGAAAAAACACTGACTGAACAAGGAAAGAGATTAGTAATACAGTTATGGAAATATTATATTACTATGCGAACATATTATTTAAAAATGGTCTGAATAGTGGGTGATGTTTAAGGAAAAAGATAAAAAATGTTCTTGCAGTGGCAATATGATGTGAGGAAAGTAGAGAAAGAAAAATAAAAAGAACATATAATGAAGCATTGTAAGATTCAAAACATAAATATAGTACTTTGACCAAGAAAAATAATTATATGAAATCAAGAGAAAATACAATAATTGTTATGTAAGCAAACATATTTTTACAAGAGAAAAAAAAGCAGTATCGAGTTACTTAAGTGGGTTAGTAAAGGAACATGGTATAATGAGAAAAATAAAAATGTAAAAGGAGAAATAGAAAGAACTCAGGAAAATATTATGACTTGTGTAGTACAATATGTGCAAGAAATGTTTAAAGAAAAAAAAGAAGGCAGTGAAAAAAACAAGAAAATAAAAAAGTTAATAGAAAAGAAAAAGATAAAGAGTTGGGAAAGGAGATTTCTTTAAATGAGCTAGATAAAGTATTAGGACAAGTAAATAAAGATTAGGCTGCATAACCAAATGAATAGAGTATGAAATGTATAAAAGTTTAAGGGACTGGCAAAAAAAATATATATTTTTTTTAATTTTGAATGAATGGTTAAATGAAGATTTTATGTAGAAAATGTGATGTGGTGAAATAATAAAATTCATATGGAAGAAGGAGGATAGAAAACAATTAAAAAACTGGGGACCAATAGTACTGAATACTATTCATTTTAAGATATTTGTGAAAATAAAACAACATTGATTTGAAAGTAAAATGAAAAATATGAAAGATAGTATATATAGTATAAAGGGGAAGGGTTGTCAAGAATTATTAATGATAGAGAAATTGTGGATGATATTATGAATAGAAAAGAAGAAGCGGAAATCATTATAGGTGACTATAATAAGGCATTGGATACAATTGGACATAAAATCTTATGGGTAACAGTGAAATAATATAAGTGAGAAAGTTATGACATTTGTAACGGCATATAGTAATAATAAAGTTAAAATACTTGTAAATGGCTCGTTAAGCTAAGAAATCCATATGAAGAGTGGTGCATGGTGGGGATGTCCAATGAGTTGTATACTCTTTGCATTAGTTATGAGTGTGATAGTATGTGAAATAAATTACAAAATGAAGGCAGTAAGGTATATAACACCTGAAGGATTAAGAATTCCAGTTCTGTTAACATACATAGATTACATAATAATTGTAAAAACAAAAATTGGATAAAAGAAGTAATAATTTTCGCAAGTGAGTTTCTAGAGATGATAGGGAAGGCTTTAACTAAGAAGAAAAGTAAATGTTTAGCTGATGCAGTAAAGATAGGAATATATATTTTACAAAGAATGAAGTTTCTGTGTTAGATACAAAATTTGGGAAATGTGTAAGTAAAATTCAATGAAAAAAACAATAGAAAAAATAAAATAATTCTGTCTGCTTGGAGAACATGAAAATTTCATTCAGTAAAAAAGGCTTAGTTCATAAATTCAGTTCTAATGGGAAAAATAGCACACTTAGCAAGTGCATTTATGTTGCCAACAGGGTTTGAAAATAAATTATTGCAGATATATTTTTCATTTATATGTGTTTATAGATTAAACCCAGTAAAATATGATTTTTTTATGTAAATAAAGGGGAAGAAGGATTGGGATTAATTAGCCCAGTAGTATATGCTGCTTCATTAAATGTATACAAAGTTTTAAAGTCGATAAATTAAAAAGATGAAAGATTAGTAATAAAACTATATAAATATAAGTATGATAAATTCGGGGGTATGTTAAAAGGAGTAAAAGGGAAAAGAGTGTTAAAATGAAGAACTAAAATGCTGCCAAGGAAAATGTTTTGTGCAAAATAAAAATTGATAATATAGAAAAAGAAAAGTATGGTATGAGTATATAATAATAAAACACAACTTTGTAAAACTCTGCGAAAATCTAACAGATGAAAAATCAAAACTATAAAACTAGGAAACAAATGGTATAACCAGAAAATAGAATGCTAGTATTTTTGTGCAGGCTAGTAATAAATTGGCAGTAAAAAGATATATGTCATATAAAAATAAAAGTGATACAATATGTTTACATTGTCAAGAAAAAAAACACAGGGCATGTGTTTTTGAAATGGAAAAGATTAAAAAAAACATGAGTACTATATATACTATATAAGATCTGAATGGAGAGATGAAAAGTTCCGAATGGAGAGATGAAAAGTCAGCAAGCAAAGGAGAGTAGTAGTGCTGAAATTGAAGTACCTTCATGAGGAGGACCCTGTTTTCACATCTCACCAAGGCAGCACTGATAGATAGACTGCATTTATAGAGCATATATCATGGACAGAAGCAGGTCAAAAACTAAAAAAGATAGCTGGGTGCACAACACATAGCATAAAAAAGCACCCAATCCTGGTAGGTGCACTGGTGCCAGGAGTGGAAAAAATGAAAGTGTAGAATCCTCTAAATACAGAAACATTCCTACAATGAGACCAAGACAGGTTCAGGGGAAGTATGCCCCCCCTTGTTGTAGAAGGAAATAGCAGTCCACAGAAATTGCAAAAATTGATAGGCCAAAGAAGAGCCATAAAGATGATAGAGTGGACTATTGAGAATAAGAAAGAAATAATATTTTGTTACTATTATGCAAAAAGCCCAGAATTTCCAGACACAAGGTATACAAAAAGATTAAGAGATAAGTTACAGGAAAGAAAAATAATTCCACAAGAAAAGCTGTCAGAAACTTAAAATAAAAACTTGGGGTCATCAATACAGCAGATTTTTGAAAAACAGTATATAGAAAAAAAACTTTGATTTGTTTGGAGAAAGAAGCATCTGAAGAAGTGCAAAAATGCAAAGAGCACAACCTAGCTATTTTTAAAAAGCATAAAAAAGAAATTTGGACATGGGAAAGAAAGAGAGATTTGATATGGTGCAATATTTATGCAAAGGCAAAAGCCAATTTAATCAACATAAAGAAGGCAGCCCCAAAGATATTTGAAGAGAAATACAGGCAAAGGCATCCAGATATGGAAAATTTCATATTAAAAATAATATCACAAATATTGCAAAGAGGGAATGTAGAAAAGAAGATTAGTAAAGTAGAAGTTAAAAAAATAGAAGTTGATGGTATGGAATGCCTGCAAAGTGAAGGATTTGATGTAGAAGGTCTAACACAGGTTACATCATAGCATGATGGAATGAGTCCCCAAAGCAAGGAGAAGCAGGAAGATCAGGAGACATCTGAAGAAGACATATGTGCATGGAAAAGAAAAAGAGATTTAATATGGTGTAATATCTTTGCAAAGGAGAAAGTAAAACTAATCAATACAAAAAGAGCAGCACCAAAGATATTTGACGAGGAATACAGGCAAATGAATCCAGACATGGAAAACTTTACATTACAAAAAATATGAAAACAAAGAGGAAAAGCAGCAAATGAGATCAGTAATGGAGAAGTTCAAGAAATAGAAACTGAGGCCATGAAGTACCTACAAAGTGAAGGATTCAGTGTAGAAAATCGAATTCAGAAAGTACCACAACAGGACTGAGCAATGGAACTCCAAATTAAGGGGAAACCAGTGGAATGGGAAGCAATTAGTCAGGTGTCATATAAAGATATTTTGGAGCCTTCCACAGAAAATCAGTACAAACATCCACTTGAAGTTGGACAGCAAGGAAAGGAACAGGAAACTGTGGAAACTCTAACACAGTTAATGTCGAGGAGTGATAGGCCAGTGAGTTCTCATATGACAGAACAATGGATAGCACAGGGTGAAATTGAAGAGAATGTGCCACAGGAAGATGTAAGAGAACTTTCTATAGAATGCCAAAAGGAAATGAAAAACAAAAAATGTGCCCTCAGTCTAGGAGAAGCCAAGATAAGAGAAGAATTGCTTGATTTTATACAGATAGATAGACATATTAAGATCAATGAAAGAAATAGACTGCAGTAGGTCAATAAAACCCAAAAAGTCAGAAGTTTGATAAAACAAATGTACACAGTAATTAGGACTGTCCATATAGATTCATGCAATTTAACATAAGTAAATGTATATATTACTGTGCAGCTAAATTAATAGCTGATAAAGTTCTACCACAAGATAACAGGGTAGTGAAGGAGAGATAGGGGAGAAATCGAAAACCATCATGGAAGTATTGAGAACACTATAAAGCAACTAAGACAAAAAGTGTCACTATTAAAAGATTATAGAAGAGGGAATAGATTAACAAATATATTCAGAAAGCTAGAAATAAAAGCAATGGACAGTATTAAAACAGATCAGGATCTTTCATGCACTATCTCAAATAATAAACTACAAATCTCAGCATAGGTGGAAAAACTTAGAAGATACACAGATAAATATAAAGGAAAAGTACAAAATAAGCAATTTGTTGATGATCAAAAAAAGTTTTATAGAGAATTGAGAAATAAGGTAAAAGGAATTGAAAGACCACCAAAAAAAGAAGAAATAGATACATTTTGGAGAAGTATCTATGAAGATCCTGTGGAACATAACAAAGGTGCTAAATGGATAGAAGAAGTAAAAGAAAGAATAAGAAGTTTAAAGGTACAGGATATGAAATAGGATGAAGTAACAACCAGAGAGATTGAAACAAAGTTAAGAAAAGCCTCTAACTGGAAAACCCCAGGCCAAGATGTAGTACCTAACTTTTGGTTAAAAGTATTAACATCTTTGCATGATTTAACCATGATTAAGAATTATTCATATGCACACCCCGAATAGATGTCTAACAGAAAAAATAATGCTCCTACTTAAGAATGAACCTACAAGCTAACCTAAAAATTATAGACCGATAACTTGCCTTCTGATGACATATAAACTATACACTGGAATTGATGCCGACAGAGTTTATAGTTATTTAGAAGAAAACTCAAGTATGCCAATAGAACAAAAGGGCAATAAAAGAAAGTCATATGGAACAAAGGATCATTTGTTGTTAAAGTCATAATGGAGAACTGTAAAAAGGGGAAGAATTTAAGTATGGCCTGGATTGACTACAAAAAAACATTTGATAGTATCCCACATTCATGGATAAAAATAGTGCTTAAAAATATATGAGACACCCTTCACTGATGGATTTCATTGCAGTGACCATAAAACAGTAGCAGACCACTTTGCAATTAAGCCATGATAAAGGACAATTTATTATTCCAGGATAGAAATCCAAAGGGGGATATTCCAGGGCGACTCTATCACAGCTGCTATTTTGCCTTGTCCTTAATCCATTAAACTGTCTACTTAACAGCTTAGGTCATGGCTATAATTTGGCTCCTATAAAACAACAAAGTGCAAAGACTTCTCATCTTTTCTTTGTCGATGATTTGAAACTGTATAGCTCATCAGATGAGGAACTGAAAGCACAACTTCAAGTTGTCAAAACTTTTTCAGATGATATAAGAATGTCATTTGGTCTTGTTAAATGTGCAAAAACAACCTTTAAAGCAGGAAAACTGCAGCAACAAGATCAGTTTGGAACAAGAATGTGATATAAAAGAATTTGAGCAAGAGGGATTGTATAAATATTTGGGGATTGATGAAAGATCAACAATAAAACACGAACAAATGTGAATAAAACTTAGTAAGGAGTATTTCAGAAGACTTAAATTAATCCTGAAAACAGCTTTGACATCTAGGAATAAAATCCAAGGTATAAACCAATTTCCACTGCCTGTCCTAACTTACAATTTTGCAGTGACTGATTGGCCCCAAAACATGCTGGATAGATTAGACAGAAAAACAAGAAGGATCCCTCATGCTGACAAAATGATTTATAAAAATCAGCACATACCAATATTATATATTCCCCATTCGGAAGGATGGATGATCCTCCTTGAAATGGATTACATATATAGATCTGCAATCATGGGACTCCACGCATATCTGCTGACCTCACAAGACCCAAACATAGTGAACATTTTGAAACATGAGGAGAATAAATTTAAGATGACTTCCCTGCTTAGGCTAGCAGAAGCATATCAGCATCAAACAGGAATGGAAATCAAACCACGAGTAGATAAAAATCAGGCAACAACTGAATGTGCCAAAAAACAAAAGAAATAATATATGGTAAAGGACCAGATGAGTAGGCAAGAAATGTGGAAAAAGCATAGTTGCAAGTGTAGAAAACTTCTGGAAGACCCTCATGTTGATCAGGAATAAACACAGGAGTGGTTAAGGAGAGGAGAATTTAAACCAAGAGATGAAAGGGTAATATTGGAGGCCCAAGATAGTGGGCTACATACATGTTGGTTTACAAAGTCTGTTGAACATGTGGGAGAAACAGACAAATGTAGGTTTTGTAAAACAGAATTGGAAACTGTTGCACACCTTGTTGCTGGTTGCAACATACTAATGGCAAAAGGACTGTATACTGAAAGGCATAATAATGTTACGAGACTGTTGCACTGGGGATTGTGCAAACATTATAGTACTGAAGTGGCTGAAAAACACTGGAAATATGAGCTACAAAACATCATGGAAAATGATGAAATCTACATCACATGGGATCACCCATTGCCAACAGTTCAAAAGATAGATGCTAGAAAACCAGATATAATGGTCTAGGAAAAGAAGACAAAAATAGCACTGATCATTGAAATCACCACACCCAGTGACTACAGTGCCCTGTGTACAGCAAGACACAAAGTCATAAAATATCAGTATTTGCAAGCAGAAATGAGCAATGTGAAAGAAAGATACCCAGATAGTAGTAGGAGCAACGGACCTTGTAAAAAAGAGTGTACAATCCTATTTAAATATGCTACCAATACATGTAACTCTGCATGAATTGCAGGAGTCATTACTGGGCACATTGTGGGTACTGTAAAGAGCACTTTTGGCTAACATCAAACAGATAAACTATACTAATTTCATGAACTTTAATCATACTTTGACTTAGGAATGGGGTCCATTCCCATCATGGTATTAGAAACCCAAAAGATTTGGAGAAATTAAAAAAGGGAGAAACCTTGTCATAAAATCTCATCCAATGTATAGCATTGTTAGGAGTGCAATGCTGCATTACCAGTGATCTAACTACCTAGTGTGGGAATAGAACCCACAGCATTCTGCATCAAAGACAAGTGGGTTAATTGTTGCACCATTGAGAATACATACCCAAGTGGATGCTAATAATAGTGTTCTTTCACAGATTATTCTAGCCATGTAATTAAACACATTCATATGATGTTTTATGTGTTTTGAACCAAGGGTAAAAGGGGATTAGATATATTGATAGATATGGTTCTTTGATTTTAAAAAGATTGAAAAATAACATTTCTTGAACAGAAAAAGCTTACAAGATACATATTCATTTTAATGCCTGGCAACATCGTAAATAAAATAATTTTGTAAATTAAGATACATCAGGCGTTAACACTAACTATAAACAAGCATATGTTGGGTGACATAGCAAAGAAAAGTTGATTAAATCAGTAGCCTTAAAAGGAGTAAGAAAAAAATCCAAGTAAAATTTTGATCATAGGTCCATAGGAGAATACTAGTCTAACTGTCCCTGAAGGGCCATTTTAAGCCTAGCCAATGATCCAAAATGAAAATCAAACATTATACATTTTGTCTATGAGGTGAAGTCACTAACCATTATGACAAATCCACCAAGAAAATAGCCAGTAGAATGTGATCTAACTGAACACAAAGTAGTTGACCACAGTGAGACTAGAACCCCCACCTAACTATCAACAGAACACAGTACTTAATGCAAGTGCCACAGCACAAGTCTCTCCCATTAAATGTATATCTTATGCTTTGCTGCTATGGTCTCATTTTAGTTTTTCATCAATCACAACATCTAAGACACTGCTTCTATCTTGGCATTATTGGTTGAGTTGATGGGCAAGGAGGATATTAGTTCAGTGCATTCCTAATTAAAATGCATTATTATTATTATTATTATTATTATTATTATTATTATTATTATTATTATTATTATTATTATTATTATTATTGTTATTAGGGGTTAGAAGTAGAGGGAGATAGTTAGCAAGGATCTTATTGCAGTCAGTTTGGTGCAGAATGCTGTGCATTCAATTCTCACACGAGTTACTTACACTCCGAAATAGTCACTACTTCCATTAGTAACTATGACTGTGCCTACTCCCAAGATTACATGAATTCATTTAGTACATAATCTGAAAAAAGTTTTGAAGAAAGAGAATATTCCTGATATTTTGGCTGGGTGGAGACCAAAAAAGTAGATGCAGACAAATATTGTATTTCTAAGACAATGCTGTTTAAGTAAAGGATTAAGGCATGGATTCAGAAAAATCACTTATGTGGCTGTGTGAAGGCAAAATAACACAGATGATGTAGTATAATGCAAGTCAAATGAAACAGAGAATTTAGTGGAGAAAATTCAATAGGTTGAGCAATAACTGGCACAGCAGACCAGCAATTACATGACCTAATGAAACCAGTAGTGTACATGCAGCAAGCTTGCAACTGTACTCTTACCTGCATAACAAGGCACCAGAATGATCACAGCTGACAACACTGACAAGAGTTACACAGTAAAATCTCTATTTTTCACTATAAATGGGAAGAAAACATGTATAAGGTAGTCAAAAAGGAGGAAGAACAAGCAGATGAGCAAAGAAAAGGGGAGGGGAAAAGAAACAGCAGTATTACGTAGATAACAAGATTGTAATATTTTTGTGGGCAGATGCTCATTTTACATATTTCCTATGAGGGTGGAGGGGAAAGATAACAAGAGGAAGGTTTGGGCAGAAAAGATGATATAGGAATGGAAATAGTGGTAGACAAATACAAAAGACAGTCAAAGGCTAACAGTGGAGGAGGTGACAATACAAATTAGGTGGATAACAAAAAAGATAGAGACAGACAGAGGGAAACTGGCAATGTGGAGGACCAGACTACAGACTGGTGAGGGAAATGACATGCAAGGAAAAGGAGTGCCATGATGATGTCAGACTGACAAGCACCACTCTCATTGCTGGCCCCAGGTACTCTAGGTGTGCTGGTCAGGACTAAGTAGCTGTTGTAACCCTAACAGTCATGTGAGGATGTGCTCCATTTAGCCAATGCAGGGGTCCAGCTGCTCACTCAGCAAGGCTGTCATAAAAGCTTTGCCTCCTAATGGCTACCCCATATCAACAATGGACTTGACCTCTGGAGAGCACCAGAGAATCTTCCTGGTCATGTATTCTGGATGAGGTCTGTCACCCTGCAAAGGGGCTGACAAGAAGATAGTTGGGAAACCAACAGGTGATGACAAAGCTGGGGGGATAGTCTCCTATGTGACCACTCTCATGGTAGAGCTCGATTCTGGGACCACTACTGTTCAAAGAATTCACAGGTAAACTATATACTGCTACAAGCCTTGCCACCATCATAGAATGCACACATGATTTTCCACATATCTGCTCTGCCACTAGTCTCTCAGTATTCCCAAGAAATCATCACTTACTCTTTCACTGCAGTAAGATCCTGGCTCTCCACCTCTCCTTACACCTACCCCCCCCCCCCACAAACAAAAATAATAACAATAATGTTTTTTTCATTCGGAATACATTGAACTAATATCCTCTTTGTGCATCAATTCAACCAATAAGGCCAAGATAGAAACAGTCTCCCAAGCAAAATTATTAAATTATTAGGTGTTCAAGTTGATAAAAAAAACTAAAATGTGACTAGCAGCTACTACATGTCATAAAAAAAGAATTAGAAAAAAAAACATGAAACTGCTTCCTCTACAGGGCTAAACACTACATTACAGATGCTAGTAATCCACAGCCAGAATCTACAATCTCCCAGCTCTCCTGTATGCCTCACCAGTACTTAAAAACGTAAACAAAACAGATATGACTAAACTTGATATATGCTACAACAAAATAGCAAATTTCCGAAAACCCATCACTGTACTGTCTTAAAAGAACTAAACAGGCTAATACTTCCCAATCACTTACATTTACAACTAGTCACTGCTCATAAATTTATTTATACACCAGAAAAATGCTCCATACTTCATAACACATTTCAGCTCTTTCCCTGTGATAGAGACCTATGATCCGGCAACAACCTTGGTTTGGTTTACTCATAATCTAACTTAATTAGAGCACTACACTCATTCTTCCCCTGCCAAAATCTACCAACGCATATATCATAATGATACACTCTCATACCTTGATTAAATCTCTTACAAATGTTGTAATTTTCTACTCACTGCCTTTATTTCCTACATATCACATTACTATCATTGTATTTTTTTACTTGTAGTTTTAACCTACACCCACTTTTTCCTTCTTTCAACAAATAACTATCACTACATGCTGCTGCATATTCCCCTTACCATAATCTACACCAGTAACTCCTTATACTGAACCTTGAGTCTCTCCGTGCTTACACTTTTTCTGCTGTCTTCCTCCTTTCTTACTCTGTTTCATCTATTAACTATATATTTCCATCTTTCCTATTAGTGACCCTTACAGATTATTGTCAGTGTATACACCAGTCTACAAAAATGGTATAGTTTCCTGACTAATGGCACACTGTAAAACCATTGTTAAATACAGCTGTTAATGTACTCCTATGTCTCCATCTGATGTAAAAAGCTTTAGGAATTTCAGTCAGTAATATATAGATGCTATACTGTTTTCTATGTGTTATATATATTCTGTATGTTCTAATGTCTGTAATCCTGTGTAAAGCTTAATGTAATTCTGTGCAGCTTTTCCATACATATGTTGTATGTTCCAGTGTCTTTAGTCCAATGTAAAGCTAAACTGAAACTTTATGTGGAGTTTTTCTCCCTTGGCCTCCACTGAAATTAACTAACTAAATAAATAAATAAAAATAACATAAATAAATAACTATGCAAAGACAAATAAAACAGATCATATGAAAATATATTACAATAATGTGTGCAACATGGGTCAGGATGGATTAGATGCCCCCTAACCATTCCCCAAAGTGTGTGTTGTGTACGTGCATGTGTTTGTATGGCATGTGAACAGTGCAGAATTTTAATGAGGGAGTACATGTGACATGGATGCTGAGATGAACAACCTTAAGAGCCAAAAGTATTCTGCTTAAAGGAGCTATCATTGGATAGCAGGCATGGACTACCAGACAGTGTTTTACATGTCACCACAGCAACCTTGCCAGGAAACTCAGCCAGGATGCCAACATATAATATACAACATGTTCCACAGTTGCTTAGTGGAGTTAATGTACTATGACATAAGACAGCCACAATTAAACGTCAGGCAACAGACTGTCAGATGCATGCCTTTGGTATCCATGGTGCAGTTGACACTGGCAATTAATTTGAATGGACTGTGCAAAAAGTAATGCAGAGCAGAATGATTAAGGTGTTGTTTTTGAGTGGTAGGGCAAGGTAATGGGCAAGGGGCTATAACAAGGCAAACAATCATCTCTGAAGTAGAAGATGATACCTGGGAGAGTAGTGAAAGTCTCCTTTCAGCTCAGTCTCTATCATCATGATAACAATATGAATCCATGGAAATAGAATGACTGTTAGAACATGTCAGTCTGCATTGCCAAGGCATGTGATATAAAGCATATCAAAGGTCTATGCAGTGGTTTAACTAAGTAGCAACAAGGTGAAATCAGGCAATGAAAAAAGTGTCTTATAACATTAGTGGTATATACTTTCCCCTAGGCCTGACAGTCACCCCTATCAAATCAGCTTATTCTCCATTATCTCACCTGGTGCTGAAAAACAGAAAAGAAAAAGATGTTGATGACTCACATGTCCTATAAATAGCTGAATACTTGTACTTTCTTAAGTAGAAGTAACTACTCGTTAGTAATACTTACTGCAGAACTCACATTCATTGTCTTTAACCTGCTCTTCTCATACGCTAAAAAGGTCATGATGTCACTTGTTAGGGTCTTTGTAGTGATGCTGGCACTTCTGACCAAAGCAGGTGATACTTGTAGCATTGCTGATCTCCCTGGCAAGGCAATGTCAGGAATTCACTTTGTAATGGAGCAATTATAGAAGCCCTAGGCTCTGACAGTGGTCCTAATGCAAGTGGTACAGAAACATATTTGTCTTCCTACACCACTCACTAGCCCTTCTGCACTCAGTACCATCAGACGCCATGGCCACTTTATAGGTTGTGGTCTAGAATTAATTAATAGGAGTTTCATGTCCATAATCTGCAGATATCAAATGATACACATTGACAAGCAGCAGAGCAGTGCCCCAGTGCCCAGTGCTACCATATAGTTGTATGTTGCCAAACATCGCGCCATAGGGATGTTTGGAGAAAGCTGACCAAAATATATCTGCACTGTACAACTCACATCCTTGTCCATATTTACACCACAGTGCCATAACTTTACAAGACTGACTGATAAACCCACAGCCCTGCAGGAGTCATGGACCTGTTTTGCACATGTGCAGTTTGATTTTCAGTAATTCACACAAGTAAATGGCCAGGCCTGAGCCCCATATTGCAATCCAGGACTGGTACACAGTGAGTTAAATGTACAATTCAGAAACATTTACATTAAATTGCCTCTTTATCATAACTGCTTCACTATATGACTCAGAAATGCATGAAGAAAACAGCTGCAGCCATTGCAATGCTCATCTCACTATAGAAATTTTCTGGAATAGGAAAACCTGGTAGTGGATACTTATTTACTATTTCATAACTGAGTAGGTTGACTGATCTGTTGATCCTTTTCAGTCATGATCACTGCTCCATAAACAGCAAATACAGTAATTTTAAAGAACAGAATCAATATATAGTTTATCAAGACTTGTAATTTATATGAGAAGTACAATATTTATCATACATTTAAACATGTAAGGATGTACACAGTTTATGAAAAAGATAAATAAATTAGTAAGAGGACTTTACCATGCACAACAGTAATAATTATTACAATATATATTTTGACAATATAAACATAGACAATGCATTTATTAAAATCACAACTACCATGATAATAACTGTCTTGATTATAGCCTAGAATATTGTATGTACATTGATAAGAAAGATTAACCATTGTCATGATAACAGTTGCCTTTAGATTCTCTCTGAAGGTAGTCTATTATCAATTGTTTAAACTGTTTAGTAGTTTCTTGATTTTTTTCACTTTAGTTAGCATGTGACTCCAGGTGAAGGCCCTCAGTCTAGAGAAGGCCTTTTCTGCAATAGTAGTCTTAAATGGAGGGAGGATCAAGCTAAGACACCACCCAGAGAACTTTTGTGTTGCTTTCTTTGATAGTAATTTTATTTTTAAGTGATGTGCAATAACCTTATTTTATGATGTTGAAGATAAGGATAATTACAGGAAGTGGGTTAATTAGGGAATTGTTTTTGCTCTTTGTAGGACAAAACAATTGTACAGCTGTTATGTAATTTATTATTTATTTATTTTACATTTGTTTACCGGGAAAGTCCGACTGGACACAGGTCCATTTTCATTGGAGGCCTGGGGAGAAAAGCTCTACAATACAATACAGTGCATGAGAGAAGAGAAAAAAATAGAGCATACTTATAGCAAACATACACAACATGTTAGAGATAAACAATTGTTATAGTAGGCAATCATTGAGGTACATAATAAACTTAAAACAACATTTGTATTATTTTTACAGTTATAAGTTTTGTCAAGCAAATATCAACGGGTTCACAAGCTTTCAGGGGAACTGTTTATACTTACCTGTACATAGAGACATTCTCTTGGTTTGGGTTAGCCTGGGGAGTGGCAGGAACATAGCCAGTCACTTAAATAGTGGGTTTTCGGGAGTTTGTTTGAAATGAATAATGGAGGTGGTAGAATTTATTTGGCTTGGTAGTGTGTTCCAGGTTTTAGTAATGGTGCTGGCAAAGACGGATTTACCGGCATCATTTCTCTGTTGGATGACAGTTATGAGGTTCTGGTTACTACACCTTAAGGCTCTAGAGGGAATGTGGGGCTGAATTAGATGCTGAAGTGCTGGGGTTTTCTCAGGAAGGTAGTACAGTTTGTGTGCTATAGAGAGTTTATTGAGTAGAAGTATATGAGGCAACTCAAGCCAGTTGAGCTGCTTAAGGGATAGACAGTGGTGTGACCTATATGAGGCTTCAGTAGCAAACTTAGCAATCTTGCTGTAGCAAGATTCCATTTTATTTAGATCGGTTTGGCGGAGATTGGTCAAGATGGGAGAGGCATAGAGGAGGGTGGATAGAAGATGAATCCTTGCGATGGTTGCTTTGGTGTGTTTAGTCATAAACTGTTCCTGTAGAGGAGTCCAAGTTTTTTGTTAACTTTCTTGATGGTTTGTGCTATGTGGTTGGGAGAGAGGCAAGTGAGCAGAAAGACTGGATAACAAGAGTACACTTTTGTTGTTGGAGGGCGATTGCTCTATATCTGCAGTACATACCATGGTGCAGCATGTGTTGGTCTAAGAGGACACAAACCATATGCAGGTGGAGGGATTGAATGAGTTTTTAGTGGGTCTCCATAGCCACCTGCAAACAAGTGTGTGAGGATCACAAGGAAGTTTACATCAATGGATGCCTGAAATTGTGGCTCATCTGAAGGCAGCAGTAGCCCACTTAGGTATGGGCTGTGAGGCTTTATGAGGCACACAATGACACTATTATGCAACACATAGCTGATTGTGCTGCGATAAATACTGTGTATTTATGTCAAATACTGAGCATAGTAGACAGCTTGAGGTGGGAATGGACAATGGGTTAACAGAAAAGATGATGTTAATATGTAGAGCACATGCTAGAAATGCATTATTATGCACAGGAATGCATGGACTGCTGACAGGGTGAGAGTCACAACATAATCCATACTTACTGGAATGCTACAGGAACCTTTTTCTGTGATACTTAGGCATGTTAGGTGTTGCACTTAATGATGGTGCAGCTGCTACATGGGTGTGCACTCATCATATACCCAATTACTGAACATATCTGAATGTTCACATTTGTAGATTGTGATATGGTGCCTAAGAAGAGGAAGTGGCAGAAATTCCCAAGGCAAAGATGGAAGTGCTATTGCAGGCCATTTGTAAGAATGGATAGAGGCTACTGAAAACAGATAACAGCAACAGGCCCTTCTGTTCCCATGTGTGGTGTGAGTTGGTGATGGACACGAATGCTATCAATAGTCACAACAGTGCAGTCCATCAGATCTGATGCAAGGTCACCATCATGATCACACATGCCCACCAGATGGCCCATGCAATTA
Source organism: Protopterus annectens (assembly GCF_019279795.1). Classification (NCBI taxonomy): domain Eukaryota; kingdom Metazoa; phylum Chordata; order Ceratodontiformes; family Protopteridae; genus Protopterus; species Protopterus annectens. The sequence goes on along the minus strand of NC_056736.1, from coordinate 247,378,605 downwards.
CACAGAAGAAGATGGCCATGGTGGTATTCCAGCACTGTTGACACCCCTGACTACTGTAGAAGAGATCCTGTTGCCCCATCCAGAAAGATAAAAAATACTTTGATGACTGAGCCTTGGATGTCAGAGATTATTTGGATGCACCGTCCTGCATCTTTGTTTAGGATGCTGCTGGGTGATATAAAATTATGTCAGTGACATAGTATAAAGACACACCTGTGCAATATGTTCATGGGTGCCTAACACCACCCTGTGTCCTCTACAGGCACATCTGGGATGTAGACACAAAGGCATGCCATGCAAAGTAAGCTTGTTTAAAATTTTTGTATAGCTTTTATCAGTAATGTCAATGCATCTTATGGTAGTGTGATTGTCACATTTTTGTTATATCTCAGATGAGTGTTTTTATCTCTCTCTCTCCTTTCAGAGGTGTTACAGTTATCTGGTTCTCTTCCATGGAACAAAGCATGCATGATGTCCATGCTGCATTAGACACTGATGGTGATAGTGGCCTTCTGGTAACAGTCAGAGGGCACAGTGCTGATTTTGACAATGATGACTGTACTTGGTACACTGCAACCCATGTCCAGTGACTCATTGGTGTTACCTGTGGGACTCTCAAGTCATGCTTGCACATCTACTCAAGGTACATCCCTGTCAACTGGCCATGCACCTGCACTGGGCAACACCTTTTATACAGAGTAATGGGAAAGATTTTGGGAGTGGCAGGTCTGTGGCTTTTGCCACCTTTTCTCCTGATCATTACCTGTAATGGGTACCACAGTCAATATTACACAATGAATGTATAGTGCAATCATCAAGACACAGAAAGATGTCACCATTGTTATGGAATAGATGATAGATGTACTGCACAGCCTACATGATAAGGTACATGAGTGTTTTCAATATATGGCCCACCTCACTGGTGTGTTGGATAGGTCCCTGAGTACCTCCACTGCCTTTACATGCTGGGGTCAGTGCCATTCCCATAGCCACGGCTCATTTGACTCCACTATGTGTGCATCCCACGGAGCAGGCAGGTCATGTTGACATACTGCTTCCTCATCCACACCACCTGCTAGAAGAGTGACAGGTTAGGTGCAGCAAAGACACCCATGCAGATACTGAGTATGTGATGGTCAGATACATACCACAGCTCATCAATCACTGTCTCAGGATTTATTTCTGATACCAGGTGTTGGTGCCAGTGCCATTCCTTGGAGGGGATACAACTGTGTCTGAAGGTGTCCATATTCTGCAATATTCCCATATGAAGTCTCTCAACTGCTACAGACAAATACACAAAGTGTAACCACTGTGCAGAAGATGTGTGCCCTGTCAGTCATTGTGTACACTTACCCAGTACTTCTGGACACTTGCCTTCAGAAATACACCTCACCAAAATATACCCTGATTCCCACTAACCTGGTCAGATCAGACACTTCTTTCTACAGCCTTAGTAGGTCTCACCCCAACACAATGTCTGTTGCTGATTATTGTCACTCTGCTCCTCCCCACCTGTCTAAATTTTAACTACTGTGATGTATTATAAGCATTCTGTGTTTTAAGTACTCTACCCTGTTTAGAGAATTAGAAATTCTACCTTTGATTTGATAAAGTGTGGCAGCATTTCTTGATGCTTTTACCAGGCACTGAAGTACAGACTACACTGCCCTGCCTTGCGTTTGTGTGTGTCATGTAAAGTTAGAAGGCAGTATGGCAGTAGTTAAACACTGTGTATGTTACTCTGTTATAACCACTGTGTGGTGCTTATTTGTTTCTTTTTCTCTCTTTCTCTCTGCTTTATAGCTGGATGTTAGGTTCTCAGGAATATGTCTAGGAAACCATTGTTTTTATAAGTGCATTCAGGATGTGATACATGTGGGCCAGTGCATACCATGTGTACTAGATATGATATGTAAAATGTTGCACTGTTTATGTTTCGAAAGGGGTACTCCACTACAGTGCTTGCTCCAAGCTGAATTTACATTCTTCTGTCCTGTCTCTCTATATACTTGACTCTTCAGCTCTACTGCTTCCCTCCCACACCAACCTTCATCAAAATGTGTGTACTTGTCCTTCTGTTTGCAGTGCTCTTCTACTCTCCATGTATTTTTATCCTGCCATGTAAGCTGCATTTTCAATCTTATGTAATAAATAGTAGCTGTTTGGCACAGTACTAGTTTTAATTTTCAGGCCTTTTTTTGGTGGATGCTACTGTCATTGATCAGAAGGCTACTATACCAACTGCTCACTGCCTTCATCTCCATGCCTAGCTGTCACCTCTAATCCAGCACTTCACATGCAAAGTCTAAATGCTGAGTGAAAAGCTGCTACTTTCATTTCTCTTAACTCTCCACTTTTCTTTTCTCTAATGAGATGACTGTCTATTGACATTTACTTTTACACCTATCTCTTGGCCAGATTAATCGGAGTAAGAATATGCTCATGGGGACCTGTCCTGTGGCACAGTATCTCATCTTGTCTCTCTTACTAAGTACCCTACATGACTAGTTTTACACTTAGTGTAAACTCTATTTATTCCTGCAGATTAATCTCAATGAGTCCCTCTAATACCTTCTCCTCAAGACTGTACATAATCCATTCTCTCTTTACACCAGACCTTCTCTAAGTTAATTTCTTCCCTGCATCATCCTGTTTTTACTCAACTTATTTTATTAGATATTACTATGCTCACCTCTTCAATTCAGCAAAATGTTAAGGCAGTGATTTGAAATCATTTGGCTTCTGAAGAAAATCAATCTGACTCCAGTTATCATATATGTGTACAATTTCTAGTAGCAGTGTTCATGTGATGAAATTTATAATTTGATTGCCTAGAACCCAAAACATCATGGAGTGTCTCCCACCCCAATCTAACGCATGCTCTATTTCAACACAAAAGACACAATAGCAATGAAAGGTCCCAACTTAATAACAGAAAATTAAGAAAATAACTGATATCACTTAGTCTAGCCAATTAATGTAGAATATTTCATTAGCATTGTTAAAATACGGGGTATGTTAGTGCATTAAAGTAATCTCCTGACATTTGTAGGTGGTGAGAGCTGCCTAAGCTTATTAAATCTTCCCTTCGAATTCTACTTCCATAAACAGCTCCAGGCGTATTACCCCTTTTTTTGCCTTGTTACTGGCTATTACTTGTTCAGTCTTGGCTCTACTTTAAAAAAAAAATAGCTGGCTATTACTAGCTCAGCTACATAAAAACAATTCTAATTCAGAATTTTCTAACCAAATACACACTGCACAACAGTCTGTAACAGATCTTTTTTTTTTTTTTTGTAGGGAAGCCTCCATGACTTAATGGGTGTAACCCAGTATGCTCGGCTTTGCTTTACTCCCATTCCCTACCACCAAGTCCCACACACCCCATTTCCCTCTACATTTAAACCCGTCTAGCCACACTGTTTCTATAGATTCACCCAGTCAGAATCCCACTGGCTTATCTTTCTCCCACATCCACACCCTTACCTCCAGCAAACATCCTCTTCCAATCCTTAAATCTCCAATATCTTCCCAAATTTGTCTCTCTTCTCTACTCTTTCTACTTCTGGCAAACCCAAAGAATACTTAGTGTCTGTACTTGCTTCCACTACAAGTACTACAATCTCCATTATCAGCAATGCTATTACATATCCTTCTGTTAGTACTCCTTCCACTTCTATTATTACTTACTGTCACTACACCCTTCACACCTTATATCACCCACTACTTCCTCTTCACTTACACTCACTTTCACTAAATCCTACTTGGCTATTTCCCTTCACCTCTACACTAACTCAGTTCTACATTTCCTGAAACCATGCTGTTTCCCTATCTCATAATAGTGACCAGTTTCCCTTTTATCTAGTTTCAAGATTGTACAGACTCTTCAAACTTACTTTCCCCTACATATCCTACACTCCTATTCTGTGGTGATGTTCACCCTGACCCAAGTCCCCAAAACTGCTGCAGTAACCACTCCTACCATCTCATGTCATCTAATCTTGTTACCATATAACTCTACCATCTTAATATTCAGGGCATAAATAAATAATTCCTTTCCTTGTATACCTGGATGGGTTCCACTTTATAATCTTGAAATATTGAAATCTCAAATTTCAGTATCTTGAGACCATAAAGTGGAATTTTTAAAATCCCGAAACTCCATAAAAACAAATCCGGAAATATCGAATTCATGGTTATGGTGTTCCAGTATTTGACGCTGGAAGTAGTGTGTGCAGGATGCATCGTGTAGTGTGTGGATTTAGCTGGTATGTGAGGTAAGTGGGTATTTTGTTGGGTTTTAGGTATGTGTTTGAGTGTATGTGAGTTTGTTTGGAAGTTTTATGTGTGGGTTAGGGTAGGCAGGTAAAAGTATGAGTGTTGAAGTGTTGAAAGTGGTGGTGTCCATATATTTGTGATGTATGTGTGCGAGGGTATTATCGAGTGTGTAGTGGAGAGCTTGCTGTCTTTTTCTGTTTTTGTGCGATCTCAGAGTTAGTATATATAATAGGGGGTATGGGGGTGCATGGGGGCTTGCCCCCCTGATTATATGTAGTGTAGGTTTGTTGGTTTGTGTTTTTGTGTTTGTGTGTGTTTTGTTTGTTGGTTTGTTGTAGTGTGAGTTGGATGATGTATGTGCTATGTTGTGTATGGTGTGCTTATATTCGTGATTTTGTGTTTCATGGATAGGGGTTTCAGGATTTGGAATGTCCGAATTTATGGTCTCGGTATACTGAAATTTGAGAATTCAGTATTTTGAGATTATAAAGTGGAACCCCCTGGATGGCATCAAATAATCCTGCTGTGCTAGACCTCACAGGGATTTGACTAAAACCCACAACTACCTACAAAAAAAAAAAATACTTCCTATAGCTATAGTATATAATGCTTTGATCAATTAGCAAAAAAGAGAGGAGGCTTAGTTTTGCTCTACCTGTATAATATTTAGAGTAGCTAGTATACAAAGTAATTTCCATCTTTCTCCAAAGTTGAAATCTGGATCTCTATCTTAAAATTTAACAAAGCTAAATCCATTTGTATTACTATTCTTTATATTCCACCAAGTAGCTCTACCCCATTATATTGGGAAATATTATATCCTACTTTTCCATCAATATCAGCCTTGAAATGTTCATCCTAAGGGATGCCAATTTTAACTGATTCACCACAGCACTCACTAACCAGCCACTATACATGTATAAATCTATTCAAGTTTCCACAGTTAATCTATTCCAGTACTGGTTCATCCACTACCCTAGACATGATCTTTACTTCTAATCCTGAAAATCTTGCACAATTTTGAGTGCTGTCAGATTCATTAAGTGACCTCCATAATCAAACTCATCAGACCCATAATCTACAGCTCAGTCAGGAATCTCCTTAAATCTAATAAGGACATATTTCTTGCTGCTATCCAAGGTCACACGTGAAATTACCTCAAACAATTACCTCTCGATAATGCTGTCTCACATTTCAATGACATCAACTTAAACAAACTAAACTTTCATGCTCCTGTAACAAATAAAAGAGTCAAATGCTCTTCTGCTGTCTGTCTCACCCTGACTACTACCCAGCTCATACACTTGAGAGATAAAGTATGGTCCACCCAATAAAAGGACAAAACTGTTCCTCGCTTTCAATGCCACAACTACATCCATAATAAAACTAAATCCCAAGTCAACTAAGACATAAAAAAAAGTATTTTACTTCATGCCAGAACATCAATCCCTAATCCCCCAAATATGTTTGTTCTACTATGGCTCAAGTCCTTAGCTCCGGCAAACTTTCTCAATCTAACTCTATGTTCTAGGTTCATACTAGGCTATCTGCTGTTATGGGTTATTTTTAGCCTAGCCAAATTTCCTAGCCTAAAGGTAAAAATCAAGCCCTGTACCTTGTGTCTGTGAGGTAAACACCTTAACCATTAAGCCAACCCCAACCCCTTTCAATATTCACTTTGTTAATACTGACACATATCTAATTTTACTCCAACAATAATCTTATCTCTTTTGACATTAAACCTGTTTCTATCTCAGCTATTAAATGCTATCTCAGAAAGATAAAACTCATTGTATCTGCTCCCTTCTGCCTTCCTACTGAACATCTAAAACTAGCTGAAGACATCATTGCTTATCCCATTTCTATATTAATTAGTAGATCAATTCAGGGTTCCCACTTTCCCTTCCTCTGGAAAAAGTCATGTATCATCATTCCACTACATATAGGAAGGCTTTTATTGACATCTTCAGCTTCTGACCTACAGCCATACTTTTTCTATGCCTAAAATACTAGAAAATGCATCCATTCATTCATAATTACTAACTTTTCTCCTCAAAAACAATATCCTTTATTCTTCCCAGCATGGCTTCTTCCCATCCCACAGCACTGATATATCTGTTCTCCCCATCTACGACATTGTAAATAATGGAAGATATAACAATCTCCTAGTTTCTACAGTATTCCTAGGCTTGACAAAGGCTTTTGATGTGGTATCTCACTCTGACCTCCTACTTAAACTCTCCAAACTAGGACTCTCAACTAAAGCTGTTATCTGCTTCAAATTTTATTTTCAGTAAAAACACAAAGTGCACTACATGCTACCTCTTCCTTCCTTCCTATACCAGCAATTATTCCTCAAAGCTCTATCCTCGACCCACTCCTTTTCAATCTACTCCTAAATGGTGTGCCTTCCCTATAAACAAACTCCACTCTCATACATTATGTGGATGACTCCACCATTAAATTCTCAGCCCCCTCTATCTCAAGACTCCAAAAATGCTGCACAACTTTCCTTCACAATTATTGAGTAGTGCATAGTAAAGTCCAACATCATACTCAACCATAAGAAACAAAACTTATGCTAGTCTCTTCCAAAAGTGTATCTTCTTTACACAATCCACAAATTGTATAGTTATCTGATAGTACCATTATTGAACTGGTCTGTCACACTATATTACTCAGAATTACAACTGTGAAACACTTAAAATTCAATTTAGATATCCAATAAGTATTAAAAAAAAAAAAAACTGTACACGTATGCATCCAAAAAGCATCTGGCTGAATTTACTCTGAAAGCCAGAGCTGCTGCTTACCTTCTCCCCTTGACATATGCAACTCCAATCTTTACCACTTTCCAAACAACTGAACTCTCAACTTGAACAATCATATAAGAAATTATGAAATGTTTAACTAATCTCATCGATGGAAGCCACCACTGCATAGTTTCCAATAAATTAAAATGGCTAAATGTTCCCAATATCCTGAAATAATCAGTTAAAGACATTCTCCACCTACCAAATCTGTATCCTTATCTTCTAAAATTGTAAAGTCCTCCACATGCTCACCCATCCATCCTCAACCTCTTTTCCCATATGAGGACGGGTGTCACTTCAACAGACACAATCATTCAGAGCCAAGGTTTATCCAGCTGGGTGGCTAGCCCTGCCTCATTAGTTCATCCTTACCACACACTCGCACCTAGGTCCAATTTAGACTGTCCAGTTCACTACATGTCTTTTGAATGTAGGAGGAAACCCACGAAAACACAGGAAGAACATGCAGACTCTACATAGAAGGCACCCCAGCTGAGAAATGAACCAAAGAACCTCTTGCTGTGAGACAATGCTAACTTCTGCACCACAATGCTCACCATTCATCTGAAAATTCCTTGTAAAAATAAAAGCTCAACATAGCTCCTAAGAAAACTCACTGTATGCTATTTACTGGGCCAAAATATGGAACTCCCTTCAAACCTTCCTTCACGAAATAAACCTCCCAAAAAGCTTCAAACAGAGTGCTAAATCCTACCTTTTAAGTTCTAGTCTTGTCAATGATCTGAACCTCCTGGCCAACTTTTACAACTTCATCTCTTATAACCACTTCTCCATTAGGGACTTTCCTCTATAATATCGCCTCTGTCTACTGAACACTATTCTATAACTATTCAAATTATTTTTACCTGTAGAACTATTTGTCCTCACTTCACCCCTAACCTCACCACAATTCCATTTCCTTCCAATCCTGATTGCTTCCTGTGTTACATGATTTTACTTTCTATAACCTTGTCTGTCTAGCTCCTACATTTTCTGTAAAGCCCTTGACCTTATTCCATACTATAAAACTAAAGTTCTTTTAATATTTCTAACCATACTCCATATCACTTTGCTGTCCACACCATGATCTACTTATGCAGCTAGTCTATTTATTTCACTATGCACTTTTAAATTGTTTTGCCCCTGCTCAGTCTTAGTAATGCATGCTAACCTTAACCATGCCCCTCTGCCTAGCATTCACCTTACCTTAAAAAAGCCCTTTTTATAACAGCACCACTGCACAAGACATCTCAGACACACATCACACACACAGACACACACAGACACACACACACACACACACACACACACACACACACACACACACACACACACACACACACACACACACACACACACACACACACACACTACATCTAACCCCTAGCACTCATACTCCTACACACACACTATCTATTCCCTAACCCTAAAACACTGGCACTCACGCACATTACATTTATCCCTTCACCTAACCCTTACCCTAACACTAAAACATATATACTCACAGAAAAACTCCTTGCCACACAACGTACCTTTATTGACGAACTGGAACTTGCCCAAGTTAGCATTCACACAAGTGTTCTTTTGTTCACATTTTACAGTACTTACCAAGTCAGCTCTATTTATATATATATATATATATATATATATATATATATATATATATATATATATATATATATATATATATATAATCAAAATAACAAAATGCCAAAATCAGAAACCTGAAAACATTGAGACCACAACCTCAAATGATGAAGCAGAAAATAACAAAGGTAATGCAGCAGTATTGTGATATGTGGACTACACTGATATTAGGACACATAGCATAGCTGTCAACTTGGATTCATTATTTTCTGCTTTGACATTTTACTAGTTTGTGCTTTTAACATTTTAAGGTTATAGTCTTGATGTTTTCAGTTTCATGATTTTGGCATTTTGTTATTTTAATATAGACCCATGTATAAGTGTTAACAGATAAAAAAATGTTAAGACCACAGAGAAGAGTCTCAGTTACAAAAAGCTTCTTTAATGGAGATTACTTTCATGAGAATCAATGCCCAGACTTAGTAAAATTGTGTACAAAATGCAAAAAGAATAATCTTTAGCCAGGTGTGCAGAAAAAGAGGTATGGGTGATGACCAACAATACAGATAAACTATTTTTCAGAAACACAACACCAAGTAGCAAAATATATGTAAGAAATTAAAATAAAACACTGACAAAGATGCAGAGAAAGAAGATGATGACAAATAAATCAATCCACATTTACATTATTTAAATGCAAATGATAACACAGATAAGAAAGTGTAACAAGTATATTAAACAGAAAAGTAAAGAAGGTGGTAGACTGATACTAACATATACTATACAGCAATTAAAGACTATCTCAGTTATTGTGCATGGACAATAGAGTGATTAATAGTATTACATCTTAAAAGCACTTTGGAGAAAAATGGAGTAAAGCACAGAGCAAAGAATGCATTTTTCAATGTACTAGAAGAAATATAATATTTTGTTGCAATATAACTTAGCAGGGAACTTGGATTGGTAAAGTCAGCTCTAAACCCTATCAAGTGGCAAGCAGAAGTTCAGAGCTGATCTGATACAATCCAGTGTTGGTTTGTAATTTATTGTGCAACTGATTGGTAAGAGAAGATTTATTTTGATTTCCGTTATATTTTTCTTTACCTCTGAGTTTCACTGTTTGTAAGATGGAAGGTTGTAGTCAGGAAGATTTATATATTTTTACCTCTGATTTTCACTGCTTATTGTTAGAAAGGGATATACTGCAGACCGGCAAAGGCTCACCATCCAGAGAAGCCTAGTCAGCTGTAATTTAAACAGACTGTAAACAGGACAAGCCAGAGTTTATATGAAACAATTCATCATTGGTTTTTGACTTATTGTGCAACTGCTTGGTACGAGAAGATTTATCTTGATTTAAATATTATTTTTACCTCTGATTTTTTTCTGTTTGTGAAAAGAAATGGATAGCTTGTAGACAAGAAATTTTATTTTTAATGATGATTGTAATTGGAAGAGCTTGGAAAACTGTTGCTCCGTATATTAATGACTGGGCTAATGATATTAACATTAGGCAAAGTGGAAACAGAGCACATTTAGGAAATGAATTATCCACTGTCAGAAAATATCACATGACCCCCTAGTAAACATGATACTAATGTTGGCAGATTTGGAATTCAGGATATAAGTACTCAGCAATCTGAGAATTCAGAGCATATAGAAGATATAAACCAAAAAAAAAAAAATAAATAAAAAAGAAAGGAAGAAGTTCACAACAAATAACTAAGAAGGAAAAATAAATTGAGCAATGTGGGAAGATATACTAAAAGGACACTGTGTTGTTATGTAGCACACATATTACATAGACGGATAACTGTGTTTGATTAGAAAAAAATGAGTCTACAGAAAATGGCTTCTTTTTTCCAACAGAGAAGGTAAAAAAGAGATGAGAGGCAGGCTGAAAGGATGAAATCAAAACTGAATTGGGAAGGGCTGAAGAACATTACTGAGAAAAATAAAGAGGATAAACATCAAAGCTGACAACATGGATTGAGCTGTGGAAGTACAAAGATATCTGGATGATAATTTTATGCTTGCAAATGAAGTAAGCAATGAAAACGAGATTAACAAGACCAATGCTGATAAAAGTCATTCCTTTTTAGCAATTGGTAGAGTAGACCATACTGAATTAGACACGCAAGATTTTTCAGATTTGGTCAGAAATTATATAATGGTAATTAGATATTCAAGTATTAGAGTAACTGATACTTACAGCTGCAGAGAGAATAATGAATGAACATCAAATAGTGTTATGCTTGCAAGGAACAGAAATTTAGTATGTAAGCAGAGCCTTAGAATGCCTTAATGTGAGGAACTACTGAGCTGTTTTTATTCATGTTGGTACAAATAATCTCTTCTTGAAGGACTCTGACTGTTAGTATGGAGCTTAGATAGAGTAGCTTATACAGGTGTTAGGACATATTTTTTTCATAAATCATGCATATAAAGGAGAGTCAGGTCAGTGTAAATGAAATATATTTAGGGTAAACACTGACATGAAAAAAATGGCCCATTTTAAAAAGAGTAAATGTGTTGAGCACACAAGCTTAATTTTTGGCACACATGCATTTAGACAGGATGGCATGCACTTGTCAAGACAAGGGGACATCATTTTTGCAGCAGATATATCACAATATTTGACTAACACAAGACAGGATTTTTGCCAGGTCAGAAATTTAACAGTTAACAGACAGCATTTGATGTATCTGTGCTGTTTGTTAATGCTAAGATCATTACTAATAAAGTTTTTATTGGAAAATTTCACAAGATTGATGTCATTTGTGAAACATAGTTAAATAACAATTACTGGAAACCTGTTCTGTAAGGATATAAATGTTTCTTATTGTAAGAAGGTTGGGTATTATGATAGGGATTAAAGATTGTTATGAGAACTGTGATTGTTATATATTCAATGATAACACAATTACTATAGACTGTGGTACTTTGAAAATAAAGACAACCCTGGAACATGTAACAATTGTTGCAGTCTATAGACCACCAAAGACAAGTGCTGATAAACTACAGGAATTCATATATTTCTTACATGAAACATAGCAGGAGAAAGTAATAGTTGCTGGGTGCTTACATTTACCAGAAACAGACTGAAATAATATTGATTCAACACCATTAACAAGAGAATTATTTACAAAGAAAAACTCCCAGGGAATGGAACATACAGGAAATTGTTTGTCTTCTTAAGGAAATGACTGCTACTTTGTGTCAAGTTTTACCAACATTGTTATGCAATGATCATGGGGTTATAAAGGTTAAATTACTGGTGGATAATTCTTTCAAACTAAAATCTAAACCAATGCAGAAAAGATCAATATTAGACTATATGGAAGCACAACTGTCACTATGAAAACTAATTGCAGTGATACATTCAGAAGAAAAACTGGAGAAGGAATATGACAAGTTTTGAAAGGGAAATCATTTAAATGCAATATATATAAAAAAAATAAAAATAAAATGTTTATCTGGATCTATGCGCTCATCTTCAGGAGGATATATTTCCTTAAGAACAAGTTAAGATGGATGACAAAAATATAAGAAATGGAAAAGAGGTCAAACTATAACTTTGAAAACTGAAATAGACAAGTTGGACAGACAAATTAAATACAGCACGAGACAAGATAAAAAAAAATTAAGAACATTTATACAGAGATATTGATCACAATAAAAAATATTTTATAAAAACAGATGATATGGTAGGAATAAAACCATACAAATTCATTATCAAACACAACACATTATAAATATATTTATAAAATCATTTGAAAACAGTTTGGCTGCACAAAGGGGCTGATAGTTATATCAAAGTAACTTCATACACTGAAATTAAATTATGTTATATTTAAAGAAGAACTATGCAAACTGGACCCTGGTAAAGCATATGGAGAAGAAGGAATTAGTAATAATGACTTGAGAATACTTCAGCATTAGATTACATTACCATTCTGTATGTTATTCACTAGGTCATTTAAATAGGGTGATTTCCTCAGGACTAGAGCCATGCACTTGTTATACCACAAAGGAAAGGGGAATACAACAAACCCAGAGTCATACGGGCCCATAAGTTTACTTTTCTTGCTGTGGAAAAAATAAAGTAGAAAGTTATTTTGTGAAATTATTGTCAGAAATGAAAAGGATAGGGCTTGAAACCATATATAAGCATGCTTATATTGAACATAGATCTATAACCACCTATAACATGATGTTCTATAACAATATAATAACAGCTATAAATGAAACAATGTGATGGGATACAATTTATATAGACTAAACTACATTCTTTGATAGAGGCATACACGAAAAGCTGATCAATAAATTAGAACAACTAGGTACTGATGTAATCTTTATAAAATGGGCAGCTGCATGGCTTACAAATATGAAATCAAAAGTATCATACAGCAATTGGAAATTAAAAATTCTAAGTCACAGTCAGGGTGCCACATAGGGCTGTGTCACAGTGCCACACTTGCTTAGGCTGTATCTTTCAGATCTATATTTTTCAACTGTATACAGATGACTTGAACATCAGCACATTAATTTACATGTATTGTAGACAGAGCATGTTATAAAATAACTTTACTAGTTTGACCATTTGAGCAAAGGAGAATAATATGCTTATAAATACATCAAAAACTAAACATATGAGATCTGAAAAACTTGGACTGAAGGGTGAATATTTAATATAACACAAACTGAGTGAAACTGTAGATTCATTTAAGGACCTGGGCTTATGGGTAGGTCCAGCTAAGAGTTTTTCTAATCATTTCAACCAAGTGGTTAATAATAGGTATAGAATTATAGGTTGTATAAAAATTGAAGTCTAAAAAGTCAGAAATGATGAAACCATTTTTGGAACTTACATTAGATCCAAATTGGAGTATGAAATAACTATATGGAAAACCTATAATAAAACACACATGATTAAAATGGAAATAATACAGAGGAAATATATCAAGGGCATGCATGATCATGAAAATCGAAGTTATTATGAAATACAAAAATATCAGAACTTAATAAATATTTAAGTCAAGACCTTTTTCAGGTATATAGGACATTTAGATACATATATCTCTGGGAATGTCTGAGGTTATCAAAATGTAGTACAGAATCATGCGACAGCCTATGTAGGAAATTATGTAGGAATGAGCAAGGTACTAGTTGGTTCTGAGATAACAGTTGATAAACTGAATGGACTATCAAATTAAATTAAAGAAAGTACTAGTTTAGATACTTTAAGAACAACTGGGACAATTATTATGGAAATGACTGTTTTGGTAGGCTAGAAGGAAATTATTGTTTGTGCCCAAAATATTTGTATATATTTAAGAAAGAAAATGCTGCAGAGGAGAGTGTGAACATGCTAGAATAAGGCAATCTCTGGAATGCAGAGAGTGTAAAATATAAAAGATGAAATAGATTAAATAGACTGCCATTTTTCGCAGTACAGTTTCTCCTACACTACCTTCTTCTTATGTACATTAAATTTGCACTATCTCAGAGGAAGGAAAATAGGCCAATAACTATATAGAGAACTTTATTTTCTATATAGGAATTTGTTCCTCCTTTCTCCATGATATTGCTCAATAAACAAGACTTAAATGTTGAGTCTGTTGACAAGTGAGGCACTAAATGGGAGATATCTGATTAAAAGTCTTGCACTGTTTTATTCTGTGATAAAACAGCCATCTAATTTTCCTGGGATGACAGCTAATGACAGCAATCAATTCACCACAGCAAAATCAGGGAAGACTCACAAAAGATGAGGAAGGCTGTTTCCTATAGAAGTGCATTAATGGTTTCTGGCTAGTCTAGACTGCAAGTACGGTACAGTCCTTTATCAAAGGATTATCAGAAAGAGAGTCCAGAAAATAAAGGTCTGTGAGCTATATATGAATTCTATAAATGATTCTTCTTTTGTTCTCCGCTCTGTGTGAATCCACAATTTTGTGAAAAAGAAAAGATTCTCAAAAAGATGTGCTAGCTCATACCAGAATGATTAGACAAGACTTGACTTGGTTCTGGAATATTGATCAACCTTAACATCATTGCTACACTATTAAATATGTCCATTTCTGTAGTTTTTATTTATATTTCTACAAAAAGCACAGTCCCTCTGTGGAATGCTGGTAAGTGTAAGCACTAACATTCAATGACTTGTAAATCAGATGCATGTTAAGATTTTCTGCAACATGAATCATCCTCCAATTTAAAATCAAGAATCTTAGTGTTAGGTTTATGGAGCTAAATTTATCAGATTTCATCTTCAGAAGCTCACAGTTTTTAATAACTTCTTCATAATGCAGGCTGAGAAGTAAAAAATAAATACATTGTTATCATTGGTTAGTTACACCTTCCCAAGAAAAGTGCATAAATATGCCGCTCTATTCTAGTAAACCATATCTACTGTGAACAGTTAGTATAAGTACAACCTTTCCAAAGCAATCAATCAAGAACACTCAGAACTGAACACAAGGAGGTCAACATCAAGTGCGAGTACTCTTTTCCATTTTCCTAAGGTCTACTGACTCCAGAAATGATCACATTTAGGAATGAGTGCAAGAGACAGAGCCTCCCGAATGGAGGGTGTAGTCATCTTCACCACATATCGAAAAAGGGATTTAGAGAGCTTCCTTTGTCAGTCTTGATTTCAACTTTACTGTTGTTTGGTCCCGTTTTAGAACAGTTGTCAGATTCACAATATGCAGTCTGTTAGCATGTAATTTATATGCACTGCTTTCCAGTCTAATATCTCAAAATATAATGAAGACATTTGTTGATCTGCAAAAGATTACACTGCTCTCCTCATATGGTGTTGGCTTAATGGGTAAGACATTTACTTACATACACAAGGTACAGGGTTTGATTCTTCTATTTGAAAGGGAAACTGGCTAGGTTCAAAATTGCCCACAAGGGCAGATAGCCTACTAGTTTCCTATGATCCTAAAACAGTTATAATTC
Organism: Protopterus annectens; assembly: GCF_019279795.1. Lineage (NCBI taxonomy): Eukaryota > Metazoa > Chordata > Ceratodontiformes > Protopteridae > Protopterus > Protopterus annectens. The sequence goes on along the minus strand of NC_056736.1, from coordinate 247,362,955 downwards.
TGATGCATACCTTGATAAGATGTTATGCTGACATCTCTCAGATTTAAAGATTAAATATTGTAAGCATGGTCAGCAATCTTAAAATGTGGTAGGAAGCCTACTGTTTGTTGGTTGACTGATGCTCAGAACATCATCACTGGATGATTGTTAATATCTTGTAATGACAGACGGACTTGTTGAAGAGTGAGAACACGAGTGTTGTGTTTTCATCACTTTCTCACTCTTGCCCATATATATCTTTTAGTTGGTGTTTATGTATGTATGTATTCTGAGTATGAATCTTGCCCCCACATCAGAGTATAGTTAATTGTTTAATTCATAAGCTGCTGAAGTTTTAGATATTTTGGGTTAAATAATTGCATGTTGATTAAGTGAGATAGAGTTATTCATAGTAAACCCAAACAGACTTACATGTTACCTCTCTGATTATGCAACTCACATTAAAACCAATGCAAGAAGATTTATGTATCTATCTATAGCTACTGATTGATCCCTAGCAGTTTATCAAGTTTTTAGAAACTCGAAATTCATATAGCCGAGTTTTTGAAAACTTGAAGCTTTTGAATGGAGATCGCAGCACAGCTAGGATCAGGAAATTTACCCTTTCTTCACTGTAGTGCAATTTCAGAGTTGATATATATATAATTTGCAGGGTGATGCAGGGAGACTTGCTCCCCTGCATAAACACAAAAAAGTAGATTTTTTTTTTTGATGTTTGAGTTTTTGGAAACTTGATCATATGATCTTGTCAGTATGAATTTCGAGTTTCTAAAAACTCGATCATATGACACAGATCCCTATAGATACATATATAGATATTGATAGATCAATAGATAGATAGATTTTACTCTGCCTACAGCACTGGGAAAATATTGTTTCTGAAGCTGCTTACCATACTTTTTGAAAACACTTCCCTATCATAGACCTTTCGGCTAATGTTAACAGCTCAAACCATGTAGCTCTGGAGGCCCACTGTGCTGCCATTCTTCATTTGCTTTCTAATCTTTGACCAATGCACATAAGATGTTCTTCTCAGTTGATGTTCTCATATTTTTATGATGGTGTCATTCATCCTTCTTCCTTAACTCATCTACCTACTTTACTCTTGCCCCACTCCGCATAAACTTATTATTGGCCTTCTTTTCCATTTGGCAACTACAACTGCATACCTATTTTTCCTGTTATCTATTACAGAGTCCCAAAGATTATACATTAAATAATATGGAGTTTCTACCAACAACAAAAGGTTGATTTTTGTCTGGCAATGCTGTAAAACCGAATATACATTCTTTATGTTAGTTTGAATAGCCTGCTTACATTCAAGGTATGCAATGAAGAAATCACAGGCTTATAAAGTTTTTACTGATTTTCTACAAATCATATGGTTTTGGAAAAGCTCTTTCTTTTTATATGAAAATGTACTGTGGTCATTATGCTGCAATTAAACCTCACAAGCAGCAGAGTATCTAAAGTAATGTGATTGTTTTAACAGACTTGTCTCTTCTCCTTATTAACTTGTTCCAAAACAACACCAATCCACAGAAATATTTATGGATGCTGTTAATCTGTTATTATGGGAATTATCTTGATGCTGTTAATGTCCCTAAAAATCTTCTTCAGTTGCCTTTCATTGTTCACTGAAATGATTTTTTGTTCTGATAATGATTGAAGCTGCACATCTACTACTTTTGCTTTAGGAGGGATGTTTTTCATCCCTGCTTCATTCGAACAGCCATCCCCAGTACCTTACATCCACCACTGGGTCTACCTGTCATTCCAGTCTACCCTTTTATTAGCACTGATTTGGACCTGGAAAACATAGATGTTAACTGTATACTAGATGGGTGGGTGGTGCGGTCCTATTTCTACTGCTTTTGTTTTTCTACATTACGGCCTACCTGGTTTATCTCTCTCTCCCTCTGGCTACATGGTGACATCATGGGGGCAGGATTGCAGTGGGAACATATGACATTTCTCAGTTAGCTCAGCCATGCTCCCCCTATCCTGTATAAGACTACATCCTCTCCTACACAGCCCCATACTTCACCAGTGACATCACAGGGAATGCCCACATAACCACCTTCCTCCTTGAATGGGCATACCCTCACCCCTCCCTGCTGCTCTATCAGATGTCCGGCCCAATAATTGAACCAGGATCTCCTGAGCAATAGTCAGGGCTTATCCCATTATGCCACTGCAGTGGCTGCATGTCTATGACTTCACATTTATTGACTGCTATGTATCATAGATTGAGCACTTGATTCAAAAGTTATTCAACATTTAAGAAAAGACTGCATGAGCATCTAACAGTCATAGTGGAAATGCACAAGACAGAGTAAATAAGCACTCATAATGTCTGAAATATTTGCCTGTTTATTCATATCAGTTTACTGACCAAGATGTGATAATCCCCATTTTACATAGTGTATGTAACTTTGACTCACCATAATAAATGACTGTTTTCCTCTGGCTCTGTATATATGGTTCCTTTTCTAAATCTTTATGACTGATTCATGCTATTTAGATATTCACAGCAATTTCTTTTGGGTGTTGTTGCCATAAACTTGTGTCTGATAATATATTTGATTATACAGTGTTATGAAGTCCTTGTATCCAGGTTATAAAGGTTTGTATCCAGGTTATAAAGGTTTGTATCTGGGTTATAAAGGTTTGTATCCAGGTTATAAAGGTTTGTATCCGGGTTAGAGATTGAAAAGATTAATGAAATTAGTTCATTTTTCAAGTTAAAAGAAATCAGTTGAACTCTGCAGTTGCAGGTGCTGCTTTCATTGCATTGCATCGAGTTAATCTGACATTTAATGACTCTAATTTAAAAGGCATAGGATGGATGAATTAGAGAGGGCTGATTCTTGGTTAACAATGCCAGCGATGTATGTGTTTTAGCCATGACAGAGGTTTTGCTGGAAAAGTGACAGTGACATGCATTTCTCTTTTATTTTCAGTGAGGTTAGTCTGTACTAAGGATGAATCATCCAGATCTTAGAAAAGGAGGTGGCATTTTCCTACTATCCTGGAATATTTCGCTGTTTCCATCCCAAATGTTTTGTTAACCTATTTGCATTCACACTCCTTCTCTACCAAATTTAAAGATCGACTGTTTTCTATTTTTCCATCATGTGTTTTAGGAGAGATGTGTTAATGTTTGAAGACTTATACAATGACTTCTTTAGTAACAATTAAAATATGCATTTCAAAATCCCTGCACTATCATGGTCTGTCAAAGTTTTTAATTCTCTCACTATATTGAATCATAGAACAGAAAATACTATGTAGCTTAACATAATGAGTAAAGGCAATTTAACTAGCATCATATACTACTGTCATGGTTGAGAAATACATTCAGTTCTGTCTTTGCAACATAGGCTTTGGAGCTAAAACTGTGAAAGGTGACTAGGAATTACAGGTTCACGTACAGAACTCAAAACTGCAACACGTGCTGGGTCTTAAAGATTCCTTCATAGCCCTGCACTTTTGCTTTCTAACACAAATTTTCTTTGGGATGTATTTTTCATCTCCTTCCAAGAGATATAAGGAAAGATAATAACTGACTACTTAAGATGTTCAAGCAACTATTCAAGTGTAAAGTTCACAAATCTTCTGTGTGGAACAGTTTGGCTTTATATGAAATTACAATGTCTTCTCTGTAACTCTAAAACTTCTGTACAAAAATCATTCAGAAAAGCAAACATTTTTGTTGTCCAGAAAGGAGAGACTTAACAGATGATAGATTAGGCATTACTTGGAAACAGACTTATAGCTTATGTACATCCATCTCAGGGGTTGTGTTTTTTAAACAAGTGCAGTGACTAAGACATTTCATAAAGAACTGACGCTTTTAAAAAACTAGATTCCCAATACAGTTTTGCATATGTACATCCACAGGGAAGTTACATATTTGCCTTTCTGAACAGCGTTCTGAGCACCCTAACCTTGATGCTGATGGGTTTGGCCTTGGCTTCTGAAAACTGTGCATCTCCTGCTTTGGTTGCACTCTTACAACTCTTGCCTCATTTTCACCAAAGATTTCATGACTGACACAAAGAAAGAAGTGGTAAATTTAATTCCTATTGCTCATCATAAAGTACACCTACCATCTTCTGTCCCATTTCTCTTCTGCCCTGCTTGGCCAATATCCTAAAGAAGTATTTCCAACAAGATTGAAAAATATTTTGATAACTAGATGTACTGCCTATCCAGAAGCAAGGGTTTAGACAGGTTAACAGCAAAATGATTGGCTTTTGGCTACTGATAGATCCTGTTTATATTCAAGGTCCTTTTGAAAGCATTTGCATTTACAGATCTCACTAATGATTTTTAAGATTATGTAAATGCACTTCTTATAGTTAGTTTTTTAAAGTGGACCTTGTGATTGGAAATGGGTTTGCTTCACTGGTCGATGCTTTAGGGTAAATGTAAAACATGCTCTGTCTTATTAAGTGACAGTGTTATCAATGATCCTTCAAGGCACTGCTTTAGGGACCTTATCTTTTATATTTTACATCAGTAGGTTAATACAGGTGTTCTCCACTCTTAAAACAATACATATTGTAGACCACTACTGTGGTCTGCAGGTCCTCATCTCAGCAACCTTCCTTGTACTACAATACAATATGATCTGCCTGCCATGAATAATTGGTTACTGGACAAGCACTTTCTTATAAATGAGAAGGATTCAGAACCAACTGTATGCAGTGCACACCACTCAAAATAAGGCCCTGGGAAATGGTGTGCTCAGTGTGATTGACACAGACTAATTACACACGTGTTACATAATGCATATTGATAATCACAACAGTTGTATACTACAGATGTTCTTGAGTGCATTACAGTTGCTGTACAGTATGTAAACATATGTGTTTGCACATTATGCCTGTAATGCAATTTTATTTACAAATAGTAATGACATCTGTTCAATTATGTTTTGTTAAAATTATGTACATAGTACATACACTTTGTTTTTTATTTGTTTATACTGTTTGGCAATGATGAACAGTCAAAATGCAATATATTCAATGTAATAATGATATCAGAGTTTCTAAAATCAGACATAGTTGAGAAATGGGCCCTCATTCAGCCTATGTGTAGCATAGTGAGGAACAGGTTTCATATGCCTTTTAAAACTGACAGGGAAAGTTATGATAGTTGCTGAATACTGTTATGACACACCTACAATAGTAATGCATTCAAACATCACTGGTGCATCATGATATGCAGGACAAAGGCAGAAAAGCAGAAAACTGAAAGAAATTTAAAAGAAGAGTACACACACAAACATTATATATATATATATATATATATATATATATATATATATATATATATATATCTTACCTAGAGACAGATAAACATAGATAAAATACACACACACACACACACACGCACACACACACATGCGCGTGTGTGTGTATAATGAGAAATTACAGATTATGACTTCTGAAAACCTCCACTATGAAGGAGACTTCTGAAAACCTCCACTATGAAGGAGGCTAGCTGTTAGGGTGGGAGTGTGAAGGGACGAAAGTACTGTGAGTGAATGAGTGAGTGAGAGTGTGTGTGTGTGTGTGTGTGTGTGTGTGTGTGTGTGTGTGTGTGTGTGTGTGTGTGTGTGCGCGTGTGTGTGGAGAAATTACAGACTATATCTTCAAAAGATCTCTAATAAGAAAAGGAATAGTTGCTGGGGTGGGCTCACAATAAAAATTAAATCACAAATATTTCTCTTAAAATCATTTAACAACAGAAATCATAATACCTAAACAATGGAAGAAAGGAAAAGAAGAAATGTAATGAAACTAGGTTGAACACCTAGCATTTATGCCCCTTAAATATATTGTTTATATTGTACCTTTTTCAAGGGCCACTATCTGAACTTTGTAACAACACACAACACACACACACACACACACACACACACACACACACATACACACACACACACACACACAAGAACACAGTCAACTCATTGAAAGCATTCAGGAATTTATTTAATAGAAGGCATCCAATACCACTTCCTCTTCTCTGTCTTCATCAATAGACTTCCCAGGAACCTGCCCGTCATCCCTACCTTGCTAGTATATTGAAGACATAGAAATACAGAGGTCTAATTCCATTACCTTCACTTTAAAGTCAGAACTTGGGAATGGTCTGTATCTGTTCTTCAAGTGACTTCAGGATGCAAATCATCTTCTCAGCCTTTAAAAAATCACAATCCATGATATTTGGCACCAGACAAAAACTCAGGCCATTTCCCAAAAAGCAGCACATCCTTCATATCAATCTTAAGCCAAGTGAGCATACAGAACCCTTCTTCTACCCACCACTCTTTCTTAACCTGCAAGATCATATTAAATTATTGAAAGCAAAAATCTTTTCTGGGCTAGGAAAATGCATGACTTCCTCTCTCTGCAAGGAGGGTATTCTATAGGGAGAGGTAGTCTACAAGCCCGATTAGAATATAGCTCTTCATTTAATTTTGCTGGATCCAATAAAAACACTCCAGTGCTATAATGTCAAACAAATCGTCAGATTTGTAACCTTCTTTCCAAAACAAGAACCCAAGTTTGTGACTCGCACAAAGGCAAAATGGCTTCCTGTTGAGTAAAAGACACAATTGCCTCTAGGCAGCCAGCTGTTCAAGTTGATAAACCAAGATTCCTTCTGTTCCTTAGCAAGTCATCTAACTCTTTGGACTTCCATCTGCTCCTGAGGACTTTTACCTGCCTCTTGACCAGCCCTCCCCTCATAATAAATTCCACTGCACAGATTATGCCTTCTCACTTATTAGTCCTAATCTCTGGGAATCTCTACATTTAAACTTAAATGACAAAGATCACCATTGGCTCTGGTAAATCTACTTCACATCCAGAAACCCTGTGTATCACAGAACATGAGTCACAGGATGAGAAAGCACAAAAATCACAATCTCTTTGCATCCCCATTGTGGGTTTTGTACCTTCAAATTTAAAAGACAGTCATCTATTTCATGAATTTCATGTGTATCTTTAGAAACATTTAACCAAACTTTAAATATAGCACCTTTTATACCTCTGCCATAACTTAGTTTCTCCTATTCTCCACTGCGGCTCGAGTTTTACTCTTTTATTCATCTCTCATTGTTCCCGATTTCCATAGCACTCTGTTACAGGTTCATAGATTCATAGTTAAGTAGTAGGCAAGCTGCCCCTGTGTGCCATTTTAAGCCTTGACAATTTCCCTTTTTGTGTTTGAAATAACCTATCCCATTTGGCTGTAGACTGGCCTTATGCATCCCATGGTTTTTAGTTGTATATTACCCCCTAAGGAGAGTAACTGGGATCATACCGTAGATAATGAATGGGGACCATGCATGGGATAAATCATTTAGAGCTGCATCTATCCATTAGTAGTACAGAGAGCAGTCTGAGGGTAAATTTTCTGTTTCCCAACCATAGATCTAAGTTGAAATTGAAAATGGATGGGCATGAACTTTGTTTTATGTAGAAAGGGATAGGATTTTTTCCACAATAGCAGTATCCTCAGTGAAATATGCCTGTCCCTCCAAATTATTCTACTGATGTTGCAGAAGAGGTTTAGATCCTAGACCAAGTATTTCTGATGCCATTGGAATTGGCTATGTACAGCAAATTCATCAGTATTGAGTTGGAGGATGCTTTGTATGCCAGATACAGGTCACTTCTTAGCAATCTATAGGATACCAAGCATAGTGACCCAGCTTTGAGCCAGTCGATGTAACACGTTGTTTAGGCCTTGTATCCTATTAGCAAGGCATCTCTGTGGGAGTTCCACTTGTTGCATATGTCTATGATTGGCCTAATGAAGGCTGTGTAAAGTGGGGCAATGACATCCCTAGATCTAGAAACAATTCCTTTGTTTATAAGCTGTGCAATATAAAAGGACTTTCTTTCAGTAATAGTCACTTGTTGGTCAAAAGTTAGGTCACTCTCCACATAAGTCCAAAACCCTTACTAACTGGGTCAGTTCTTAGGGGCATATTGTCAATGTGGTAGTTCCATGGGGTAGATGACTTCCCAAAGAATACAATAATGCATTTTTTGGCATTTAGAATCAGGTCATGATTTCGACACCAGTTATTTATTTGAGACAAACCTTCCTACAGGATGACAAAGTTATTTGGGGATTCAATGACTGCTTCTAGCCTGAAGTCATTTGCAAACTTAATAAGTCAGAGCCCTTTGGTTTTGGCTTATACTTCAGAAAAGTGGATGCCAAACAGTAGAGGTCCCAACACAGAACCCTGGGGGATGACACTGGTCTCTTTGTGGAGGTAACCTCCCCTATTTTGATTATCTGTGTCCTATCTGTGAGCCAGTACACTTTTGCCCACCCATCTCTTCTATCCTACCATTCATCATTTTTATCCTATCCCCCTTCTTCCACACATATTGTAAATATTGCACATACTACTTAGAAATAATCTTGCTCAGTGGATATGATGCTTGTTTGCATTCTTCTCTCTGTTATTTTCATTTTATTCTGATATTTTTGTCTCTGTTCCTGTCATTAAAGGATTCTGTTAGTTTTCACTGGTGGGCTTCAAAATGGTCCATGTGAATCAGTGCCTTATCCCAGTCAAGACATTTAAATAAAATAAACAAATGTAGTCAGTTATTAGAAGCAAAGCTTTCCACAGAGAGGTTGTACATCAAAGATTTTTAAACATAGAGACTGAACTGCTGTCTTGATCTCACTGAGATACAATGCTGTATTACATTAGGACTTCAAAGACAAAGCCTCATGGCTATCTAGTGTTAGTTACACACAGATTACTGAAGAGATCTCTTATGCTGGAGTACGAACAGCATACAGTTGAGTAAAACTCTTTTAAACAAAAGTTATCATACTTTAATTTCTAACTGCAGGGGTTTTGCTGTCACAAGAGCCTTTCTGAAGGGTAGCTGCAGTTTCTACAGCAGATAGTATGCAGCCATAGTACAATTAATATATGGTTTTATTTGAGAATCTTGCCAATAACCATGGCAATAGATTCAACATTTACAATATGCAGCAAACAAATAAATCCAAACCAGCCCAGAAGTTGAAAATGTTGAAACACAGGTGGCAAGTAAGAAGGTAGCTGGACCACAAAAAAGTAAAATCTTCTTTTTAAAACAAAATGGTGAGTGCTTTCGCAATGGTAACCATTGCTTCATCAGACAGTTCGTTCAAACAGCAACAGCAGTTAAATACTTTAATTCATTACTAAAGCAACCAATCCTACCACTCAAAGTTAATTCAGCACTCAGCAATCAATTAATTACTATGGCTATGTTTTGCCCTTAGTTAATTGCTGAAGTCAGAAAAACTCTGTTTAAAAACCACATGCTCAAAATGTAAAGACAAGAATATGTGGATAAATATAAATAAAATACATAAAAAGTCAATGAATAAATACATATACTCATGTTCTCCATTTTGTAGCTACTTATCTGCGTGGGTATAAACATAAATATATATATAAAAGTATAAGCAGTACACACTCAACTTAATACATATATTATGCCTAATAAATGCACATGTTGTCCACCTAATAAATACATATGCTTTAATACATACATCAACAAATGCTTGTCTTTAGTGATATCTATGCTAGAAGCAGCTCGAGAAATACTGTCATATTGACCCAAAGCCCTGCATGTGTTTATGTAGTCTTCTCTTGTTAAAATAGTATTATTATTATTTTTATTTCAACCTTCTAGATTTTAGCACTGGCTTCAATGGAACACTGTCATTCAAACCCAAACCTCTGTGTGCTCCTAAACGCAAAATCCATTTTACTTCCATATTTTCAGTAGTACTGACTATGTTCCCCATCCTATTGCTGACATTCTGAATATGTAAAACCTGAAACAAAAATATATGGTCATCCCCCTTATCCAATGTATGCTTAGCCAAAGCACTACACAGTTGCCCTTTTCTAGTGCAGTAAAGGTGATCCCTTATCTGTTCCCTAAGGTGACGGTTAGTTTTGCCAACATAGAAATGGAAACGTTGTGCAGTGAGCTACATACACTACATTCTTAGTATTGCAATCAGCAGAATTCCTTAGCTCCCATAGATGCCCTGTTTCAGGGTGCTTAAAAAACCTTGATTCATCTATATAAATGCACTGTGCATATTTTCCACATCTATGGGTACCATTCACTGTGCTATCCATCAGAGTAGGTATCCTTGGATAGCAAAGCTGCTGTTTCATATTTTTTCTTATTTTAAATGCAAAATGTGGTTGTCCACGCACTATGTTGGTGGTATCCTCATCTACTAACAACATATTTCAATTTTGTCATATGATGGTTTCAAACCTTTTCACATCTCTTGTATATGGTAAAACCATCGGAATGTGTGATAATACACTATTCCTGATACCTACCCTGTCACTACCTGCTCTATCAGAGTAGAAGGGCTTAGCTTTACCTTTCCTTTCTTTGTGTACATTATGATACAGCTTATCAAGTTTCATGTTTACTATACCCCCTATTAATGAAACCTGTTCTTAGCTTAGTTAACTCATTTCTATACACTTCTTCTTGGCAACATAGGCGAGATGTTCTCATTGCCTGACCTCTGATTATGCTAGGAAAATTCTTAGGGTTATGCATACTGTTTCTATGTAGAAAAGATGGTCTGTAGCATTGTTTCCTATGTAATTTTGTAGACCATTTGTCATTTTCTCTGTATATGGTAACGTCCAGGAAGTCTAAACTCATATCAGAACAGTTTATCGTAAACTTTAAAAGTCACTAGTAGAATTTAGGTATGCATACAGGGATTTAAGTTGTTCACCATCACCTTTCCAAAAAATAAAAAGATCATCTACGAAACACCTATAAAAGTCTATTTGGGGATTACATAACAGATGTTCATATTCCCAGTTAACCATAACCAGGTTTGCATATGTGTTGGCACAACTTGTGCCCATGGCAACCCCTGACAACTGCTTATAGCATTTGCCATTGAACATAAATATGTTGTGCTCTAGTACCAATTCTAGTAACATACAGAGAAAGTCTGTCTTAGTATTAGAGAACTTTCCCTGCCTTGTCAACACTAATTTCACCATGCTTATCCCCTGGTCATTGGGTCATACCTCTCAACTGTCCCTGATTTTCAGGGATGTCCCTGATTTTGACTTAAATTTTAGCTCTGTCCCTCTTCATCACTCCTAACACTGGTGCATTTTGGAGGAAAGGTCCAGAATTATACTTAATAAACAATGACAATAATTAAGAGTTAGAGACTTCTTTTCTTTCAGGAAATGTATATTAATTCACATTCTCTTATTCTGTTAATGTCTCAAGTTAATAGAACTAATATTTTAAAAGGGTCTCTAACTGTCCCTGATTTTTTCTGGATTTGTCCCTGATTCTGTTAAAATTTGTCCCTGACTGGTTGAGAGATGTGCATTGGGTATACTTGTGAATAAAGACACTACATCTATTGTGACCAGCATTCCCATATCTGCTGTTTCCATTTGCTTCACTGCCTCATAAAGGTCCACTAAAAACTGTTCTGTGTCTTTCAAGATATATGTATATTCATTTAGTGCTGTCTTCAATTCCTTATCCAGGTATATAGGGATAGGTTCTATTAGCCATCCTGCCCCTGCTACTATAGGTCTAAATTTCGGGTTATATGGGTCTTTGTGTATCTTGGGGAGGCCATGGATTTGAGGTATGAGTGGATTTTCAACAGTAAAATAATTAAAAAGATCTTTACTTAATAGTTACATACATATGCATTTATATAAGGTACTGGAAATCTGTTCACTCATTTCAAACACAATTGTTGTTGGTAATTCAACATATACATTTGGATCCAATAACATTTCTTGCATAGCTGTATTATAAAAGTCAGCATTCAATATCACCACTGGTCCCCCTTTATCAGTGGGTCTTATAACTATGCTATCATTAGTCTGCAAGTCACACAGTGCTTTGTGCTCACTCTTTATCAAATTATACTTTCCTTCTTCTAAAAAACTATTGTTTCCTTTGCTATAAATGGCATTTTCACAAGCTTTTAAGTAGGTTTCTATATTATACGGCAATATTAATACATACAGATTGTTTTTCTTAAACTGAACATCCCTTGCCTCATTGCCATTTCCAAATTGTTGTTTCAATGTTACATTTCTAGTAAACATACATAGGCATACCAGAAATTCACTAATATCCATTTTAGTCGAAGGTATAAAATTTAAACCTCTGTTTAATAAAGAAGTCTCAGCTGCACACAGTTCATATTTGGAAATATTCCATATTAACTCTCCTGCCCATACCCCCACATTTTCTTCAAAGTGTGAGTTTGTAACTGACCTGGTGCCTTTTTCCATTTCTGGCCCCTGTAAATGTCCTGTTCCACAGATTTTCTCCTCCCTGCTTGAAATGGTAGGGGTAGAACAGGAAAAACCTGTTGTTGTCCTCCTTCCATATTAATCTTCCTTCTTACCACAGCTGTAGTTGTAGAGGCAGTTGTTGCCTTATCATTGGTTGCCAAGGACGATGGCACTTCCATCGGTGTAGAATAAATGGAATGTGCCTCATTTGGTGAAAGGACACTCCCTCCTGGCTGTTGATTCATTGTTCCTCTTCCTCCCCGAGTGCATTGGTCGTCTCTTCAGACTGTACCCAGTATTCCGCCCTCGGTCTCTCATGCTGCTCAAATGATTGAACTCACCCTCTCCTCTGTTGATAGGCTGTTGGTGGTACCTCTGACTGCCCATTGATTTCTCTCATAAATCACAAATTGCGGTTGGTAGTAGACTGCTCTGCAGACAGTGCAGGTTTCGGCCAAGTAAAGACATGCTGGTTGGTGAAATCTGTTAGATCCCTACACAGTTTCTTTTTCTTTTGCTCAAGCAGTCTGGTTTCATAACGGAGTATCTTATCAATTAATTCATGCATGAACACTTCAGTAGCTGCTTCCCCATAAAGCACAGACAGTTCATGTTGTTGCAGACATATCTTTTCATTAAGCTCTTGTTCCACTGGCTTGAAAAATCCAGAAACAATTGTATGTATGCTTTACTGGTGTTAAGATTATTTTGTAGCCATTGGACTAACAAAGTGGGGTAGGTGTTTCCATGTATGGGCATATTAAGTAGTCTGAGACCCCTTGGTATAACAATTAGATTTAAGCAGGCTTCAAAATGGAACCATTGGCTCTGGAGCTGCTTAAACCTATACAAATCATTCTCCACTTTTCTTTTCAAATTGCATATCTCAGCTTCACTGATGTTGGTGTTAACTATCTCAGAGTTCATATTAAGAATACCTGTTTGTAGCAGTGGATTATCTTGATTTGTCAGCAAATTCAGAACTCTCCTTTCCACATTTACACCAACTGTTGCATCCTCTGCGATGTTCCCAGTACCTTCAGCCATCATTAGATACACAAGCAGCAAACAAATAAATCCAAACCAGCCCAGAAGTTGAAAATGTTGAAACATGGGTGCCCAGAAGGAAGGTAGCTGGAATAAAGAAGCTGAACCACGACAAAGTAAAATCTTTTTTAATACAAAATAGTGAGTGCTTTCGCAATGGTAACCATTGCTTCATCAGACAGTTCATTCAAACAGCAACAGCACTTAAATACTGTAATTCTTTACTAAAACAACCAATCCTACCACTCAAAAGTTAATTCAGCACTCTGCAATCTTTTAATTACTATGGTTACGTCTTGCCCTTAGTTAATTGCTGAAATCAGAAAAACTCTGTTTAAAAACCACATGCACAAAATGTAAAGACAAGAACATGTGGATAAATATAAATAAAATACATAAAAAGTCAATGAATAAATACATATACTCATGTTCCCCATTTTGTAGCTACTTATGTGCGTGGGTATAAACATAAAACTATATATAAAAATATATATAAAAGTATAAGCAGTACACACTCAACAAGTTAATACATATATTATGCCTAATAAATGCACATGCTGTCCATCTAATAAATACATAAGCTTTAATACATACATCAACAAATGCCTGTCTTTAGTGATATCTATGCTAGAAGCAGCTCAAGAAATACTGTCATATTGACCCAAAGCCCTGCATGTGTCTCCTTATCAGGAGGTTTTTGATTTGCTAGTTAGCTTTTTTTCACCATGGAGTCATGCAATACAGAAGTAAAGTCTGCTCACAGTAATCACCTTTGGAGACCATACACTGTTTCACTCAGAATCCCCCCACCATGCAAACAACTTAGTATGGGTACCATACAGCAAAATGTGGGGGCTGCCATCATCATATCAGTAGTATCTCTATCTCATGTCCCCATCACCACAGTCTTTTGAATGCTAATAAGTCAGCAATGTTAATGAGACTAAAATGCTGCCATCTTCCAGAGATGTAACAAAAACACAGCTAGGTAACATTGACATGTATATTAAATTCCATCTCTTACTTCTTCTTTTTGCTCTCAGTGGTGGTAAATACATACCAAACAGCATCAGAAGTAAGAATGTATCTTTTTAAACATATTGATAGGACTAGTAGTGAAGGAAAACTTCCTTCTTGAAATAATCCCCAGAAAACAATTTTTCTGAAATTTGAAAATGCAGCTAAGAATTGCTTTCCCAAGTCTACAAATGTTTATTAAGGGCTCATTAAGTATAATATCAATGTCAATCTCATAAGCTGTAGCCACAAGAAGGGAAATCATAACATAATTGAACATAACCAGCATGTAGCCAAGGTAGTAAGAAAATTATTCAATGTCACCCAACTTATAAGTAAAGGCATGGCATCCAGTTTTAAGGAAGTTATAGTGACAATTTATTCTGCCCTTAAAAGACCAGTTATTGAGTATAATGCCCCCTTTGGCATATACCTGTCCAAACATATGCAACAGTTGGAATACCTGCAACAATTTCTTATCAGGAGAATCCAGGGTATAAACACATTGTCCTATATAGATTACTTTAAAGCCACATCACTATACTCTGTCTGCTACAGATTAATGAGAGGTGATTTATGCCTGGCGTACAAGGCATCCTCAGATTCTACTCTGAAAGATCTTTGGCATATCTGTAGAATGAACAGAATCAAAACCTCTAGATTCCGGGATTTAAATTTTGCTTGTGAAATAAATAAGACAAGTTGATAGGATAGATATGTATTTCAGAGGGTTTTCATGCTCTGGAATAAGATCCATATCCATGTGAGGCAGATTCTATTCATAACCCTATTCGAGTGCAACCTTGACCAATGGATTTGATATCAGAAATTCATCCTGGGTCTGACTCTCCTGCCTCTGATAGACACAGGCAGACTTTAATGCCCAAACTACAATGTCCTCCCACATAATGCCTAGAAACTTCCTAACAAGCATACCTCTCCAATAAATGCCCATGATACATAGGGATACAGTTGGGTTGGATTGGATGGCTAGGCTTATAGTTTATAACTATAAACCTATGAACTATGAACATTGTGTTAAATGATAAATGGAAATTAACAATATTTTTCTCTAGAGGTCTATCTCTGCTGTACTGCATCTTAACCGGAATGTCTTAACAAGTTCAGAGCTGGTTAAAAAGTCTTCAAAGAGTACAGACACTACTTTCTCAATAATCCCAAAAGGCTGATGATTAATAAAAGGCCTCTAGTTATATCACTGTCTGGATCCAATGCTGGTAGTTCAAACTGACTAAGCAAAGTTGTGAGAGAGGGCCTACTTTGAAAAATTCAAGGGAAAAACATTGAATCCAAGTTCACAAAAACAAACCGAAGCATTGGCATTTCATCAAAATGAGGGTTACACTAATATAAAGTGTTTTTTTGAGGAAGAGATGTTCCTGTCATAACACTGTATAACTTAAATACACCAAGTCCAAGGACAGATGCTTGACCTCATAATGCAACCTTGCACTAATGTAAGAGTCCCAATTTTGATGAACATTCATTTCATTGATTTTAATGAAATGAGTTTATCCATTCATCCTTCAAAGGTGATTGTGCATTGTGTGTGGCAGATTACAGCCTTGCAGCATTCAAGAATGGATGTCAGGCCTAGAGCAAGATTATACTAGGTAACTGTGGCTTTCAGATATTGTGGTGAGAGAGATCTGACTAGACAACATGGAGATCATCCTTTGTAGTCCAGAAAATGTGACCGATATCTCTCTTGGATATAAAGAGATATCAGAACTGATGCCATTAATCTTATTTATCAAATACTGAACAAATTCATCTAACTTGTCTTCTTTCTGCCATTTACAGCCTGGTTAACAAAGACTGTCTGCAAACTAAACAGATAATCTAGTTTATTTTATGCTTCTAATGTTTCTCTAGCTGTATATCTTAACTGGAAGCATACTAAATAGTTTCCTAAAAGATGTAGACTGTGACCTATGTTGGAATTCCACCACCTCTTTGAAGCGATCTACCTACTCTTCTTAATTTCCATACAGAGTATTTAAACTAGGCAAAACTACAAAAGAAGTTGAGTGTACAGACATATATTGGTGGAAGACTATTGTGTCTGATAATGAAATTTTATATTCATCCATATCTGCTCTGACACTCCAGCTTCCTGAAGCATGCAGAAACTTTTTTCCACAAACCACACATCTTTCAGATAGCAAACAAGGTCAGACAATACCAAAAGTCTTCAAGATAATGATCAGCCAGACTGGCATGTTCCACCATCAGATTAACTATTTTAAACCAAAAATCACTGGTAAGTCCAGTTAGTTCTCTTCATTGTTAATAAGTCTGTAACATGTCAGTTTGTTATTTAGGCCTTCTAATGGGTTCAATAATTTTGGATCATCCCTACAATTCATTTCTACTTTTCAGCAGTTGAAACCACTAAGGATTATCAACTTATGATTTTTCCACTGTTTACATTAATGTTCTGCACACACACACACACACACACACACACACACACACACACACACACACACGCACACACGCACACGCACACACACACACGCACACACACACACACACACACACACACACACACACACACACACACACACACACACACACACACACACACACACACACACACACACACACACTCAAACATTCATATTTTGCTGACCTATGTGGTGGATAATACACAATTACTCAATGAATATCCAAGAACATCTAACATAATAAGGCTGTTACGAACATGGAAGTAGAACATTGCATAAGGCTAAACAGGGGATATTCATCATTCTCACTGCTGCAGTTGCCCATGGATTGAATTCTGCCAAGCATACAACAACCGCTCAGCTTTCAACCCCCCCCCCCACACACACACACACACAATGTTGCACTGGCTGCTTTTAGACTGAGCTCTTTTTGGAGGGAGCTATAAAAACAACCAGTGTGACTAAAATCTTTAAGACTTTCTTGCCCCTAAACAACAAAATGTTGAGAATTCATCCTGAATAAACTGAGATATATATAACTAAATCTAACCTTATATCTCACTAGCACTATATACAAAAAGGGGAATGGTGGGTTGGTGCGGTTACTACTACTGTTATAGGTAAGTGCAACTTACACAAATATACAATGTTCATCATCACTGCTGTAGTAGCCTATGGATAGACTGCAGGAGCTTATACAGTCCAGGTGGAGGAAGGGTCAGGATCCAGGAACCCCTCCAGAATGGTTCTCGCAAAGCATGCTCTGGACTTGGAAAAATACTCCAGTTTGTAATGATCTGTAAACTTGTGGATGGAGAATCAAATTGTTGCCTCTAGAATGCTTCTAGAATCCATCCCTTTCCAGACAGCCATTGTAAAAGTTAAGGCTCTGGTAGAATGTACCACAACATTACCCGGAATGGATATTCCAATGGAAGAATTTGAACATCTGCTGTTATAAGGTAAGAGCGATTTATACAATTGTACTTTCAATATAAAGTTTTATAAAAATCATTATTCATAAATAATGTGAGTGGACCCTGCTGCAATTTTCTGTTATCAAAGAAAAACTTTTACAACTGGAGAAAAAAATAAAGAGAAACAAATTGTCACAGATGGAACATTATGTAACCATCATATATTTCCCAGATCATTCCATGCAGAAGCATAAGGATTCAAAAGCTCAATGGCAGATGTGTTATTCTAATGGCAAATCCTATAACTCCCATAATTCCAGTGCAGTGCAGCTGGGCTTATCTCTGCAGTATTTATGCCACTATATATGGATACAGTGGGAATGGTTGTCAAAACAGAAATCATCTACCTCTTTGAGCAATTCACATTTTGTCCCCAAGTCTGCTTTATGTGTTTTTGAGATTGGTGAACAGTGGGGTTAAGGAAGTATCTTTCCTTTCTCACTTATTTGAGATCTGAGAGTTGGTATCTATCTATCTGTCTATATAAATAAAGATACAGGGGAGATCCAATAAACCCTACACGATAAGTTTAACTGTGTGTATGTCACGGTGCAATGCGCACACAGCTGCAAAACGTTTTAGATTCAGTAAACTCTGTGTAGTGGTGTGCATGCATGTGCAAACATGGAGCCTATAGTGGCATGAAAATTACAGCATAAGTAGCTGAATTGTATGCTAATGAAGGAAATGAACACTGTGGATTTATTCGACAAGCTGTAAAGTAATCGTGTAGACTCCATGCTTGCGTTGCCCATGTATGCGAATGTTTACCGAATTCCTCAGTCTACACAGAAAACAGAGCAAGTAATTTTCCATACATTTGTACAGAACAAACCCTAACAGATAAGCCACACAAATTATGACATTCTCAGACATATTGGATGCTAGAAAATTATGTTAAAAATAGCAAGAATTCCTTATTAAGTACCATGACATAAATGTCACTTTGCAACCCCCTCCTCAAATGAACAAAATAATCATAACTAATCTAGACAGCTAAAATTGTAAATGTATAGAATCCCAAACCTGCATTCCTGTGCACACATATATACACCTGAGTAATACCCTCCCTTGACTGTATAGGGTCCACTTCAGTTTCCCTGCTTACAAAGTTACTAACCATGTCGATTCAGGGCTACCAACACAGTGAAGATACAAATGAGGTCAAAACTCATTAGAATTTCTGAATCCCCAAAACTTGTAACTGTGAAGGGATATTCACTTCGTGTTGACACTTCCACAGTGTTCATGTTAAATGCTTGGCAACAGTGAATGATGTCATCAGGGGGTATCTGGTTACATTCACAGTGGTGTACATGTAGGGCTGTGAGGTGTAAAAGTGCATGCAAGAAGTGCACAATTCCAAAGTTCTGTGTCATCCTCTTTATTGTTTGCTAAAATGTATCTTTACCTATCTGCATTAATTTTTTAAATGTTCATCCTTGTTTGCTCAGTGTGGCACTTAGCGCAACCATGGAAAATGAAGAATGAATGAATGGCGGGTTTCTCAATACATGTCACATAACTATTTCTGTTTCATCATGTGTATGTCTAGGACTAGATTATAGAAGGCCCTGGGTTCTACTACAGGGTCTGCAACCCTTTCTCTACTTTTTGAACTGCATGTTTGCATGATTTAACAGGCATGGAGAAAAGTAATAAGTTCCCTTGTGTTCACTTTATTTCAGCATTAGTGCACAGCTGCATGCAGTGTCAGTTTCACAGTGGCGTGTAGGTGTGCATCATGCACCAATGGGCACTAACAGAGTTCATATATTCGGTAAGGTACAGATGTTTTTCAAAGTTGCTAATTACAACATCAACAGGCATTTTCAGTATGGTGGAGCTATTCAACAAGCTCTAAAGTATCCATCTGGCCTACATTCTGTTTTTTCCTGCATACTTCCATCCCATGGGAGCAGACAGAAGGAAATTCTAGGCCTGAAATAAAATTGTATCAACTGCTGCATTTGCAAGGGAAGTCCTGAACTTAGAATGTATTCTGTAATAATATTATGGCATATCCTTGTATATCTTAACTTGGTGCAGTAATGAAGTCAATAGTGATGGATTTATGCAGAAAGTACCTTAACGTGTGACAGAAGACACTTATTTTACTCATTTGTGTCCATTCCTAAAGTTTTCTTTCTTATTCTTCAACATTTTCATTGTCCTTTTTGCATGATGTGGCTCATAGCGCAAATACTGTAAGCGGGTAATGGCTGTATTTATCAGGCTTGACTACCTATGAAGCAGACAGCCAAAAATAGCAACTGGATACATTCAATTAATGCTTTTGGCCATCGTAAAAACCTGGCATGGAGTACAGATGGTACTGACTTCTAGTACAGAGTGTGCAAACTTTGTTTTACTGCTGTGAGATTGCAGTTTACAGAAATGAAGTGCAGCATGCACAACTGTCTCTTCAACATTCTTAAGGAACAGGTGTAAGTGTAGGACTGGCATACACATGGTCCTGGGTCTGAATGCAGTATATGCCATTTAGTATTATTTTTTACAGACATTTGCAATACTGCTCACATTTGTGCATCATTTACCAACATGCAAACAGGCATAACTCACATGCGTTTACACTTTGTTAATCACTGCACAGATCTACTGCTAACTGTGCTATGGAGCTGTATATATTGGTATATATTGTCTATTTCCTTTGTATGACATTGTAAATTCAGGCCCCATTCTCAGTATACATCATATATTTGCAATTCATACATATGTTGCCCCCCCCAAGCAATACAACCCTGGGGGCTCAACATTTTTTACACACATATATCAACCACACTACAAGATGTAATATATAATGTTGTGTGCTCCATAATGGTCAGGGCCAGTCAGTGGTGCTGATAACCTTGCTCTGCTAAACTCAAACATCCAACTATGCTCAATAAGGTTACTTATGTTTTTACACAGCAAGGCTTCTACAGACCTAGGACACACTCTACAGTTAGGCTACTGGCCTCATATGAACCTATGAAACTAGCAGGCCTTCCAACCTGTTATCTGTACATGTACTGCTGATGTCACCTACTATAAGTTACCCTTCAGCCATATAAAAGTCAGACTTGTGCAGTGGTGTTTGCGTAAAGTACTGGGGTTCTGTAGTCTATACTCTTAAAAAATAAGGGTTCTGTTCTCACTGCAGTCACCTGCGTGTGTGTGTGTGTGCGTGTGTGTGTGTGTGTGTGTGTGTGTGTGTGTGTGTGTGTGTGTGTGTGTGTGTGTGTGTGTGTGTGTGTGTAGCTAGAAGAATAAGAGTGTATCCTGCAGTTACAGCCCCAATCTATAAATTGACAGTATTTTAGTACTTGTACCTGTCTACACATCCATTTCAGGCAGGCTTCCCACCTTCTCTCCAACATTCACTACTGATGTCTGCCACTATAAGATGACCTGCAGAGATGTAAAAGTCAGACTTGTACTGTTGTGCTTGATAGAGCACTGTGTTTTGCAGTATATATACTTAGAGAGGTAGGTGAGTGTGTCTCTACTCAGCAGAGTAGATGTGCTATCCTACAGTTACTTCTCCAATGGCATGGCTTGTTATTATTTTAATACTTGCACAAGCCTACACATCCATGTCATGCAGCCCTCCCATCCTCTTGTCCCCCACATGGCCTGCTGATGTTATCCACTATAAGCTGACCTGCAGAGATATAAAAGTCAGACTTGTACTGTAGTGCTTGCATAGAATACTGTGTTCTCTAGTCTGTGTATTTAGATAGGTAGGGGTTCTGTTCTCACTACAGTCAACTGTGTGTGTGTGTGTGTGTGTGTGTGTGTGTGTGTGTGTGTGTGTGTGTGTGTGTGATGTTACTTGACATTACAGAGATCCTTTTGCAACAGCATGGGGAACAATGTTATCACCATATGCTCAACAGACAATGCTGATGTCGCACCACATGCTCAACAGGCACTGCTGACATAATCAGCTATATCAGATTATTGCATATACAACCATCCCACCAGGGCAGGATCAGACACTGACCTGGAGCCCAGGCAAACATCACCTTATGTTCATAGGAGGTTACTAGGCTATTGACCCTAGGGTCTTTATAAGCCCAGCCATGTTATACCATTCTTCTCTTATTCACCAACTTGTATGGTCTATATTTGCAGTGCAAGTGTATGATCATCCCTGACTACCAACAGGGACATGAGTAACATACCTGGGGTAAATTTATGTTCTCCTATCCAGTTATTGCACTTAAATAGGTTCATTGAGGAGCTCTGTTTTATATGAACTGGGATTGTTTTTCTGTCACTCCACCATGTCCTGTTAATGTCACAGGCTAGGTTATGATCCCTAGAGTGAGTGAATCTTGTCCTGTGTGACTTGTGGGTGTGCAACATTTTTATTAGGGCAGGGTCTGAGACTGCTTTGTAGGCCAGGCAAAAGTCGCCTCTCAATAGTCTATAAGATACAGAGTACAGTGACAGGGCCTTTAGTCCATGCAGGTCATGTGTTGCAGACCCTGAATTAACTTGGTGAGAAACCTCTGAGGTCTCTCCAGCTGCTGCAGGTGTCTACTGAGGTTCATACACAGGTGAGTATTGTACTCTATTAGTGGTATGATGAGGGATGAGTACAGAGGAGTTATAACATCCTTAGCTCTGGATATGATGCCCTTACTTATGAGATGTGCAACATAGAAGGCCTTCCTTACCACTGTGGACACATGGTGATCAAAGTTAAGGTTGCTATCAACCTGTGTTCCCAAATCTGTCACCACAGGGTTTCAGCTAATGGGGGTACTGTTAATATTGTAATGTGCAGAGACTTCCCCTTGGCTGTAAGGGATAATAATGCATTAATTTTGAATCTGTAGCTTTGGCATCAATATTTTGTGTGTAGGGCCTTTTTGTAGTATGTTAACATTGTTTGTGGACTCAGTGGTTGCACCCAGTTTGCAGTCATTGATATACATGGTAAGCTACAGGCCATCTATTTTCCCCTGGAGATCTGAGAAATACATTCTAAACTGTAGGAAGCCCAGCACAAATCATTGGAGTATACCAATAGTAACTAGTCTTCTGCTAGAGGTGGAATCCTCAAATTTAACTGTATGTGTTGGTGATCAAGGTGGTTACCCATCTAGTGACATATGGGTTAATTCCCAGTTTAATTTCTCCAAATCTTTTGGGTTTCTAATACAGTGACAGGAATGGATCCCATTCCTAAGTCAAAGTATGATTAAAGTTCATGAAATTAGTATTGTTTTAATCTTTGATGATGTCAGCCAGAAGTGCTCTTTGCAGCACACACAGTGTGCCCAGTGATGACTCCTTCTGCACTTTGTATGGAGTAATATGCATTGGTAACATTTCTAAATGTGATTGTAGATTATTTTTTATAACACCCATTGCTGCTACTACTATTGCAACTCTCTGGGTATCTTTCTTCCACATTGCTTTAATTTCTGCTTGCAAATCCTTATATTTTATGACATTGTGTCTCTCTGTACACAAGACACTGTAGTCAATAGATGTAGTGATTTCAGTGATCAATGCTACTTTTTTGTCTTATTTTCATGGACTACTAACTATATCTTGTCTTCTCACATTTATCTGTTGAACTGGTGGTAATGGGTGACCCCACGTAATGTAAACTTCATCATTTTCTATAATGCTTTGTGTCTTGTGCTTCCAGTGTTTTTCAACTGCTTCAGTATTATAATGTTTGCACAATCCCCAGTGCAATAGGTTTGCCACATTATTATGCCTTTCAGTATACAGTACTTCTGCCATTAATATGTCACAACCAGCAACAAGGTGTGCATCTGTTCCCAATTCTGTTTTACAAAATGTACATTTGTCTATTTCTCCCACATGTTCAATGGACTTTGTAAACCAATGTTTATGTAGCCACTGCCTTGGGATGACAAAATTAACCTTTCATCTTTTGATTTGAATTTGCCTCTTCTTAACCATTTCTGCATTCAGTCCTGATCAACACGAGGCTGTTCCAGGAGTTTTCTATACTTGCATCTATATTTATGCATTTTCTGCAGTTCTTGCCTTCTCATCTGATCCTTCACCTTATATTCTTTCTTTTGTTTTTTGGCACATTTATTTGTTGCCTGATATTTATCTACCTCTGGTTTGATTTCCATTCCTGCTTGACACTAATATGCTTCTGCTACACTAAGAAGGGAAGTCATCTTAGATTTATTCTCCTCAAGTTTCAAAACTTTAACTATGTTTGGGTCTTGTGAGGCCAACAGATATGTATGCAGTCCCATGATTACAGATCTATACATGTAATCAGTTTCAGTGAGGTCCACACCTCCTTTGAGGTATCCCAGTGATCCTCACCAAGAGGATCACTGGCCTCAAGCAGATGGCCTATGCAGCTCAACTGAAGAAACTCCAGCTGTACTCGGTTGCATACCGCATACTCAAAGGTGATCTCTGTCTGACATATAAGGCCATGTCCAACCCAGAATTGATGGACATGCTCCACCTAAAGAAAACCATATCCCCTCGAGCCACACACTCCATGGATCTAAACCTCACTACAACAATAAATTGGATGTGCTGTAGGGATAGATTCCTATCTCAGAGACTTCCCATGCTCTGGAACAAGATTCCAACCTACATTAGGCAGTGCTCCTTGCTAACCCTCTTCAAGAGAAACCTTGACGAGTGGATGGGAAACAGAAAGTTTACCCCGGGGATCACTTCAATGGCTATGCTGGACAGAGGCACAGGGAACTAATCTAAGGGGGTGGTGAAAGCCAACACATTCCGGCTAGGCTTATAAATGTCTTTGGGCAGATAGCCTAGTACCTACCTATGAACCTATGAATATATAATCTTGGTATACACTGATTTTTATATATCATTCGATGAGCATGAAGCATCCTTTTTGTTTTCCTGTCTAATCTATCCAACACCTCTTGGAGCCAGTCAGTCACTCTAAAACTGTAAGTTAGGACAGGAAGAGCAAATTAGTTTATAGCTTTAACTTTGTTCCTAGATGTCAACTCTGTTTTCAGGATTAATTTAAGTCTTCTGAAATATTCCTGACTGAGTTTTGTTCACATTTGTTAATGTTTTATTTTTGATCCTTCATCAATTCCAAAATATGTATACACTCCCTCTTGCTCAAGTTGTTTTCTATCACATTCTTGTCCCAAACTGATGTTTTCTTGGTGCTGCAGCTTTCCTGCTTTAAAGGTTGCTTTTGCACATTTCTAAAGACCAAATGACATTCTTATATTATCTGAAAAAGTTTTGCCTACTTCCAGTTGTGCTTTTAGTTTTAAATCATTGACAAAGAGAAGGTGAGAAATCTTTACACTTTGTTACTTTCTGGGAGCCAAATTATAGCCATGACCTTATCTGTGGAGCAGATAGCTTAATGGGTTAAGCACAAGGCAACAAAGCATCTGTGGCAGAGAGCCATCCTTTTGGATTTTTATCCCTGGAATAATAATTTGTCCTTTATCATGGCTTAACTGCAAAGTGGTTTGCCACTGTTTCATGCTCGCTGTGATGTAGTTTATTAGTGTAGGGTGTATCTCATACATTTTTAGGCACTCTTTTATCCATGAATATAGAATACTGTCAAGTGCTTTTTTGTAGTCTATCCATGCTATACTTAGATTCTTTCCCTTTTTACAGTTCTCCACTATAACCTTATTTAACAACAAATGATCTTTTATTCCAAATGACTTTCTTGTATTACCTTTTTCTTTTTTGCCATAATTGAGTTTTCTTCTAAATGACTATAAACTATGTCCACATCATTTCCAGTGAATAGTTTATACATAGTTGGAAGGCAAGTTATTGGTCTACAATTTTTTAGGGTAGCTTGTAGTTTCACTCTTAAGTAGGAGCATTGTTTTTCTGTTGCTAGCCAGGCTGGTGTCTGTTTGGGGTGTGCAATATAAATAGTTCTTAATCATAGCTAAATCTTCATGCAAAGATGTGAATACTTTTGCCAGAAGTTAGGTACTGCATCTTGGCCTGGTGTTTTCCAATTAGAGTAATTTCTTAACTTTGTTTCAGTCTCTCTGGCCATTACTTTATCCCATTTCATATCCCGTACATTTGAGCTTCTTATTCTCTTTTACTTCTTCTATCCATTTATCATTTTTGTTGTGTTCCACAGGATCTTCATAAATACTTGTCCAAAATGTATCTGTTTCTTCTTTTTTTGGTGGTCTTTCAATTCCTTTTACCTTGTTTCCCAGTCATACCTCTCAACCTGGAAACATCAAAAATCTGGACAAGGGCCATGAAAAAAAGGTACAAATCTGTACGCTGATTAACATCTAATTTGCATGCATAATTATGTAACCCCACCCACTCCAATGGAATTGTGGGATACCAACTTTCAAACACAAACTGAAGAACAGACAACCAAAATATGGTGCCAGAGTCCCCCTGCAGCCATTCCAGTGTCCCATTACCTGGCTATTTCACCCCATTTACCAGAAACACTAAATACTGCTTTACTTCTACAATGATTATTTGGATTTTATTTTTAGATTTTGCAGCACATCAGTGCACAAACACTAACAGACATCTGATAAACAAAGCAATTCTGTCTCACAATGAAAATATTGGCATTAAAATTTCTCTGTCCTTGAAACTCACATTCATTGTAACAGCATTGAAACCTGCACCACATCCAAAGAAAATGTATCTGCCCAGTGGTGGATAAAGATTACCTTTGGGCTGTTTTCAGATCATTGGCCCCTTGCACACAAAACAAGAAACATACATGTGTTCTTTTCTTTGATACACCTTCCTGACTTTATTAAGTTATATTCCTTGTATAATACAGCACACTTGTTAGACAGCACATTTTAAATTTATTGTTTGAATGAACATTTTTCCAGTAGGCTGTACTGTAGGCCATGAAAGAAAATGCATGAACCAATAATTACAAAATTGCCCAATTCAGAACATTTCCATCATAAAAAAGTTTACTTCCACACCCAAGCTATAAACAAAATGACAGCAGTGTAAGTCATAGGCATCTTGCACAGCTTCTCGCACTTATTTTCAATTTCAGGTTTTTTTGGGGGGGAGGGCAAAAGGTCAAAAATCAGGAACACATTTTAAACATTGCTTGTATAATTTTGGAAAGTTGCTAGAATAAAATGTTGTGTTACCACCATGCATGTTACTGGCAAGTCTTGAACCCAGAACACTATAGTCAGTGCAACATACCACTATGCTAAATCAGCAGTTTAAACAATAGGAAGACTGAAACTTAATGGCTATCATTTAGTGAATTTAGTTCTCACTTCTCACCATAGCTCTCAACCTCTTAGCACAAAAAAAAAACTGGACAAACAACAAAGCCAATAATGGGGGAATACAAATTCTGTTGTCACCATAGCTCTCAACTCTTAGCACAAAAAAACAAATCTGGGCAAAGCAGAGAAATGGTGGTGGCTGGGGACTATAGGCTCTTTTTACCCTGTACCAAAGGTACAGGGTTTGAGCATAAATACATTTAGCCACCAGGTGTATTACATTGTACAGGGTTTGAGCCTAAATACATCTAGCCACCAGGTGTATTACATTGGGGGCATTTTCACACACACACACACACACACACACACACACACACACACACACACACACACACACACACACACACACACACACACACACACACACACACACACACACACACACACACACACACACAGTTTCCGGGGGAGGCAGATGGAATTCTTCTTCCAGTAAAGTAGTACTGCAACCACTCTACATTACTAAACTACAGACCTGACTTAATAGCCCACTGGTAGTATGCTTTGCCAGCCTATAGTGCCAAATGGTATTTGTTCAGATAATAAATAAATAAATACTCAGTCCCAAGAGCTTAGAAATGTATAAATAAAACAAAATGTGTAAAAAAATACTCAAACAATAAAGACATCAGGACAGTGCTGATACCCACTAAATATACAGAGATAAAGATGATGCACAAAGGATATAAAATAACACTTAGTTGATTAGACAGAACTCCTAAAGAAGACATTTATTTAAAGAAGATAACTACCTTAGCTATTTTAACTGACATAATTATGAGCCCTTAGCCATGCTAAGTACTAGAATAAGGTTACACACATATCCTGCCACAGGAAAAAAAAATACATATGCCAGAGTTTAAACATATTCACAGTCTAAAGTAACAAAGCAAATGAAAAAAAAAAGATAATATCTGAAATAAGTTTTCTCCATCCTGGAACCAGAATTTTCTTAAGGTGCTATTTGGGAGCATGGTAACTTCAAGGTCACTCAATCAACTTAAGATGGTCTGTTTCTATCTCATAATCCCTTCACTTAGATAAGGCAACATAGAGTGACATGCATGAGAGATTCTGGAGGATGTATATGTCTTCCATGTTTGTCCCCAGTGACTGTTGTTGTATATGTACTCTGTCTCTTAGGTGGCAGTCAAATTGCAGTAGACACAGTACACAAGTCCTGGCACATACCTTTCATGTGACTATAAACCCTTACCATGCCTGACCTACTCCAGTTGTAATATATCACTGAAATCAGGTCACCAGCACCTACTTACCACCCTACCACTGGATGGGCTATAACTTTGCTGCAGTGGAAACGTCTTAAAGCAGTACTGCTTTTGAACAGCCGACTATTTAGCCAAAAATAACATTGTGGAAAAAAATGTAAGTTTACAGTCTCTGGAGTTTGTTAGTTTGTGCTGCCTTCCTATGAAACACATTTATTGCCTAAGATAATTGCATGCTTACTCCTGGGTGGCCTTTTACCTAAGTGGTCCTTTGTCTTGCCTCTGCAATTTATACCTTGTAGATGGGAATCTTGAAGCTATATTAAATAGTCAAAAAAAACCCTTATACTTATGTCTTGAATCTGAATGACCAGAGTTTAAATAAAAGTTTTTATTTCTTTATTTTTGCATGGGGTCAAAGCCCTTATTCCTACATACCCTCACCCCTGCATTACCCTACCTTTGAGTTTATTAAACTATGTAAACAGCCATGACACATACAAGCAAAAACAGTTTACATGAAGCGCTGTTTGGTCATTCAGCTTTAACTGAATGCTGTTCATCTAACAGGTTTTCACTGATGTCACCTATTTCCAATCTAAAGAGAAAATACTTTTTTTACAACTAAAATTCTGCCTTCCTATGGTGCAAAAAAGCAAGCTCTCTCTTGTCACTCTAAAAATCAGAGTTAATTTTGTTACTAATTATGTCTGAAGGAGGATTATTTGGGAAAGCACATTTTTTAAAGGACTCTGTAAACCAGTAAGCTAATTTTAACCATAAGACTTATGCAGACAGTAGGTACCATGACTACCATCAGCCATGTATGTCAAAATGTAAACTGTTTACATAACAATACAATAAACATGGATTTACCTGTGCAAAATGAAGTTCAGATACAATACAAAACCATCGGGTAAGTAATAAGATAGTACACAAAACAGAATATGTAACATTCTCTTTGTATCTAGAGACTATGCTTTAACATGACCTTTGGGCTGGAGCACAGATATTTAAAACTATGAAACCTATATTTTTCTTTAGATCAGACACAGACCTAGCAAGTCTACAACAGTACAATTATTGACTTGACAGATTTTTTTTAATTCTGTCACTTGCACTTGGTTTCTTTTCTCAGGAATCAGCAGTGATGTAAACACAGGAATTATGTTCAGTTTACAATTCAGTAATCATTAATTACTCGTATAATAGTTCATAAATTAATGAGCAGGTAACAAACAGACATTGTGCAGTGGATTATTTCTATAGTTCATCAAATACACACACACACACACACACACACACACACACACACACACACACACACACACACACACACACACACACACTTTGTTCCTTACCTAGTCAGTATATGAAATGGCAGCAGATTAAGTCCCTATTCTCTCGGCTCGGCAGCAACAATACAGCAGAAGCAAAGTCCCTCTCAGCAGCATTCTCTGTCCAAAACGGCAGGCAGCACCAAAGTCAGCAGTTTCTGTCCGAAGCAGCAAAACCAGCATTCTCGGCAGCAACGGTTCAAAATCAGCATTCTTGGCAGCAACAGTTCAATGCACTTCCCGCCTGCTCGCAGCCAGCCGGAAATGATGACATGAGTTCCTTGAGCTCAAATCCGACTGGCTGGTAGTTCTGACGGAGCTGACGTCATCACGCACGTGATGACGTCAGCTCAGACAGCACGAAAATAAAAAAAATAAAAAAAAAAAACAAACGCAAAGAAATCGGAAATGAAGGGGTGCCACTCGGGAATTGTGGCACCCCTTCATTTGGACCCCAAAACTCGGTAAATACCAAGTAATTCGGGACGGTTGGGTGGTCTGTTCCCAATTCTCTATAAAACTTTTTTGGTCATCAATAAACTGTTTATTTTGTACTTTTCCTTGATATTTATCTGCGTATCTTCTAAGCTTTTCTGCCTCTGCTGATATTCTTAGTTTATTATTTGTGACAATGCATGATTAATCCTGATCCATTGTAACAGTGCACATTGCTTTTATCACGTATATCTTTCTAAGTAATTTTGTTGATCTTTTCCCTATTCTGTGCTCTTCTAACAGTGACACGTCTTGTCTTAATTGCTTTATAGTTTGCTTGAGTTGATACTTCCACGATGGCATCCAATTTCTCCCCATCCTTTTCCTTACTACCCTGTGTTCTTGTGGTCAGAGCTTATCTGTTATTAATTTGGCTGCACCATAATGTATCCTATTTACTTCAGTTATAGCGTAAGAATCTCTAGGAACAGTCCTAATTACTATGTTCATTTGTTTTACCAAAAGTCTAACTTTTTGGGTTTTTTTTGACCTTCTGCATTCTGTTTCTTTCATTGATCTTATCTTAATATGTCTAGCCATCTCCATTAAATCAAGGAACTCTTTTCTTAGATCATTTTCTTCTAAACCGAGGACAAATTCTTTGTTGTCCATTTACTGCGGGCATCCTATAGAAAGTTCCAGAGCTTCTTCCTGTGCCATGTTCTCTTCAGTTTCATATGGGAACTCACTGGCCTATCCATGGCATTGACTGTGTCAGAGTTGCCAGTGTCCTGTTCTTTCCCTTGCTGTATGGCTCTAACTGAACCTTTGTACTGGTTTCCTATGGGAGGCTGCAAAGTATCTTCATATGTCAACCGATTAGATGCTTCCTGCTACACTGGTTTCTCCTGGTGGTACACCACTGGTAACTGGTCTGCTGCTAGAGGTGAAATCCCCAAATTTGACTGTATGTGTTCTGTTGGTGATCCAGTTCACTACCCATCTAATGACATATGGGTTAATTCCCCAGCTGTGTGACTTTATCAATGATGCCTGAACAGAGGATTGTGTCAAAAGCCTTGGCTAAGTCAAGATAGGCTGTACATACAGTTTTGCATTCATCTAGGGCTTTGATGACATTCTCAAAGTCATCCACCAGGTTTTATTAGGCACGATCTACCCTTAATGAAACCAAATTGTGTCTGGACAACAGTTTGAAGGTCACCTATATGTCTTTGCTGATAAGGTCCATGATTATTCTCCCCATCGCCTGGCAGATAAGGGCTGGTGAGGCTTAGGGGTCTATAGTTCCCAGGGTTGGTTGTCAGACCTCTTTTGTGCAAGGGAATTATTGTTGCTGTGTTCCACTGCTGAGACAAAGCCATTGCTTACACTATGGTATAAAAAGTGCCAACTGGTTCTGCTAGGTTTTATTTTAGACCATTTAGTAGACAGCATGTGATTTTATCTAATCCCATATAGAGGCTGTTTTTCTGTCAATGGAGAGTGTGGTTATGAACTGCTCTTTGCAGATGCTAGGTAGAGGACTGGTGACAGGTATGCTTTGGGATATGGCTGTCGGGGATGGGGGGGTGAAGTTTGTCCCAAACTGTCTGGTAGCAGGTTGGTGATGTCCTCAGGGCCAGTATGAGTAGTACTAGCACAACTAGTTCAGTACAAAGCTGGTCCTTCACTTTTATATTTCTGATGTAGCTAAAGAATGCCTCCTGATTATCTTTAGCTAGGTATGCTAGTTAGGTTCGTACGTGGCTTTGGAGGACTTTACAAGGTTGCTAATGTCCTTGTTCAAGCTGTGGAGGGCATCCTTCCTCTGCTGATTCAGTTTCCTCTTGTCCTTAGAGATTACTTTCTTCTACTTGTTGTATAACCTATGTATGCTTGTTGCCTACCAAGGTGGCTTTTTTGCTGTGAGGACCCTGTTTTGATCTGTTCACATTCAGCTGACTCTGCAAATTTGTGTAAGTGTTTATACAGGCCATTTGTGTACACCTTTATATAGCAATCATTGCTGACAGTGGTAGCATGGAGCTTGCAACTATTTATGGCATCAGTTAAGTGGATATAGTTTTCTTTGGATAAATGTTTCATCCTTTCTGCTCTTTAGGTGGTGTTGGGTATGATTGTGAATGTGAACGAGACTGAATTGTGATCCAACCTGATCAGGTGCACCAACACACAGGGGTTAGTGCAGACAACCACTATATTGGCAAGAACTAAGTCTAGGACTTTCAAGCCCCCTGTGGGGGTGCAGACTATCTGTTACACAGCATGTGTAGAAGTCCAGGAACCTTAGGGTGAGCATGTTTGTGCACATATATGACTCCAAATCAATGGAAGGATAGTTGAAATCACACCTGACCATGATGTTTGGCTGTACAGTATGTGGCTCAAGTAGTCCAAGTAGGCAGAGTGGTACTTGTGGTTCATGGTGGGGGACCTATAATTAGCAATGATATGGAAGGAGGTTTTACGTACAGTTAGTTGGACTTGGACTTGGATTACAGAGTCATACTGCTAGACCAGTCTTGCAGTGTATTTGTCTAACTCCTTCAGTCGAGTGCGCCTACAGGCATTTCTACCGTTACCTTCTACTGCACCTCTAAGCATCAAATATTGTTCATATTTGCAGTAATAATTCCAAAACCATGCTACATACAAGGTATCAGAATATTTTATGTCGAAGCATACATGATGGTATACACAATTTTATTGATATCTGACCTCTGTCAATGAGTATTTGTTAGAAAGGTAAGTTGATAACTTCATTTTTTAAAGGCTCAAGCCACACTCACTGGAAGTTAAAAATACACGCTCAAAAGAGCTGTACTGGAGGGCATTAGTTAATGAAGATGTATACACCTACACCATTGGTTCTTTCATACTCGTTTTGTTGTCTGAATGTGTGGAAGGCATTGTACCCTTGCATGGCCAGGGTATTCTCTCCGACCTTGAGCCATGTCTGTGTGACTGCACAGACATAGGCATCTTCCAAGGTAAGAAGTCCTTCCAGTGAGTGCAGTTTCTGATTTACACTCCTTGCATTAAGCAGCATAATCTTCAGTTTGTCTCTAGTGGATTTGGGAATTTAGTCATTCATGCATTGCCTAAAAAGGTCACTATGGGGGGCAGCACCTTCATATAGTACAATGAGGTACATCTCCAGTCATTCACTGCAATATGGGCTATGACAAAATCATAATGGTATTTGTTTTTGAGGGACTTGAGTGTGTGCATGATCTGAAAGACCCTGACACTTGTCAAGGCAGCTTTTGCCTGAGGGGCTTATTGACTGAGACACTGGTGTGTGTATTATTATGTCTAGTGGATTCTCTTGGGCCTGCATTGTGTGCAGTAGGTTTCTGTTTGGGAGGTCTCTGATCTTTTGTTAGGTTTCTAGCGAGTACTTTCACATGTATGGGTTTATGTGTTGTGAGCTTGATATGTGCAAGAGGCAAATTGTGTGTGCTGACAACATGTTTGATATCTGGTTTGTTGTTATGTGAGAGAATTGATTTCATATTCATAGTACAGATACAGCTTTCACATGTTGTATTAGTTTGTTTTAGCAGTAACTGGTGGTCAGTATATATATGAAGCAATTTCTCTGTTGCCTCAGGATGTCCATGTAAATCAGGCTACCTGGAAAAATGGTGGAAAACTATCTGTTCATTATGGAAGATATATACAGTACTAACTAGTGGGAGTGGGCTAGATGGACCAGGTTTTGGTGTAAGACTAACAAAATGTGTCTATTCTATGGAAGGCTAGGATTACAAAAATGTGTCAATGTTTCACAATGCACAACCAAGTTGCTCACAGGGCAGCAGTGCAAGCTCTGAGCAGGTATGGCAAACTGAGTGTAAACACCCTAAAACACAACACTGGGATACAAGTGAAATTAAACTATTTTAAAAAAGTAAACAAAAGGAAAGGTCAAAAGTGAGCCTTATTCTAGCAATCCCCAACTCAGATGGGTTATTGGCTGCACAGCTCTGCTGCAAGGGTGCAGGGGGGGGGGTTCTTATGTTATGTTTTAATGCTCCAGTGTATTACCAAACAGTCTAGATTCAGTCTCAGTAAAGCAGGAATTTAGTAGAATACTTCAACAAGAATGTAGACAACAAACCTTACTATTGTGAAGTAAGTGGTCTGGACCCCAAGTGCTTAAACAAAAACTAAGACCATTTCACAGCAGCAAACACAATAAGCCTTCAATCAGCAATTCCTAGCATAGAAATGTATAGACAATCCTCCCCTGCAACAAGAATCTACATTACAAACCTTCCTAATGTAAAATAACTGCTTTGGAGGCCAAGTGCTTGAACCATAACAAAGAGACTTAGAACTACAGCCACAACAAGCATTCCCAGCTCAGAAGGGCAGAAGCTACTGTCTCCTCCCACAAGAGTGTAGACTACAAACTTTCTTAATGTAAGACAACTCGCCTGAAGCCCAAGTGCTTAAACCAAAAGTAAGAGACTTAGAATAACAGTTACAATTTAATGTGATACCACAGAGATGACAATGACTTGTCTTTGAATCTACCCATATACATGGTGTCATGGTTAGAAGTCCCTGTGTTATCCGGATGAGAAAGTCCTGTAGTCTGTCCAACTGCTGCATGTGTCTGGTGAGGTTAATGCAAAAGAGAGTATTATACTGTATTACTATTCTAATCTGTATGACTACAGTGCTGTCATACAATCCTGAGATCTAAATGTGATGGTGTGTCTTATGATGTACACCATACGTATGTACTAGGAAACATTAAAGGGAAAGTTATAAAGTGATGGCACACATTGCAGTTCCTGTCTTCACAACCCTTACAAGAGAATCCACTAGAAAGTACTGTCATGATGATGCTGTCCACTGTACCATCTGGAAAGGCAAATATAACTAACAGGTGCTATTATTAGTTCAACAACACAAATGCAGATATACTAGGATCTAATGTAGATATGCACCCTGTGCATTAGACACAAAGCTTTTGTATCTATGAATCCAAAAGAGAGAAAACAGGGATATGGCACAGTTATCATCACTTGCACAGGGTGCTGGGAGGGCAGGAGGCTTAGGCTGACACAAAAGGTTGGTATGTATGTGTGAGGGAGAATGGGAAGCAGACAGCCTATGTGTCTGTAGGGGTCCATCATGCAAAAGTGGTCTGTGAGAGTCTGCATAAACACAGC
The DNA here is from genome assembly GCF_019279795.1 of Protopterus annectens. Lineage (NCBI taxonomy): Eukaryota > Metazoa > Chordata > Ceratodontiformes > Protopteridae > Protopterus > Protopterus annectens. The sequence continues at coordinate 247,327,572 of NC_056736.1, read as the reverse complement.
CAAGCTCAGAGCTAACTCTATGTCTTGATATTTTGGACAGGTGTGAGCCGTGCATAGTAGAGGTGTCAGTTCATTGTCACCCCAACCATCTGACCTGGCTCTGCCAGGAGTTGCACTAGCACCTCCATGCCCAAGGTCAGATGGAGTGCTGCTCCTTGAGCGTGACTGATGTTTGCTGGACAAGCTACTTTCAGCAGAATGCCCAGGACCGCAATCCCATGGCCTGCCATATCTGGGTGTGGACAGCACACTCACCAATGGACCAGTGGAAATACTGCCACTATGGGAGTGTGATCAGGAATGGGCACGTTGGCTATCAGCAGATGTTGTGGCTGAACTACTCCCATGAGGACGCTGTTCCACTCCCAGCAGATGTTCCATCACAAACACCCCTCATTCCAACACGTCATTCATCCAGTCCAAGGAATTGTGACACAATGCAGGCAGTTACTCATGTCAGATTGTGCCATATACACAGTTCTGAGTATTTGTCTGGAGAGCCTTTCTGAAGTTGCCTGTGCCTCCATGATGGCCCTAAACATACATATGAAATAGCTTGACAAACATGGCAATGCCATCAGTACACTTCTAACTAATGCATACAGATAACAGTGTAAAATACTTTGCTTCACATTATTCATTAATATATTCAAGCATATGCATTATGTGGGTAAAAAAATGACAGCATATCTGCTGCAGTTCAATACTCCTCTGTAAAGATAGCTTGGTAAATATTTTGCTTTGCTGAACATGTAGCAAGTAACCTCACCATCAGTTTGCCTAGCTTTGCCTTTTTATAATGGAATAGATTATTAATGGATTGCATCTGTCTAGGCTGTGTTTCAGAGATTCGAATTACAGCATAAGTAGCTGAACTGCATGCTAATCAAGCAATCTGGTGGAGATATTCAAGAAATTATAAAGCAAACATTTAGACCACATGCTTTTTTTCCTTGTGGATCTCAAAAGTAGAGGAGTACACATATGGAAAGTCTACACAGACAGAATGTTAGGAGATGCTGCTGCTTAACTCCAGTTGTATGTGCTACAGGCTGAAGGCAATGCTGCTGCTGCCAATAGGCCTAGGCCAAAACAGAGAAGAGTGTTCAGGCATCATTTAACCTATCAAAACATACACAGCATGAACATTGTAGAGTGCTACAGGGTGGGCAGGGAAACAATATAGGAACCCTGCAACCTCTGCCGGCCTCAAATCTGTGCCACAGCCTTTACCTCTGCATGCATTAACTGTGCACTGCTTGCATGACAGTCAGCCCTGACCTAGCACTGTGGCAACTACTGCATTTACAAGGTAAGTCCTGAACATGTACTGTATTGCATAATAATATTATGATATGTCCTTGTATTTCACCACTTGGTACAGGAAGCAACTACAAGGTGGAAGATTTGTACGGAAATTAATTTCTCATGTGACAGCACTGAGTAATTTGACTTGTATGTGTCATTAGCAAGTAGTAGGCCTCAGGTCTTGAATATTCACACATTGATACCTCCCCAAAGTAATAATGATCACTGCTTTCTCTCAGTTTAGCACCATATGTTTGTAATGCAAAATCATAACAGAGAGAAGTTCAAAAGTAATGAGACACATAGCAGTTTCCGGCTTCACCACCTTCACAAAATCAACCTGGCAGGGTGCAAAACAAGAATAGTAACAAGAGCGACATAGCCTCATTTGTGCCATAACAATAGCTTAGTCTGGTTCCACCCTCTTTGAAAGAACATTATACCCTTGCATGTTCCATGACAGGAATCCACCTTTTCTCCCCACCCCTAAAACAGCAGTCTATGCTTGTTTATGCCATCCAACCTTCCATTAATTTGATAGCAATTGCATCTCACAATGTTCCCAGTGAATATCCTCACACATTTTAAGGTGAATGTTATAGACTGGCTTACACTCTGCATGTCTCTGAGTACTGGTCAGATAATTTGTTAAATGACCAAGAAACACATAAAGATAGGACACAGCTGTATATTTGCAAGGAATAATCATAGCAGGTTGTGTCTTCACCAAGTGGACTACATCTAAATATGTTGCATAGAATGCATTTACAAATTACAGGTCATGTCTTGATATCAGTGTATATTCAGTTGCACTTTGTTGTGTGAGGAATTACATCATATATTTGCTGCAAAGCTGCCTGTAGGGCAAAGATGGATAACTCTCCCCTCCTGTTTTTTGATGGTGCATTGCAGTGAGAGTTGCGATCCAGACCTATGTTGTCATATCTCATGTGTCCTAACAGTTTCTACTGTATATGTCATAGATTGATTATCTGCATTTCAAGTAATTCTCCATGTTTTATACTTTTTTCTCTATTTTTCCCTTTTCTGGGGAGGGGGCACTGTTTGTGTGATGCACCACTTCACACAAATGGCTTTGGCTAAACACATCTCATTTAGAGTGTCACTGCACAAACAGGACGAATAGGCTACCCAGGTAGCAGACAAGTCCCAGACAACCAGAAACATACACCGGATATATTCAATTAATACTACTGGTCATTGCACAAACACATTTTTCAACAGTGCGCACTCTAGTGCAAAGTGTTTGTGTAATAGTAAGCAATGAACAACATTTTCAAATGCTGTAAATCCAGAAAGTGCCTACTCCCAGTAAGCACAATATCTGCAATTGGCAGGAAAACATCATTCTACATTGGCCTCATTCCTTGCCAGTTTTTGAGATTCCATGCTCAAAGATGAAGTGTCCAGGAGACCAAAGTGTTTGTTGGACTCCTAGTGAAAGAACACATGCCCAGGCTGTTGTAGAGGGACTGTTGTGGCTTGGATTACAAGGCAGAAGCATGGAATAGTCTGGCCTGGGCTCTGACCAGTGCTATTGGTATCCACTGCACTGGTGAACAATGTAGGAATCATTATAGAGACATCAGGATGAGAAAGAGGGATACCCTTGACCATTGGATTGAGGAATGTAGGATTGGAGGCACCCCACAGATGTGTAAATATCACTTACAGAGACTACACATCAGAGTTAAAAGATGTACATAGTCAAGACAGGTATGCTTAATGGTATTCTGCTCTATTTTTTTCTGCAGCTGTCACAGACCAGGAAATGAATGTGCAAAACCATCCCACTAGATTGGCATGGATGTGAGATGCATATGGTATGTATGCATCCCAACAGTAGGGTTATTTTAGCATTAAAAGTTCTGACACATTTATTGGTTAATTATATAGTTGTATCGAATTGAGCATTCATTTCTCAACTGTAATAGGGAAGTATGAAAGCATTATTTTGGAGGGCAAAAAAATAGTTCAGTATTACAAAGTAGTCATAAGTTGTGCCTTCATAATCCACACTTCCCAAATATAATCTATTCTGTCACCCAACTTGATGTCCATGGGTTCAAGTAGATGTCCCCACCCTCACTCCAACAATGGTGTTCACTCAGCTCATGTGTTCTTCACTGTCCCTGTCTCTTGTTTTGTTTGTCTTGTCTGTCTGCAGTTGCTTCCTCACCTGCCCAACTTACCACACTGAGGCATTCCTACAGCCCTTCCCCAACATTCCTCTCTCAAAAAAAATAGGCCCTTGTCCCACAAAAAAATAGTTCTACATTTTGCGCATGTGACTTCATGACACACATAACTTGGTTCAATTCCCAATATAATAGATTGTTTTTTTCACCCTTCCCTTCTGAAGGTGACAGTTCAAATTCAGCATAATTTGTGCATATATGTTCATGTTTTATTCCAGAAGAAATAGATAGCTCTGGTTCTTTCCTACATCCTTCCTGCACATTCCTGCCTTCCTTTCACTTTGCTCTTCCCCTAGCTTGAGAGCTATGCCCTAGCTTGTGCCCCATTTCCTGTCTTTTCCATTTCTTTTCTTTAAAGCATAACTGCTCGATGGTGTGCAAGACACACTAAAGCTCAGCTATGGCAAAACCAGTTCTAAGTATTATATAGTTGGATTGGAAACCAGTTCCATCTAACCATATTTTAGAGACTCCATACCAGCTATCACACCTCAAAATTTAGATTTACACATTAATTAAATCATTTGAAACTGCTACATACACCTGAATTCGAACCAAGTACCATCTGACACAAAAATGCATATATCACTGCATTAACAGATGGTGCTACAGACTCAGTTGATTAGCAGCTGTATTTTAGAGGCTGTATAGCAAATGGCAAACTTACCTGCTGTTGAATACACCTGCTACTTAAATGAATCTCTGGCTGCAGGAATTACTGCACTTAATGCAGTGATGTTTCTTTTTTGGGAAAATGGTATAGCTATATGTAATAAATTTATGCATTTCGGTAGTAGTGTTGTGCAACATCACACACTATTGCTGTACAAAACTAAATGAGTATTGAACAAGAACACTTTATAGAACATTACAGGGGATCATGCAATGCTGCATCATACAAATTTAATGAAGAAGATACAACATTAGTGATATGGGGAACAAGCACAGGGGAGTACAAAGGGAAATCTTTCCAAAACTGTGTTACTTAGTATTGAATGTATTAAATATATCTGCTAGCTAAATGATTCTGTGGCAGCAAGTGTTACTGCATTGTTTTTGGAGGAAGATGGTACTGGGTTCAGTAACGGGTACAATCAGAACGTTTACAAGTGTGTATGATAGTTTAAATACATGTAATTATATTCCTGCCATTTACGTTTTCTTCATGTTGGTGTGCAGTGCTCACTAACGTGCAATAGTTCTTTAAAGAAAAAAAATGGGGAAGACAGGAAAGTGGTGAAATGGAGAGCAAGCGGGGAGTAGAACAAACTGAAAGGAAGGAAGGAACATGTAGGAAAGATGTAGGAAAGAACCATAGCTATCCATTTCTATTAGAATAAAACATGAACATATATGTACAAATTTTTCTGAATTTGGACTGCCACTTCCAGGAAGATGGATGACCACAACACAATCTGTTGTATAGGGAATTGGACAGAATGATGTGTGTCATGAAGACACATGCATGAAATGGAGAGCAATGTATGGAATGATTTTTTTTTTTGTAGGACAGGTGTCTTTTTTGAGAGGGAGAGAAATGTTGGAGAAGGGCTGTAGGAATATCTGGGTGAGGTAAGTTGGGTAGGTGAGGAATCAATTGCAGACAGACAAGACAAACATGACAAGAGACAGGGACAGTGAAGGACACATGAGGTGGGTGAACACCATGGTTTGGGAGAGGGTGGTAAATCCCAGTCCCACATACAGGCTGTTGACAGTGAGAATCTAGTTCTCTCCAAGTAGAATGTCATCACTGTCACCTCATTGTACCACAGACTGCAGTGCCTGATGTTTGCACCTCCCATGGGTGTTCTGCAGGTGGATGGAGAGTAGGTGCTCCATGCAACTTAGACATATCCCAACAGTGTGTTGCACAATCCTACACGCCGTCCCTGGCAGGTCATCATTGGTGATAAACTCAGCACCTCCGACACTGCTCTCAGAGGGAGCCACAGGCCTCTCCTCCAGGGCAGAACTACCTGAGGCACTGGGTAGTGCAGGGGCAGCAGAGGGGGTACAACCAGGTTATGCACCAGATGTGCTGGGCAGCAATGCTGTCGCTGGTGGAGTGGAGACCCAATGGGACAAGCCTACCCTGCTGTGCTGTAGGAAAAACAAAAAATAAAAAAATAAATAAAAGAGAGAGAGAGAAGGGTTGGGGTGAGAGAAAAAGGCAGAACATTAGTAACATCATATGTAACATACAAACCATTGATAAAAATATTTTTCTCTATTCTCATACTTTTACATTTAACACTACAAACTCCTAATAAGTTTCTTGCTTACTTTTAAGACTACCCAGAGGCACACTGTAGTACACATTGTAACCACCAATCCTTGATGTGTGCATATAGTGGACATATGCATGTTCCAATTATACTGATTACAGTTTATATAAGGTCATTTGCGCCACTGGTGTAGAGGTATGAAGTTACATTCCAATAATGATGAAAAACTAACAGTATTGTATATTTGGGAAGTGTGGTTTTTGATCCCATAACTGATGACTACTCTCAAATATTGTACTGTTCTTTTGTTCTACAGACTACTGCATGCATACTTTCCTTTTACAGTTTAAAGATGCATGCTTGCTATTATTTGAGAATATGGCTCTACTGCTTTTTGCTACAGACTAAGGCATGTATAGTCTTTTTTACAGCTGGGATGTGCATGCTCAGTTTGATACAATTCAATTAAATGCCAGCTAAGTGGTCCTTAACATTTAATGCTACAAAATTACTGTACAAATTATTATTATTATTATTACTGTTAAAATATTGTTTAAACAGTACTGTTCTATTGCATACAAATCACATGCTTCTTGCAGCCTTACTAAAATTGTGGCATGGGACAGAACATTCGAGGCACGCTCTGCAGCAGCTGTGGAAAAAACAGAGCCAAATGCCATTATAAATATTAGTCTTGACTGTATTCAGCTTTTAACTTACAATTACTTACTGAAATTGATACTTACACATCTGCAGAGAGTTCCCTGCATGAAATTCCCTGATCCAAAGGTTGAGGGTATCCTGCTTCCTCCTTTGGAGGTCATCAAAGTGATGCCTGCATTGATCAACAGTGCGGAGGATACCTGTAGCACTGGTTAAAGCCCTGGCAGGAATATTCCAGGCTTCAGATTTATAATGAGTCTGAATAGTCCTGCTGCAGCAACCAGGGCCCATGCTCCTTAACTAGGAGTCCATCAAAAATTTTGGACTCCTGGACATCACAGTGTTTTGCCCAAAAGTGAACTCCCTCTCCAGCAACTCTTGACATGCCTGCCATAGTTCAAGCTTAATGTATAATAAGCATTTCCCGCCAATTACATTTTATATGCTGCTGTTTTGCAGCTATTGTATGTCTCGTTCTTACTGAGAGTGCGCACATTTTGGTTTTGCAACATTTGAAAGCATTGCGCATTGTTTACCATTGTGCAAACACAATAGGTGAGGGTGCACACTGGTGGGCATCATGTTTGTGCAATGGTAAGTGATGCACAAAAGTTCCGAACAATAAAATTTCTAGATTATTAGGTATACAGGCACTTGTATAAATGTGCTAGTCAAATGTACCATATATACAGTTCTCCTACACTTACAGCTATTACAAGAAGAAGGTTAAGAAAACAATTGTATATGTTGCACTTCATTACTATAATCTGCACTCTCACTACAGTAAAACAAAATTTGCACACCCTGTACTAGAACCTCAGACCATCTGCACTCCACACCTACACTTAATACCTTCTGCCATGAGACTATTGAGGTGAGATTATAGCTGCTTTTTTATTAGTTATTGTAAGGGTTTCACTGTTAATTGTAGCACAACACTGTTTACCGTATTTGCACGATGCACAATATTATTAATTGAATCCTTCCATTTTACATGTGTGGCTATCTGGGTCTTGTCTACAAGCTGAGTGGTCCATTCTTCCAGTTTGTGCAGTGCTGCACTTTGCAAAAAAGGGGAACACAGCTTAACATGTTTATGCCAAGTGGCGCATCTCTAAAACACTGGCCAAAAAAAAAAAAAAGAAATTAAAACACAGAAGGGAGACTGTCCACAGTTTTCCAGAATGTCCAGATATCTGCATCATATTTTTTGCCTGTTCCTTGTAACATGTGAGGTTAACTGTGACATCACTGAAGATTGAAGTCAATATATAATGACATACATTTCTGTTCTGTACTTCATATTCTTCAGAAAATGCCTGCTGGCCCTTTGTCCCCCCATTAGTTTAGTGTTTGCTCACATTACTGGCAATAAAAGGTTACGTAGAATGAACAACATTCAGTGTACAGGTTTTGCAGCCAGCGGCACTGGTGTGAGCTTTGAAGCCTTGTTTACGTGTGTTGCACATCAATAATATTCATGGCACTAGACTGCATGATGCCACAGGAAGAGCAGTATCACGTACATGAATACACTCAGTGTAGGTTCTGCGTGCAACCTACATGGAGTTTATTGAATCCTGACTATAAATAAATTATATCTATATCTATGTATGGGGACACAGTTCACCAAGTGGGGGTACATAGGGCATCTCCACCTGCAAAAAACACTTGCTTTTATGATATTTTGGTGTTTTACATGAAATGTTCTGTTGTACTTTATTTGATGAAATGATTCTTGACACAATGGTCTTGAGGTTATTTGTGATGCACTGATATATGATTTACTATCACATTCTTGAAACCCTCAATGCTGACAATCAAAATCCTGAGACCATGAATTAAGAAAATTAATTTGGTGAAGACCACAATGTGTAGAAATCTCAAATACCAAATCCCCCAATCAGTGTGAACCTAGGAATAAGTGTCATCATGGGTTCTGAAGTGGTGTGGACCCAAAAACAAGTGGTAACATATGTCCTCAAAAGTGTGGGAGTGCTAGTATGGGTTCTGGAGGGAGGAAGCCCAGGAGTTCAGTATTTTGTGGTCTTCAGCAATATTTTCTCTCAATATTAAAATTTCACAATTATGATTTTCATTATTGTGGGGATTGAGACTGTGACAGCACATCCTGATTTCTAGCTTTATCTATATATAGTTCTTTCAGACAGAGTGCCTTAAAAGCCATGGACATGTATGTATATATATATATATATATATATATATATATATATATATATATATATATATATATATATATATATATATATATATATATATATATATATATATATATATATAGATACAGATATATGGGTTCTGGCGCCTAGGTGGCAAGACACCCCCCTGTGAGACAGCTGGATGTAAACACATGGCAGGTTGGCAGTTTAGCTGCAGTGACAAATGCCTTTGGACAATTCCCTGTGGGAATAGAGGAACCCCCTGCACCCTAACCACAGGTGGCAGACACAAACCCACACAGTGAAACACTCTGCACCCCCCCAGAAGCCACCATGTGTGACTGTCACTTGAACATGTGGCTGCCACAGGATGCCAAGTGGGCAGTGGTACTGGGAATCCCATGTGCTGTGAGCAAAGCCTTTATTAACACAACATGTAAAGTGATGCGTGTAGTGCTTGGTGCATACTAAACCCAAATATATTTACAACTTGTAGAAATGTGCCACAGCATGTAGGAAATCCTGCACATCACTGTAGTCACACTTATGTTGCAAGATGTGCTTTAGGTGACACTCCCTTACAACAATAGCTTTCCTAAGTGGTGTTACAAGCATCCCCCTCAAAAGTGACTCCCTTTGAATATCTGTCAGGTTTTATTCCTGCTGCAGAACAGACAGAAGGTCAGACAGCTGCACTGCAGGGCATCCAAGTAACGCCTTTAGCTGATGATGCCATGCCTCAACTTGGTTATTAGTCTGTGGGAAGTCCAAGTCAGAGACGTCACACACATTCCAAAACTTCAAAGGGTAGGAAGATGGCAGGCGTTGCTGTGATGAGCAGTAGGATACATACTTCTGTGGTCGGCCACGCACATAATGGTGGTCCAGAAATATGCCTACAGGCATAGCACAGTCAGGTAAGGTCACCACAATGTCCAGAAATGTGGGGATAACATCCTCCAGTGGTAGGAATGCCAACGCAATCAGCTTGCGGATGGCAATATCAGAAATCAGTGTCTGTACCATAGAGGGCCACAAGGTGGTGATACTGGATCTTGTGCCAAATGATCTGTGCAAAATGGAATAGGCACCCCTTCAGAATACTCTTAGGGAATGCCTTATGGCTGGCATGGATTGCTGCCTTCTCAAAATCAGTCATAATATACTGTGGAGCCAAGGTGCATCCCTGTTCTGCAGCCATACCCTTTAGTATCTCCCACATATTGTTGTATGCAGACTCTGACTTCCGTGTCATGAGTCAGTACACCGGGGGGCAATCCTTGCTGAGGTGGGGGTGCCAATAAATCCATGTAATGTATATAGCTGACGGCATATATCGGCCCATGTTGGGAAGATGCCATCCCCAAGAATGATGTCAGAACTGCACAGATCTTCCAGATTCTGTGCTGTAGTTAGTAGAACCAAGGAATCAGTCCCATCCATATCAGACTTTCTGCGGATGATAAAGCTGCCACTGTGGAGTGGATACTGGCTGACATTGATATTCGCAAGTGTAACTGTAGTTGTGGACATGGATGCCCATGCCCTCTGCCGTACCCTGGTTATGCTACAATGCAGGGTGGCATGGCAAGACATCTCTTGTAGTACATTGTCATCCGCTGTGCCTAGGACACTCTGCATTACCAGGCTTGGCAGGTCAGTGCCGGTTGCTACCCTCTGCCACAGTTCTGTTCACAGGGTAGCCACTCGGGCTGTTGTTGCATCTGGGCCTTGGTGGTGTGGCAGTGATTTCAGCAGTTCGTCCCCCTCATCCTGGTGAAGAGTGATGGCATGACCTCTGCAGGCCTTTACTGTCCGCTCGATACATGCCCAGTACCATTTAAGCAGTGCTTCACACTCTAAATGGTAGAGGTATTCCTCCACTACCAGCACTGGTTTGCCCCATTGGCCAGGCACTGTGCTGTATCTTTTGCCAAGCTGACCAGGGCTATACAGGTACATAGATTCCATCATAGTAATGCCACTTGTTGATGGCCTCTCTGTATCCATCACATCCAGCATAACAGGGAACAGGATGTAGACACGACTCCGGTACAAATCACTATCTGACTTTGCATATGTTGTTGTACACCACCTTGTATTGTACCCTCTGAATTAGTGCTGCCTGCCACAGTGGCCCTGTGCAACTGTCTTCACACCACCTTGCTCTTACTACCTGGTCTGCTAGGGTTTCTCTATGTGCAGTTCATGCAGCCATGGGATTGATAAGTGATTGTAGTCTGGTAGGAGTCTACCCAGCTTGCTTGCACCACAGGTTCTACAATGTACTGCTCAGGTCCCCTTTAACTCCCAGCTGTTGCTGCTGGCCAATCAGGGTGTGGGGCCCAGTCTCAGTTTTAGTGACAGAGGTTGCATAGGGAGGTATCCCTGTGTAGCACCCTTGTCTGCCAACATGGGCCTGCATACTTGTGTACTCCAGCTGCAACGTTCATTGGATGGCTTTGGTGGCCCCCATAATACACACATGCTACTGTGGACTGGGAGGTGAATTGCTACCCCTGTGTGTAAGTGTTCCCTTCTACAGTGTTTCTTTAATATTTTTGGGTAGGTAGTCTGTGCTTGCCAGGGTTGGCATGTTCCCACCTGCAACTGCACTAGGGGGGCTCTGGCAGGACAGTGTCTGTCTGTTGCAGGCATACCTATCCACCTCTTTGGGTTGGTCTTGTGGAAAACCCATTAACAACAGTGGTACACACAAGGACACTGTGTACATCTTGCTCAGACAAACTTAGTCAGTTGATAGAATAACAGGTATTGCATTAGCATGTACTTTCCTAGGGGTATGAAGTCTGAAATTCAAATATATGTCATGTTTTTCTACCTCTGCTCTTTGCTGCTGTTCTACTACATTGCCAGATGGCCACAAGTATGAAAAATATGGGCTACACATATTCTGCAAAGCTAGAGCTGTCTGTGCCAATCTGTACTGTTGGGGGTATAGGCAGGGATGCTTGTGGTGTTGTTACTGCTGGTATAGACAGTGTACATGTACTAAGGTATCACTCTGCAGTGGCTGCAGCATCTTTTGGTTTTCCTGTCAGCTTCTCTCAGCATGGATTGATGTACAGATTTTGTGTGGGGGATTCATATGCTTGTGTAGGGCAACCGGTATGATGCTATTTTGTTTTACATGTGTGCAGACCTTTATATCCACTTGTTTGACTGGATAGCACGGCTGTTTCCACTGTCAAGTGACAGCCCATGAATATTCTTTAGGGGACGTCTCCATTTGCCAGTTTTCCCGACTGCGTGGATTCCCATGGCATATCTCTCTTTCAGCCACACCGCTCTACGATCTAGCGGTGCTGCGGCCTTCTGCTTTCGGCATTGTAGCTCACGGTCATTTGTCTCGCGATCTACATGCCGGAACCCATATATATATATATATATATATATATATATATATATAAAACAGCTTTATGGTGAACAGAGTGCTTATCTAGGATGAGACAAAATAACATACTACAAATAAAAAGAAGATTAAGAAGGCAAAATGGCTGTCTGTGGAGGCTTTAGAAGTCAGTATAGTAAAATGAGACCAAGACACTGTGCAGATAGGAAAATATGTGAGAATGAATGCAGTGATTTAATATATAGCAAAGTGAGACAAGGAGGCATATTTAAATGGCAGTATGAAGAACAGGCAGAAGATAATAGAATGGGGAAGACAAGAGATGTCTTCACGAAAATTGATAATATTGAAAGAAACTTCCTGGTAAAAATGGGCATGATTAAAGGCAAAATTAAGGGAGCCTTAGCAGAAGATATTAAAAAGAGGTTGCAGAATTATATACCAAAGAAATATGTAAAAAATGCCCATAACATCACTGATGGTATATTCTCAGAAACAGAGCCAGACAATCTGGAGATTGAAGTTTCTTATAAAGTCTTATTAATAACAACATTGTAGAAAGTGATGAAATTCTAACTGATTATTTTAAAACCCTACAAAATGATGAGGTTGTAATGTTGCTTGGAATTTGCCAGAAAGTTTGCAAAACACAATGGTGATCATTGATTTAGAAATGTTAGATATGATGTTGTCTCTTCCGTCCATTCCTCAACACAAGAGCTATCAGACGTGAGTAGGATCCAACTTTGGCCACTCTTAGACTGTGGATCCAAAGCTCTCCTTCTTCCTATTACTGATAATCTCCTGCAAGATCATCAGATCTCATTTCCCACTCATTAACTCCTGATGCAATCTTCAGTTCTCAGTCTTGGATTTAGTGAAGTCCAAGCTAAATTTTTTATATTTTGCTACTTTTTTGTGGTGTTTACCCACTTTTATCCTCATTATTTTTCATTTGTTGAATTTCTTACTTCCCTTTACTCAAGTTGGACTCAGGGATTGTCTGTGTTGGAAAGCCTAATCTTTGTCAACTCCGACCATATCTCAGGTGCAGTCAGCACTGATTGGCTTGGACCCTTGGACCCTGATGGATCTTAGAGCTGTTGTTTTGGTGTGAAAACATAGGTGCTTGGCTCAATTTTGAAGCATTCAGAGCTGTCCCTTCTCCTTGGAGCTTTGGCACTAGACAACTCAGCTTCAGCATCAGATATAGTTCTGAGTCGAATGTGGCTCTGAAACCATTCTGTGTTCCTGTGTCTGTTCTATGGTTTTGTGAGACTGATGAACAGTGGGGATATGGAAGTCTTTCCCTTTTCCTACTGTTCTGCAATCTAAAAAATGGTATATCTTATAATTCTAGATCTTACCTCCCATTTCTGAAAAAAAATGAAAACTTTAGACCTAGGTTTTTCAATAGTTGCCTTTTGGATCCTTTTCTTCTGCCATTTAGCAACCTACTGGTAGCATTTTCTGACCGATAGCACTTTGGGACAGTTTCTTCTGCCCAGTGATTTTGGTTGTTGGCATTGTAGTTGTAACTGTTGTTGTGGTTGTTTCTGTTATTTGTGCTTTTTGTAGGTTCTTCTCATCGCGGATGATAAGCCATCAGAATTTAAGAGATGAGTGTCCTGCAGCCATACAAACTTGGACATGCATGCCAAGTGCGATAACTGTTTGGGCTGCCCATCTTGATGAGCAATGCCCTATTTGCACCACCTTTGTCTCAAGAGCACTTGTGGAAAGGAGAAATACATTATTATCAAGTGTCTCTTCCCTGCTTCCTCAAGAAAAACTTCCCTTCTTCACTTTACTGCTTCCTCAGTTTCCCCTTCTGCCAGGAAAGCCTCTAACAAGTCCAGTGGTGAAAAGAAAGGTGACAAGCCAGAAGAAAAGGAGATGGATGAAGAGATGACCAAAGAATCCAAAGAACTCAAAAAAGGGTTGCTATAATAAGTCATTCACTTCAAGTCTGGCCCCTAGGTTTCCTAAGACCTCAGATCTGGCATCACAATTGGATCCAATCTTCACTGCATCCAGCAAACAACCTTTTTCTTAAACTGCATTTCTCCCCAGAATGAATTTCACCCAGACTGCAATCTCTATCCCTGCAGGAAAAAAAACATTCCATCATTCTTTCAGACCTTGGTTCACTGCTTCGTCACTTCAGTCAGTGTAGTCTTCTAGGACCCTTTCTGAAGTGGATATAGACAGAATGAAGAAGACGTTCCTCAAGATCCAAATACAGTTGGGCTTCTGACCACTGCAGAACCATTCGAGTAGGTCCATCTCCCTCATCATATTATTACTCCTTCCCTGATCCAACCTTCAGACTTGCTGCTGTTGGATCCAGACATTTCCTGTGGTGTGTCTATGTCATACCTGAATATATGGTCTTCCTCAACTCCAACCATATGTCTGATCTGATCAGCACTGAGTGGCTTTGACTCTGATGGTTCTTGGAACTGAGTTGTTGACTTCAGACCAGTGGGACTTGGCTCAACTCTGATGCATTCAGTTTCATCCCTTGCCCTCAGAGCTTTGGCACTTGACAGTCAAATGGGACTCTGCAACCAATCATTTTTAGGTGCTGTGACTCCTACATGACAGTTCTTGGGTTCTGTCTTGACTTCAACTTCCAAAGTTTTTGAGAGAGTACTCTCTCACTCTAAAGAGCAGACTACTCTTTCCAGTTCAGATCCGTCCCTCCCCCACAGGTGTGCCCCTAGGGCCTGATTCTACACTTTCTATCCTACTGGTAAATTCAACCCATTTTAGCCTTCAGACTGCCTGTACTGAGGACTCCCATTCAGCTTCTGAATCCTCCCCAGAGCACCCCACTGGGGATGTTTGTCAAAAACATTTGTGCAAAATGAGGTATGTTGTCTCTCCCCAGGAGCCCTTAACTGAAGATATCGACTTCATTGAGGGAGGGGGTGAGTGTTTCTCATTCAGAGAAATCATGGAACTGCATAGACAGAAAGTGGGAGTGGGGTGACTTCCAATGTCCCATCTGAGGACGAGTCAATATTTTTTGAGACATTTGGAGTGGCCTGTCAACATTTGGGCTGATCCCTAGTGCAGAGAAAATGGTTGACATAATCTCTAAGAGGGCATTGAAGGAACAGAATGTGGCCAAATCAGTTCCAAGCAAACCTGATAAGTTTTACATATCCCCAAAGGATAGAACCATACTGGAACAAAGCTCCCATCATTGATTACATGGTGATGATGCCAGCCAAGAGACAGACGCTTGCCAAAGAAAACTCCACTGTCAATCCCCATAACAGGGAGTCTTGTACAGTAGACAGATTTTGGAAGTGAGTTTATGTTTCAGCAACCTCTGTGCTTAGGGAGGTGAACTATTTGGTGCATATGATGCTCTTCTGGAGAGATTTGACCAAGGAGCACTCCAAATCTCTCTCAGGTTTCCTATCTGCAGGGGAGAGGAAGTCCATCAAAATACTGGCAGCCACCCTTCGTTACCTTTCTAATGCATCTTTGCACCTCATTTCCAGTGTGACAAAAGGCAATTTAAGAGCTGAGGGCTCTGGCATAACTATTAGGAGGCATGCTTGAATGCACCTATATGACTTTGTGAAGCACTTTAAAACATCTGTTATCATTGTCCCCTATGATGGCTCAACACTTTTTCCTGCTAAAGGGTAAAGGAATGCTATCCAGAAGTGTACAAAATGGGAAAACATTGTCTGCCATAGAGATACTGTTTTCTCCCCCAAAAGACCTTTTCTAGAAATAATATGGGAGGGAAAATATAGTTCCACATATCAGAAGGTATTGTTTCTGACACTTCTGGTGACAACCCCCCCCCCCCCAAGGCAGTAGCGGGAACTGTTTTGGTGGGTATTACCACCAAAGAAGTGGTCTAGAAACCCAAAGCTTTTGGGGTCCCAGGGCCCTTTCTTAAATAAGATTATCCTGTGGTGCCAAATGTTTGCCTGACTGCCATACTCTGGAGGCAGTCAGGGAGTTATTATCCCTGCATCCCACAGCCTAGAAGACCATTACTTAACATGTTTGGGTGCACAGAATTTTAACCATTTGCTATTCCATCCCCTTTTTTCTTACTTCCCTATCATTAAAGAAAACTTCCTAATGTTCCAACCTCTCCCCCTAATGAAAGGCAGAAGCACAAGAAATAGGAAAGCTTCTAGACAATTGGGTCATCCATGAGATCCCACCAGATCAACAATTCCTTAAGTTTATTCAAGGCTCTTTTTGGTGCCAAAAAAAAAGCAGGGACCTCAGGCCAATTTTTGATCTCTGTCATCTGAACAATATGCAAAACAAATGAAATTCTGGATGACCACAGTGCAGTCCATTTTTCTATTGAATTAATTATTATGGAGGAAGGACAAATGGATTTGTTCAATTGGCCTTCAGGACACATACTACCACATAAAAACGAACAGACACTCCAAAGGTTTTGTCCACTTCTGGTTGGGTTCCAAACACTTCCAGCTCAGAGTTCTGCCCTTTGGTCTCACCATAGCAGTCTGTATGTTCATGAAGTGTGTGGTGGTGGCTACAGCTCATCTCAGACTGCAGGGGTCATGAGTGTTCCCGTACCTGTATGAATGTCTTATAACCACCCCCACCAGGAATCTTCTTCTCTTAGCCAGGGCTTCCTTGCTCCATCTTTCCTCACAACTAAGAATAACTGTGAATACAACCAAGTCCAAGCATCAACTTATTCAAATCATAGAATTCATTGGAAATCACTTGGACACAAACTTACAAATAGGCAGACTTCCAGAATCCAGGAATAATACACTCCAGAAACAGGTGATGGCAGTTTTTTCCTGTTAAAAAGTAACAGAAAGATTGATTGTGTGTCTTCTCAGGTGAACTGTGGCCTCCAACACTTTGGTTCCTCTTTGTAGATATCACATGAGGGTGTTCCAATGGACTCTATAAGCACAATGATCTATCAGATGTCACCACATGAGTTTTCAAGTGTCTCACAAAAAAAAAAAAAAAAAAAAAAATGGAAAACTCATATTCTGTTGTGGCTTATAGTTTCTCATGGTCAATCTTTTTTCTTCCTTCTCCCTAGGCTACAGTGTCTATGGATGCTTCCAAGTAAGGGTAGGGGGTACATTTCCTGGGATAGATGGTTGAAGGCACTTGGTGCCCCTCAGAGGCAGTTTTCATATCAATAGCAAATAGGGAAGTTTTCCTAACGTTGTGGGTCTTACAAGAATCCCTTCCCACTGTGTGATCTCCATTCAGATGGACAATATGTCAGTAGTCTGGAACATCAACAAGCAGGGAGGAGCATGATCTTACTATTTGTGTTGAGAGACCATGAGGGTTTAGCAGTGGGTGGTGTATTCTCACCACTTTCTTATAACAGAACAGATATTGGGAAAATCCAGTGTTCTAGTAGACAGGATGATCAGATCCTCTTTTCTCATGAGATACCCCTCAACTCATCAGTGGCAGATTGGATTTTTGGTCACTGGGGCCAAACTTTCTGTGATCTCTTTACCTCACCCTATAGCACCAAATGCAGCAGGTACTTTTCCCTAATCCTCAAGAGGGGGAGTCATCAAGGGATGCACTGACCCAGACTTGACCTCCCAGTCTCCTGTATGCTTTTCATCTTACTCCTCTTATCCCAAATTTTCTGCAGAAAGCACCAGGAGGGATTGTTATGATGATCCTCATTGCTCCCTTCTGGCCTTAACAAGTGTGGTTTCCTTTCCTCTGGTCTTATCTGATTCACATATTGGGTGTTTGCTCACACTCCAGATCTTCTCTCTCACTGACCCAGGATGCCTCACCCAGATATTCTAGTCCCCAAACTGACTGATTTGATGATGGCTAGAAAATCTAGGCTATCTTCCCAAGTCATTCACGTTTTGACATTTTTCCAGAGACCTTCTGCAAGGAGGAATAACGTTTTTATTGGAGGGTATGGGCAAACTCAATCTGAGGTAACTCTTTAGTTGCAGGTGATTATGGGTAAGGGGAGGAACCTGAACTTTGGATTCAAAGTCAGATCCTAGTCAGGTCCAATAACCCATCCAATGAGGAAAGACAGAAACAGATATCATAGACCTATCAGTATGGCAATTACATAACTTTCATTTTTTATATTTCAATCATAAAAGCATAATGATAAAGAGTTATAAGATTATTGAACAATTTAACTTGTTTTGTATACCAGAAATGTATGCTCAAGATCCTCAAGCTAGACTCCATCTGAGAACTTCCAGATGTGCATGCAGGTTTTAGAGAGGGTAGAGGCACAAGAGACCCAATTGCCAACATCTGCTGGATAATAGAGAAGCAACGGAGTTCCAGAAAAAATATTTACTTTTGATTTATTGACTACTCTAGTGGCCATCACAGACTGTGGTAAAGTCTTAGAGAAATGAGGATACTGGGTCACATTACTTGTCCCTAAGGAATCTGCATGAATAAAAAAACAATGTTTTAAACAGACTATAAAATAAATGATTGGTTCAAGATTGTGAAAGGGGTGTGGCAAGACCATATTTTTGTATATTGAATACATAATTTGAAATTATAAATTAGATAAACCAGATGTTGAAATCAAAATTGTTAGGAGAAATATCAACAATCTTAGAGAAACAGACATGCCTATTGATGAAGTTCAAAGTAAATATATCAATACAACTAAAATTATTCACCTTGCCATATCAATTCTGTGCAAATAGATGGGAAGAAGTGGAGACAGTGACATATTTTGTTTTCCTGGGTTCAAAGACCTCTGTGGACTGTGATTACACTCATTACATTAAAAGGTGCTTGCTTCTTGGCCAGAAAGCTAAGGTAAATCTGGATAATATTTTAAAAAGCAAAGACATCATATCATCAACAGTGGTCTTTACGGTCCAGGATATGGTTTCACAGTAATAATAAATGGTTGTATGAACTGGACTGTATGCAAGGCTGCCCATCAGAAAATTTTTGATTTTGAACTGTGAATTTGGAGAAGACTTGGGTCATCCATGACCTGGCAGAAGATCAAATCAATCAGCACTTAGTCCAATAACAAAACAAAAACCTTAAATACTATGGTCACATAATATGATGATAGCATTCCGTGAAAAAGATACTTATGCTAGGCAAGTCTGAAGGCAAAAGAAGGAGGGGCATCAGAATCTTAGATGGATAGACAACATTGCATGCATTACACACACACACACACACACACACACACACACACACACACACACACACACATATATATATATATATATATATATATATATATATATATATATATATATATACACCACGAAAACAGGCACAGCAGATCAGCAAGAAATGTTTAATATCACTCCATGAACAAACCGCACAGTACAAAAACTACAACAACAAAAACAAGTTGTTTTTGTACTGTGCGGTTTGTTCATGGAGTGATATTAAACATTTCTTGCTGATCTGCTGTGCCTGTTTTCGTGGTTACTAATGTGAGTTTGGGCACATCGACCACTTTAGTTATATATATATATATATATATATATATATATATATATATATATATATATATAGAGAGAGAGAGAGACACACACACACACACACACACACACACACACACACACACACACACACACACACACACACACACACACACACACACATATATATATATATATATATATATATATATATATATATATATATATATATATATATATATATATGTATATATATATATATATATATATATATATATATATATATATATATATATATATAAAACAGAATTGCAACCTGCTAATTTAAAGTCAATATTTCAAGATATCGCTGCAAGAGAAATCAGCTTTTTCATACTCCCACACAACTTTTAATTAAATATTTTTAACTATGAGATTGAAGTACATCAACAATAGAAAAAAAAACTTAGTTTTCTAAGAAAAACAATTGCTCATATGACTTTCAGGGTATCACAATCTTAGGTTTATTATATTTAGTTTGGGCAGGTGCTGTACACCTTGCAGACTGGTATGTAGGAGTACAGCTCTTTTCCAATGTTCATCGGTTCCATGGTTTATACTAGGCTAATGATCTTTATAAGTCTAGTCATGCAACTCAACCCAGTTTTGCCCCTGAGTTCCTTGGACACCTGTATGGTAGGTATGTTAGTAAGGAGGTACCTAAGAGTTATGTGGGGGGTATATTAGTTGGGGATTTATTTACTTACTGTCACCCTCTGTCCATCAGAGATATGGGGGCTAATTGCAAGTATTAGACTAACTGCCTTGCAGGCCATTTTAAGCCTAGCTAATTTCCTTTCAAAGGTGCAAATCAAACTCTATGCCTTGTATGTGTCAGTAAATATATAAACCATTATGCCACCTCCCCAGTACAAAGTATCTGTAAACTGGATTCGAACTCTGCATCAGCTCCCCTCTTCCTCTAAGCTCAATGCACTTAATCCATGTGCCACGGGGAAAAGTTAAATGCACTGTTCTTATATTTCCTCAACTTTGCTGTCTTGCAACATTAACATATGCTCCTTAAAGCTCATTATGTTCACACAAACAGTACACCATCTAGATTTGAATCACAGGACAATAGGGCATTCCGGATACACGTGAGATTATTATCAGCATGTGCCACAGACACAAGTGAAGCACATTATTTCTTATTTGCTTTCTGCTAAAATATAATTGCAGAGTATAAACATTGAATGCTAGAATCCTATGTGATATCTCTTTTGTTATAGCTATACCCAAGTGTTATAATTTTACAAGGCAGCTTAATCAAGCACTTTAGTTTTTTTATAAGCCATTAAGTATGCATATTCTGCTTTTATAATTCTTTTCAAATCAGGTGTGTCTGCAGAATTGTTTTTCTTGATTTATTTCACTATCCCTGGGATTCAATAAACTCCATGTAGGCTTCAAGCAAAGTCTACACAGAGTTTGCATCTGTGCGCGGGAATGCACAGTCAGCAGCAGTGCTCATTGCATTCTCATGTCATGCACCACATTTAAATGTAAATAAGCAAGGTTTTGTGGCTGGCAACAGTGTTGCCGGCCAGGAAACCATGTAAGTGAACATGGCTAGCACTTCTGTTTAAATCAGAGTACTGACAGTCTGCAGTTTTATGTGGAATGACACAATGATCAACAGGTTTTCACAGATAGCTCTCGAGCTCTTAGCGCAAGACATATGGACAAAGGAAAACAATGGGGGGCAATGACATATTTGACATATTTGCCCACTGGAAATGCACTAGAATAACCAGGGGGTTGTGTTAAGGTACATGCTCTGAAGGATTTGAAGTATGAAAATCAAATGTATCTAATACTGAGTCACATCAGTCCTGAGATCATCCCAGTGATATGGCAGAAAGCCACAAGTTTGATAAGGAACACATCTGGACATTCTGTGAAAATCTGGACAGTGGAGAGTTATGAATACTAAATATATGGTGCAAACACAGTACAGGACAGTGTATCTACAGTGCAGAGTATTGTGAAATCCCATTCCTGGCATTCTGTACTAAAGCTGTATAAATGATCTGTAATGGTACATGGACTGCAATGTAAAATAAACACTCAGGGGAAATGTGTGCATTGAATAGGGACACGCAGATGAATTGTAGGAATGAACACAGGGAAACAGGACAGGTGAAACAACCTAATGTACAGCAGATGAGGGCCTGTCAATGGAAGATGTTTGTAGCAGCAACACCAGTCACATATAAATATGGTACAGTAGGGGCTTCTCAGTGAAAATTTGTATTATGTGACTGTCACACAATGTGACATAACAATGGGGAGGATGACTGTCTGAGACAAGTATCCTTACATGAATAATGCAGAGGACATCTATCAGGGATCTAACATACAATTGGGGTAGGGTGCATGTTGTGAAGCTGTGCAAACTGATTTGCCTGTTTATAAGTGTAATCTTAGCAGAGTTCTCCAGCAAGTGAGACACTGATAAAGGCTCATGAACAACATTAAAAGAACCAGCCATAATCATGGACAATATCAGTATAATCAGGAATCCAGGCACAGGAATGTACAATCAACACATTTAATAAATCACAAAAATGTTTAGCTAAAAATGAACTTAAATAAAAAGATGAGATGAAGTTTTAACATTGTTTAGAATGAAAGCACTCATCTTTATTTAAGTTCTTTTTATTCTAAGTATTTTCATGATTTATTAAATGAGTTGGTTCTAAGTTCTGCTGCCTGGATTCCTGTGTGTTTTACACTGTGGTTTGTTTTTCATGTTTTCTTTTAATATCACAATACTACCACCAGTAATCTGATGCCTTTTACATAACATATGTGATTTAAAGTGATCAGAGATGATTCAGTACAAACACACTTTTCCAACTATTATGATACGTCCACACTCTATGAGGGTAATCACACACACTGTCCTGGCACTATAACATCTAGTGGAGGTGTTAGAAGGGACACTGCTATACCTGTATGCGAGATTGTGAGCATGACATATATATATATATATATATATATATATATATATATATATATATATATATATATATATATATATATATATATATATATATATATATATATATATATATATATATATATATATATATATATATATATATATATATCACAATCCACACTGTCATGACTGTTATCCATGCCATTAATGTTGTCAGACACCTATTTATGATGTATGTACTATGTGCATCACCAGAACAGGTAGCACTCATGCAGCTGGTATAACAACTTGATGGGGTTCTGCACCATCAGAAAGTAATGTTTATGCCACAACAATAATACCTAGGCATGGCCAATAAGCTGTGTGACAGCTCACTGTGACAAACGTGGTACTCTTCAGTTACACATCAGTGTAAGATGCATAGAGAGGATCAGGAAGAAGTATGCATTGTACTCAGTTATTGGTGTGATGAAGGCTGGGAACTGTGGAGGTATTATGGCCTCTGATGTGGATATCCTTCACATACTCAGTAGTTGTGTTACATACAAGGGAGTGGTCAGCAATGTGACCACATGCTGGTGGATGTTCCACTTCCCATCTACCACAAGACACAGGTCAGATAGCTATTGGTCTGATTATAGGCTGTGATGTCCACATTATACTTCGGTTGTGTGTTTGTTTTCCTGATGTGAAAAATCTTCCTATGTTTGTCACTGCAAGTGTTGTCATGGCTGTGGCACTTGGAATCAATGATAGCCCACAATCTAAGGTCTTTCAGGCAGCTATTTGGACACAGAATGTTTATGTCGTCTGTGATGTCCATCACTTAAATAATGGATAGGAAAGGTCCTAGCACAAAGCCCTGATGTATGGATCGGATAACTGGACCTGAGATATAGGTCACTTCACACCTTTCAACATAGTAAGATGTCACGTATGTGATACACTGGTCTACCCACTTTGTGCTATAGCTGTTTATGGCCACATCTGACAGTGCTGATTGAATACCTCTTGTGGATCTGTGTCAAATGCCTTGGCCTGGCCAGGTTCCACAGGATGATAGTGTTGCCATCAGGCATGCCCTCATGACCTCTTTGTGGACATCTATCAGATCTAAAAGACATGAAAGGGGAAATGTGTGCATTGAATAGGGACACGCAGATGAATTGTAGGAATGAACACAGGGAAACAGGACAGGTGAAACAACCTAATGTACAGCAGATGAGGGCCTGTCATGCGGCATTAACCACTCACACAGGTCTGTTGCACACAGCTGGGATAATATTAGTGTCCATTTAGAAAAGGTCCATGATGACATGTTGGTCCACCTCACAGATGAGGAGAGTCAGAATGTGTCTATACATGCATGCATCAGGTGCTGTCACCCCAACTCAGATGAATGCGTGTTGATGTGCACCCTTCTATGGGAACATAGCTCATGTGGAGGGTGTGTTGAATTGTGCATTCAACTGTATCTGGAAGGTGTATGTGCTGAGTCATGCCATAGAAGATCTTTTATGTTGTTACAGCCCATTGATTCTGTGTGATAGGCCTGGATAAAGGTAAGACAGTGCATAGTGCCTATCTTGATCTGGCCTTGGGTTTTGACACAATCCCCCATGCAGATATCATTGAGAAACTCTCCCAGCTGGGGATTGACCTATATGTCACTAGATGGGTAACCAGTTGGCTCACCAACAGAACCCATACTGTAAAAGTTGGTGAGTCAACCTGTACCAATAGAGCTGTCACCATAGGTGTAACCCATGGATCTGTGTTTGGCCCGTTACTGATTGAACTCTATTTTTTGACAGTTCAGGCTAAAGCATATGACTTTTGGCTTACCAAGTTTGCTGATTCTTGCACATTGAGTGCAATCACTGAGCCCACCAATGATGATAACATACTGCAGGAGGGGCTAACACAAACAAATGATTGATGACAAAGTCACACGATCTACAAATAAATGCAGAAATATGTCTTTATTTTGTCCTTCTGAGAAGTGGAATTCCATGCTGATTACAGCATTGACAGCAGTCCTGCTATGATGAAACCCAGTGATGCAAGCACTGGGAACACAGGTAGATAGCAATCTGAACTTCGAACACCAAGTGTCCACATTGGTATTAAAAGCCTATGTTGTGCACATCATACGTCATTCCATCATATTCAAAACTTAGGACTGTATGGCAGCACAGTAGTCAAACTCTTCAGAGCACTAATAGAGTATAATGCTGTCTTTTGCATGTACCTCACCAGACACATACAGCAGCTGGAGAGATCACCAAGAAAATACAGGGCCTACATACCATGCTATGAGGTATGTGGATAGACTGAAAGCCATGTCACTGTAATCTATATTGTATAAGATGAGGTGACTTCTGTCTGGCCTCCAGCCCAGTGTCTGACTCTGTCCTGGTGGGAATAGAGCATATCTGCAAATCAGATATAGCTGATGACATCAGCAGTGTCTGTTGAGAAAAATATGGCAATAACGGTGTCCCACATGCTGGTTTAAAGGCTCTCTGTAATGTCAAGCAAGAGCAAAAGCACACACATACACACACACACACACACATACACACACACACACACACACACACACACACACACACACACACACACACACACACACACACACACACACACACACACATACACACACACAGTTGATTGCAGTGAGAATAGAACCCCTACCTATCTAAGTACACAGACTACAGACCTCTGTATTTAAGGCAAGCTCCACAGCTCAAGTCTGACTTGAAGTGTCACAGACAACACTTTATAGCTGATGACATTAGCAGTGTCTGTTGAGGAGAATATTGCAATAGCAGTCTCCCATATGCTGGTGTAAAAGGCTCTGTGTAATGTCAATCAAAAGCATGCACACACACTTGACTGCAGAGAGAATAGAACCCCTACCTATCTAATGTACACAGTCTTTATAATTCTATACTTTACACAAGCACCATAACAGAAGCCTGACTTTTACATGACTCCAGATTATGGATGAAATCAGCAGGGCATGTTGGAGAGAAGATGCTGGGAGGCCTGCATAGGTTCATTGCTTCATATGTTCATAGGAGGTTACTAGCCTAATGGCACTATGGCATTTTCAAGCCTAGCCATGTAAAAACACAAGTATCCTTAATGAGCATAGTTAGATGGTCATTGTAAGCAGATCAATATTGTGATTAACACTGACTAGTCCTGTCCATGAGAGACATAGATGCCACCCCAGAAGTGAATTTACAATTACCCATCCAGTTGTCAAGGTTGCACTTGAATAGGGTTATTGAAGAGCACTGCTTCACATGCAGTGGGAGCCTATTACAGAGGACTGGCAATCTCTGGCAGAGATATTTGTCTCCCCAGCATGTTCTGTTTATGTTACAGGCTAGGTTGAGATCTCTGGAAAAAGTTATTCTTGTCCCATTTGATTTTCAGATGTCAAATGTTTCCAGTAGGGCAGGGTCTGAGACTGCTTTGTAGGCTAACCATAAGTCATCCCTCAGTAGCCTGCATAATTCTGAGTACAGTGATTGGTCTTTCAGTCTTTCCATGTATGTAATGTTTTGGAGGCCCTGGATTCTCCCAGTCACAAACCTCTGTGTTTCCTCCAGTTGCTGCAGGTGTCTGGAGAGATATAGACAGAAAAGGACATTGTACTTAATTAGTGGTCTGATAATGGTAGAGTACAACAGAGCTATGACCTCCCTGGTATTGGGTGTAATGGCCTTATTTATGAAATGTGCAATATAGAATGTGTATCTCATCACTATGGATACCTAATGATTGAAGTGCATATTCCTATCAACATGTGTTCCCAAATCTTGCAACACTGTGTTTGAGATTAGAGGGGTACTATGTATATAATAATTAGTAGGGATACTTCATTTCCAAAGGGGACAATGAGGCATTTTTGTTTAAGGTTCAGCCCATGAGTTTAGCACCAATCATTTGTCTGTGTCAGCCCCTTTCATAATATGTTAAAATCATTGGGAAACTCTATATGGCTGAATCCAGTTGACAGTCATCTGCAAACCTGGCACACCACAGGCCATCTACCTTTGCCTGGGCTTCAGAGAAATAGTTTCCAAACAGTTGAGGACCCAGCACAGATTATTGTGGTATTCCACTGGTAAGTGGCCTAGTGGTGGAGGTGCAGTCTCCAGCTTTTGACAGTGTGTGTTCTGTCAGTGACCCAATTGACAGTTTATCTAGTAATGTATGGGTTAATTCCCAGATGGGACATCTTCTTAATGATACCCGGATAGGGGATAGTGTCAAAGGCCTTGGATAACTCATCATAGGCAGTATGTCCTGTTAACCCTTATCCAGGTCTTTGGGGTCAGTATCAAAGAAGATCACTAGGTTTAATAAGCAAGACCTACCCTTGACAAAACCAAAATGAGTCAGGTCAAATGTACTGAAGTTCACCTATGTCCCTGTGGATAAGGTCCATGCTGATTCCTTCCCTTGCCTTGAGATAAGACATTTAGGCTTATGGGTCAATAGTTCTAGTTCTGCATGTTACCAGATCAATGTGCATTGCATATCACACAACATTTGATATTAATTTCTGTAGTGTAGTTGATAAATGTGTGAAAAAAGTACTGAGACATCTGGGTTGCAATGCTTAGGAGGAGGCAACACATGGCTGCATTGTAAATATGTGACATATTGTTAGATAACCTTCAGTTTTTTATTTTTCCACATGTAATTTCATGTCATAGACACAAAATGGACAGTATACAGCAGTAATACATAATAATGTTTACTTTTACATAGCTCAGCAAACAGCAGATTTGTACAATGGTTGGCAAGATGTTTGCACATGCAAAATACACATTTCCAACACTTTCCATGTTTGCACATAGTTAAGCAGTGCACAAACACAAGCTGCGCTGTTAAAGTCTGAGTGTTTGTATTGAGTCTATGAAATACACCTGCTGCTTAACTGATTCTGTGGGAGTAGGTGTAAATGCATTGACACATTTCTTTTTGAGCCGGTATGATACTGGCTTTGTATCCAGGTGTATCTAAAACTTGTAAAAACTTAAAAAAACAATGATAATGCAATAACATAAATTTTTTATAGTACGTGTTGCTGTGTGTTGGCATGGAGCAGCGAGGTTAAGCAGCATTATGCAGAGGTAACTGCAGCATTGTACACTTGCTCACCGTTGAGCATTGATGCGAAATGCACACCTCTGCACAAACATAGAGCCCAAAAAGTGAAGGGATCCATCACTTTTTCTGCTACTTATGTGTGTTGTGTGTGATTCTATTTTTTGATCAGATTAAAGGTGTTAAAATGTGGTAGATAGGAAAATGGTGAAATGGGGAGCAAGCAGGGAGAAGAACATCAGGAAAGCAGCACAGGGACATGCAGGAGGGAGGTAGGAAAGAACCAAAGCTATCCATTTTTTTAATTGTGTAAACTGAAAATATGTGCAGAATATTAACATAAAAAGGAGTGACAACAATACAATCATTTTGTATAGCCAATTGGACCAAATCAAGTTTGTCAAGAAGGCACATATGTGAAATGGACAGCTATATTATGAGGAGATTTTCTTTTTCTTTTTTTTTTTTGTGGGACAGGTGCCAATTTTTTTTTTTCATTTCAAAAAGATAGGAATGTTGGAGAAGGGACATAGCTTTGTGTGGGTCAGGTAAGTTGGGTAAGTGAGGAAGCAAATGCAAACATATAAGACAAACAAGACAAGAGACAGAGATAGTGATGAACACAAAATGTTGGGGGACTTCATGATTGGGGTGAGGGAGGGAACAACACAGGCTCATGCCCATCGAGGTTGGAGACAGTGAGAATCAGTTCCTCAACCACTGGACTATCATCAGTGTCACCTTACTCCACTGGTGGCTGGAGTGCTTGATGTCTCCTCCTCCTCCTATGGACCATGAGGGAGTGCAGCCTCTCCATCCAGAGTAGGCATACACCAATGATGCAGTGCACAACTCTATGTACCATCCCTGGTAACTTGCTGTGGGTGATGAAATCACCAGCTCCACCACTGCTCCCAGAGGGTACCACTGCACCAGCTTCTGGGGTGATACTACGTGAGGGTGCAGGTAGTGCAGGGGCAGCATGGACAGTGCTGCAAGGTTGGCTCCCGGACATGCTGGGCATCAGTGCTGGAGGTGGTGGAACTGGGGCAGGCTGATCTACTTGGGCTGGACTACCTCACTCTGCTGTGTAGCATTTAGTTATGTGGTACACATGGATGACATGGAGACATTTTGATGGTACATAATAGAGAATAAAAAAAGAGAGATAAGGGTTGGGGTGAGAGAAAAAAAAGAGAAAAAAATCAGTACCATCACATGTGACATAACAATGCATTAATACAATTATGCAACTCTTTTGTCTGAAGTATTACATTTAAGTATACATTTTAACAGATACACACTATACTACAGATTGCTGAAAGTAATTCTTGAAATGTCCATATATTGAATATATGCATGTTCCAATTACACAGACTGCAGTTTACAGCAGGGCATTTGTGCCACTGCTATAGTGTTTTAAGTTAATGTAATTATTATTGAAGAAATAACAGTACTGTATAGTTGAGAATTGTGGTATTTGAACCCACAAACTCTGACTGCAGTCTAATATCGAACTCTTTCAATTAGTTTGTGCTACAGACCAATAATGCATGCATACTTTATTTTACAGTTGGGATATGCATACTCAATTTGATACAACTCTATAAAAGACCAAAAAGCTATCTTTAACTTTTAATGCTACAGTAACACTTCTCTTCTGCTGCATACTACCAGTTACTTTCCTCAGTCTCTCCAATTGAGCAATATGAACTCATGCTCAGTAGCATCTGGGGAAAGAACAGAAAAGAATGGAAGAGCATTATGCATACCAGTCTTGCCTATATTTAGATTTCTGTGCCTTACAAGTAATCTCTTAATGTCATACTAACACAGCTGTGGGATGTCTGCAGTCTCAATATCCTCCAACCAACAGTTGAGAGCATGGCATTTAAATGATGCCTACATTGCTGTCCAGTGTGTGGGATACTAGTGGCACTGGATACAGCCTGGGCCAAACTATTTCAGACTTCAGACTTGTAATGGGAGCCAAAATAGTCTCCAAGCAGAGTCCTTTGGCTGTGATACTTTACCAGGAGTCCAATAAATATCCTGGATACCCCACCTCTGTGCCCTAAACTGGCAACTTCCCCTCTAATGCCAGTCATGTATACCAGCTGAAGTAGAGCAATGGAGACTGATTCTTTCCCACCAGTTCCAGTTATTACGTTCACTGGTACTGTGCAAACTCGACCAATGATGGCAACTGCGTTTGTGTGATGTTAATTGGAGATCAGCAGTGCCAAGCAGGGAAGAATTAAATAAGTGATATTGGAAGGTTAATCTGACAGCTGGCCTTAGTTTGATGGGTGTCTACTGATGTAGTCTGGAAATATATATATTGGAAATTGGAAGGTAACTGTTAGATGAGTTAGGTTTGCAGACATGCACTGGGAGCATAAATGTAATGACCTTACTCATTTGTTTTTATATTTATACATTGAGAAAACTGATTTTTAAACTGTGGGATTCAAACCTAGGCATAAGGGACAAACATTTTCTTCCACAGCATTGATTTTCCATTTTTGCCACAGAAGAAGTGCTATTCAGACATAGTCAGGAATCTTACATAAATACAGGTGACAGTATGAGATGTTGCACACACATGTGTTTGACCTGACAAGATTATTTGATAAAGATCCAGTTGTGCATATGTGTTGTGTAATTATGAAGGCCATGCAATTCCAGATAGCAGGATTATACTTAAAAACTATAGCACACAGTATACCCTCAATCTTACATCTGAAAACACAATAATGGTGCCTCATCTCTCATATATATAATTTATATCAATTCCACTATCTAAAGTGTTATACGTGAGAATGAATATAATGGGAAGTGGAATAACAGTTAACGTGTATACAATATCCTCTATTAGAACCCAGGACTATGTGTGCGGCAGTGTTACACTTACACCTGTTACCACAAGAATGAAGAAATAACACGTGTCTATTTTCAATTTTGTTGCTATAAATTCCACTGTCACAACAGTAACAGAAAAGGTTGCACACCCTGTACTAGAACCCAGGAACATCTGTACTCCAGCCCTACAATTATACCTGCTGTCATAGGACTAGTTACATGGCATGCCCTAGTGGGTTTTTATGGTGCCCAACTGAATCATTTGAATGTATCTGGTTTCAATTATTAGCTGTCAGGGTACTCTCTGCAGATGTTCTGTCTGCTTCCTGGGTGGGCCAGTTGTCCAGTTTGTGCACTGCCACACTTCTCGCACACAAGATAAGCACACCCAAACCTGACATTCATTTCCCATTATTGAGCTAAGCAGTGCATCACGCAAACACTGCTCCCCCCAAACAAAATAGAAAAAAAAAAAAAGAAAAGAGGGACAAGTAGTTGAAATGAGAAAAAGCAATCTATGACATACACAGTAGAAAATGTTGGTTCACATAAGATATTTCTACATAGGTTTGGATTTGAATGCTCACTCCAATGAACCTTCAGAACACAGGAAGGGTGCTTTATCCCTCTTTGCCACACAAACAGCTTTGCAGCAAGGAACTGAAATCATTCTGCATACAACCAACTGCAGCATCATCTACAATAATACGGAACCATACAACTGTTATTTGTACATTTATTATTTTTGGATGTAGTGCACTAAGTCATCACACAACCAGTTATGACTACTGCTTGCAAATATACAACTCTGCCTTACCTCTCTGTGTTTGTTTATCATTCTTCTCTTATCTGACCAGTAATCTGAGGCATGCAGTCTGTAAGCCATTGTATATCATTGGCCTTAAAATGTGTGAGGATATTAAATGGCAATAATATCATATGTAGATGGCAAATATGAAGGGGAGGTTGGATGTTAATGAACAGAAACTGTGACTTGTGTACTGCTTACTTACAACTCCAGCCTTACATCTAATACTTTAAAAGTATAACCTGACACACACATTGGATTTGGGGCAGCCTGTAGTGCTGTTGTGTTTTACTTCTCCCAATCAGTAATCATTTACATTTGTAATCCTTTAAAACAATCACTGAGGTAGTGCCAGCACTAAGTTTACATCTGATACACAGAGCCAAGTATTTGGGATTCAGCAATTCTAATCAGTTCACACCTGATTTGCATCTTCAGTGTCCTAACAGCCTTGAATGAACACCATATAAAAAGGCAACCATGTAGTTAGGAAAACTGAATATGAGGAGACTTGTTTATGTGAAGAACACAGAACAGAGGCTATTACTTTGGGATATATCTGCACAGAGGATTACTGAACTTGAGAAGGTATGCTTGCATTTTATCAGCTACATACTGCATATGCTAGAATGTAATTAAGAAAAATCTGAAATAAAGGCTTTTACACTTTTATCTGTATGTATTAGTTAGAAGAGTACTGATGCCATGTGCATGTTTGTCAAGGCATTTCACAGGTATGCACGACTTTCAATATCTTAAAATGGCATGTTCTGTCTTAAATCTGTAGACTTGTTTCAAAGACAGCTCATTTGATACCACTTTTAGCATTTCAAAGATGGTTTGTTAGCAGAATGTGTCATTTGCCTGATCTTTTTTTTTTTTTTTTTGGGGGGGGGGCTGCAAAGCTGCATTTTCATTATGGTACAAACAAGGATATATTGCTATTGTTGCTCTTTTTTCATCTTGCATGTTCCTCTTGCTGTAAATCTCTGGACTGTTTATGTTTTTCCAGTGGGTTATCTTAGATGCTATCTTTTCTGCATTATATGGGAACAGTTATTTTGTAGTTATATTATACTTATGTGCATTATGCTTCTGTTGTCTTTTAAGACACTTTGGGCCACCCAGGTGTCTCAATCTTTGAAGACCATCCTTCGCTGATGCTGAAAATCAGGTTATTGTCAATGCTTTTAGGCAACATGGCACCTTCCTGCTTGAAAGGGGTTGAAGAGATATGTCATGCAGAATGCAGATGTGGCAGCAGATTGTCGATGATGTCTGTCAGAAAAAATATGTATTAATGTATGTGTTTAGTGCTTATTAGAAGCTAAAAGGGTTAACAGATTTCATTCTATTTTATGTACAGCTTAGTTTTGTATGAAACTACAAGATGCTTTTCAAACTGCAATATGCTTTCTGAAACTGCAAGATTGTCTCTGACCTAGTATTTGCTAGCACAGCAAAATTCATGTTTATACTTTTTGGAAATATACTGAGAAGCAGGTGATTATCTGCTAGGTCAGGAAAATAATGAATAGAACAATACTGTTTTCTATAATGATATTGAACTTGAACAATCAGCTCTGTTTGTGTTATGAGAACATGCACAGCTGCAGAAAAGATAGATACAGTTGAACAAAGACTGCTTGAAGAAATGAACTATAATCTGTACTTGCTTTGTGCTCGAATTAGCCATAGTACCTTGAATGGTAACATTGCATAGTGAGAAGTTGTATCTGACTGGTGGTCATCAAGGCCATGTTGTTTTTCTTAGGAAGTTTTTTCAGTGTCAGCAGAAAATCATGAACAAACAGCTGCTATGAAATAATATTGTAAGAACTTGTGATTTGTTACGTCAGCTTGGTAGGCAATGTCTTGTAAGAAATGTATAAGAATGTCATCACTTCCTGATTCTAGTTAGACAAACTCTGTATTAGCACGTTTTTGTCTCCTTGCTGCAAGATTAAAGTGCCTTAACCTGAACCTGCCGTGTATTATTCTTTTTGAAGTTGTTTTTTCCTTTGACAGATTGGTCCTTCGGACCGGAAACTCTCACTTCACCTCAGGTCAGATAGGCCAGGTGGCATGAAACCGTATGGGAAAGAAACCACATTGGTTCTTCTGCGCTGAAAGACCTCCGACTAAATTGTCATTCAAAAGAGGCCAGCCACTGTTCTGATCTGCGTCTGGAGGACGAGTTAAACGATACTTACTCGAACCAGACGGTCAATCACGGAGGCTCAGGTAAGGTGAGATTTACCTTTTTTCTGTTTTAGATCAGGGACTTGATGTGCATTGTCTGTCAGGAGATTTGTTTTGTACAAGTCAGGGACAGAAAGATTGCTGTCTTGTCATAGATCAGGGAAACAGAATAGGTAGGCAATTATTCTAGATAAACTGTGAAAAAGAGAAAATCGTGGTACCACGTAAAAATAAGAAGGGTTACGTAACAGCTCAAAGGTTAAAATAAAATTGTAAATAAGTGCACAAAAAGATCGCAAGGTCTGCCATTAACTGAAGATGCAAAATATATGCAATTACAACATGCCGACAGTGTTAGGTACTATACAAAATGGGTTAATAAATATGAATTCGATGGCAAATTAGAAAAATCCTCACTTATTAAACTTGTCAAACAGCTTAAAACTGATGCAAAAGGTCAGGTGAAAAAGCAACGTCAATTAGGCATTCCTCAGGCACACAGGTGGATTGAGGAAGCAAACCGTAGGGAACAAAAGAGTAATAATTCGAAAGCAATGTTTCTAGATAAAGAGGGATAATAACTTGGTAATAGCATCAGCCCCTCCACCTCCTCTGCTTCCCTTACCAGAATATGAAGTGAGTGGACAAGTTCGTCCACTTCCGCTATACCCAGCTGTCCCCGCAAAGCTAAAACCATTTGTCAGAGATCCTGTCGAGACTAGGTCTCAAACATGTAACTTAAGAGGGGATATTGAATATCAAATAAATAAAAATTCATGAGCTATGAGTGAAGAAGAGATATGTCCACTCATAGAAGTACCAAATCCTCAGGCAGGACAGGAAGGGCAGGACCCAACACTCCTGGTATATAGACCGTGGACACCAGAAGATATCTGGAAAGCCACAAAGGGCATTCCCCATCCAAAAGTTAATTTTAGAAAATTCTTAGAAGACTTACAGGGCATGAGGTTAAGTTATCATTTAAATGGAGAAGAAGTAGAAAAAGTAGTCAGACAAATCGTAGGTCCAGATTGGCACATGATCAGTGGCAACTGGAATCCCCGTAACGCAGAACACAAGCCACTCCCACATAGCAACGCAGAGCTGGATAACAGAGTGAAAGGTCTGACAGACCGAATCTCTGAGAAATGGAAGCCTAGGGCAGACTGGACTTGCATTAATCAATGCATCCAACAAGAAGGTGAAACTGTTGATAGATATTATGCTAGATTATTAGAATGTTTTAATAACCACTGCGGAATGCAGATTCCCGAAGACCAAACACAAGATTCCCAATATGAGCAGCAGCTAAAGAATGCATTTTTGAAAGGCAGTATTGCACCCATCAGCAGCTTTATTACAAAGCACATGGTAGATCACCGTACAAGTAGATTACAGTCATTACTTGAATATGCAAGACATGCCAAAAGGCATTTTAATAACAAAAAAGAAAAAGAAAACCCAAGTATTTGCTGTAGAAGACAGAGCAGAATTTTTTGTAGTACAGACAGGGAAAAAGGGCAAGAAAAATGCACACGGAAACAAACAATCTGATAAGCGATCAGAGGAGTATGAAGAAAGAAAGAAAAGGGGTGAATGTTTTATGTGCGGAAAAAAGGGACATTTGGCAAGGGATTACAAGCAAAACAAGAAGGTAGCCATGGAAGATAAGGAGGGTGAGGACTGACTATATGATAGCCAAGAATCACTAGAAAGGAATAACCAAGAAAAGACAAATGCAAATGTGATAGAGGGAGTAGAGGATGTGAAAGAAGAAATAGAGGAAGTGCAGGAAATCACAGATAGTGAAGTGAAATTTTAGACTTAGCATTATTGAGCCTAGAGCTCTACTTAGCAGACACAAAACCGGAAGTTACGCTTCTGGTAGAGGGGAGGGAAGTTAAATTTCTGTGTGACTCAGGGGCATCACGAACCCTGATACATCCTTCCAAACTACCAGAAAATTCAGAATCATTTGATTACATATTAGTGAAAGCAGCTAATGGACAGCTGTATCGGAAGCCACTCTCCCATAACATAGCAATAACTGACCCTGTTTCAGGGATGACCCAGAAAAGCAAAATTGTTGTTTCTGCAAAATGCCCAGTAAACCTTTTGGGCAGAGACCTTATGCAGATATTT
Organism: Protopterus annectens; assembly: GCF_019279795.1. Taxonomy (NCBI): domain Eukaryota; kingdom Metazoa; phylum Chordata; order Ceratodontiformes; family Protopteridae; genus Protopterus; species Protopterus annectens. The sequence goes on along the minus strand of NC_056736.1, from coordinate 247,292,020 downwards.
GGCATAGCAGTAGTTCCAACTATGCAGGGTATGGAAGCACAGCGACAAATGGATACTTTTGTAGTGCGACCGGAGGGTGAAACATTTTATTGGTACAGCCAGGACTTGGTCATGACTGGTCCAGGGGCAGTAACCGAAGAGCTGATGAACATAGCCATCAGTAAGTGCCCCTCCCTTGACACTGATAAACAGCATTTGTTGTACTGTACTCTGTATTATTGTAGCACACCAGGACCTGATAAGGAATATGAGCAAGAACTGTTTAGAAACCATGCAAACAGATTAGTATTACATAATCTGTATTGGGACACAGAAGGCAACAGTGTAGTTAGCTGTTCATTGCCCCAGGAATTCTTTGCACTTTATAAATCTAATCGATTACCACATGTTAGTTTAACTAAGGACAAGAATGTGAAATGGGCAGACATATGAGAAAAAGTCACAAAGTGGGAAAAACAGACAGAGTTAGAACTGTCAGAACAGGGAGTACAGAAGCAGAAGTTAAATTGGATAACACAGACACACCCAGCTGTACACTTGCAGTCAAGCGAGGACAGCTGAGTAGCACTCTTACTAGAAGAGGAAGAAAATACCTTATGAGGCATACCAGAAACTCTCTGGTCAACAGGGAAATCAGATGCAGGACTTATTCGTACAGCAGGACAAGTTACTATCACACCAAAATCAGCATTCAGACCACAGAAGAGACAGCATCCCTTAAGAAAAGATGCAGAAGTAGGAATCAAACCTATAATAGCAGCTTTACTTAAGGAAGGAGTACTGATAGAATCTCCTGATTCACCATGTAACACACCCTTATTTCCTATCAGGAAAGCAAACGGAGAATGGCGTATGGTCCAAGATTTACAAGCTGTAAATGACGCAGTAATACCTAGAGCACCTATGGTGCCAGATCCACACACCCTGTTGAATGATTTAAAGCCTCAACAGAAGTATTTTTCTGTGGTAGATATTAGCAATGCATTATTTTCAATACCGATACACCCTGACAGTCAACATTGGTTTGCATTTACATTTCAGGGGAAAAGGTACACATATACGAGACTACCACAGGGGTATTGTGAAAGCCCAACAATATTCGCACAGGAAATGGCAAGTAACTTGGCGGGATTTATCCCACCGAGAAGCAGCCAGATTTTACTTTATGTAGATGACATCCTGCTGGCAGCCCCCACCCAGCAAGAATGCAGAGAAGATACCATAGCATTACTACAATTTCTAGCCACTCAAAGACATAAAGTGAACAAAAACAAATTGCAGCTTTGGAAAAAGCAAGTTAAATACCTGGGATATGTGATATACAAAGAAGGCAGAATATTAGATGAAGAGAGAAAAATAGCAATTTTACAAGCATCCAAACCAACTACCAAGAAGGAAATGATGTCCTTCCTGGGTACAACTAATTTCTGTTGGAGTTGGATTCCAAACTATGCTTTGGAATCCAGTCCACTGACTGACTTGATATACAAGAAACCTATGGCAGCACAAGATTTATTACAATGGACACCAGAAGCAGAATCAGCTTTCTGTAAATTAAAGCAACTGATAGCATCCTCATTAGTTTTAGGATTACCAAACTATCATAAACGTTTTTTCCAAACCGTAGATTGTAAGCAAGGTTATATGACATCAGTGTTAACACAGCAACATGGGGACAAGCAACGCCCCATAGCTTACTATTCATCACAGCTGGACCCAGTGGCGTGATCCCTGCCCCACTGTGTACAAGCAGTAGTCACAGCTGCAATGGCAGTACAGGCTTCGGCCTCAGTAGTGTTGTTCCACCCTATCACATTGAGAGTGCCTCATGCAGTCGCGATTATTTTACTGCAAGAAAAAGTAGCATATCTTTCTCCTGCTAGACATCTTTCCTGGATGACTATACTTTTGAGCCAACCTCATATGACAATTGAACGGTGTACAACTTTGAATCCGTCTACCCTTCTCCCAACCCCTGCGGATAGCACACCACACAGCTGCCTGCAGGAGATTGAGCAAAAGACACTACCTAGAAAAGATCTTACGGATGTTCCCTTGGATGATGCTGAGGTGACATATTACGAGGACAGCTCATGCAAAAGGGGTCCCACAGGACAGAATCTAGTAGGATATGCGGTAGTTTCTGATACTGAGATTGTAGAAGCAAAATCTTTACCACACAACTTATCTGCAAAGCAGCAGAATTGATTGCCTTGACACGGGCATGTACCTTAGCAAAGGGTAAATGTGTAAATATTTTTACTGATAGCCAGTACGCTTTTTCTACTGTACATGTTTTTGTGCAACAGTGGAAGAATAGAGGAATGATAACATCTACTGGCAAAACGATTAATCAAGCGCAGTTTATTTTAGATTTGTTAGAATCTATTCAGTTACCTCAGAAAGTAGCTATTTGTAAATGCGTAGCTCATACCAAGCAACAGGATAGGATTTCAAAAGGTAATGCGAGAGCTGATACAGCTGCAAAGCAGGCAGCTTCAACTTCAGAAGTATTTCTTTTGAGTGAGGAATTACAACCTTCTGAGATTTTAGATTTAGAAATGTTGAAAACAATGCAGACACTTACTAGGAAAGTAGAAAAACAGAAATGGATAAAACAAAGAGCAATTCTTGAGAAAGGACTGTACATCTCCAAGGAAGGAAAACCGATATTGCCATCTAACTTGTTTAGATATGCAGCTTTGTTGAGCCATGGGCAGTGCCATGTCTCAACAGGGAGAATGGTACAGTTAGTGAATCAAGTGTTCACAACATACGGATTTATAAACTACACTAAAACTTTTTGTGTGGCATGTCATGTTTGTAATAAGCATCATGCACAAGGGGCGTTGAAGCCTAAGCAAGGGAGTTTCCCCTACACCACCATACCCATTCCATACTATTTGTATGGATTTCATAGAACTGAACAAATGCGAAAATAAGAAGTATTGCCTTGTCATTATAGATATGTTTTCCAAATGGGTGGAAGCTTTTCCAACTAAAAATCCAGATGCAGCTACTGTTGCAAAAATTCTTGTTAAAGAAATTATTCCTAGATTTGGCATACCAGAAAAGATCTATAGTGACAATGGCACACACTTTGTAAATCAAACTATACAACAGTTGAGTCGATATTTCGGAATTTCCTTGAAAAACCATTGTGCATATCATCCACAATCTGCAGGACCAGTAGAGAGGCATAATGGGATTTTGAAAAGTAAACTTAGGAAATTAATTAGTGAAACACAAAAAAATTGGGTGCACTGCCTGCCTCTGGCACTGTTGAGCATGAGAACTGTTCCAAATGCAAAAGGGTTAACTCCTTTTGAAATACTGTTTGGGAGGGCATATTATATACCTCAGTGGAAACCTCTCATGCCTGCAGACCAGGAGGCCAACAGTTCACTTGCAGAATATATGAGACGACTTTTAAGTAATAAACAACTTTTGCAGTTAAATTCTGTTTCATATAAAGAACAAACCAGACCATCGGAAGCAGCAGTAGTCCCAGGCACGTGGGTCTGGGTGAAAACTGTAAAGAAAAAGAATTGGACGTAAGTGGGAAGGGCCGTACCAAGTGCTACTGTCAACACCCATTGCAGTCAAGATCACAGAGCGAGCGTCCTGGATTCATTTGAAACACTGTAAACTGGTTAAGAACTTTGAACTGGACAAAACCCTTGTTACTGTTACACAACAAGAACAAAATTACCAGATATAGAGAAAACAGGAATGCAGAACAACCCAGAAGTATTGCATGATTATCCTGTTAACTATACTGATAACAATGATCTTTTTGCTGTGGCCTTTCCTTTTTCCAGCCACACGAGCTGAACCAAAAAAACGTGATGCAAGGAAATCATAGACTGGCATCCGAACTTTAACACTTACCAAGCAATTAAATATGCATATGCTGAAACTTTTAATGTTTTGAATTGCTGGATTTGCACAGCTATACCAGCAGCATACAGGGGATTATTAATGACTGCTGTCCCCCTAGGGGACAATGAGACCTGGGAAAATTTGATTTGTGATACTACAACTGTAAAATCACAAGACAAAATAACATTGTACCTGCCTGTTACACAAAAGGGAATTGTGTGTTTTTACAAAAATGATACTGTTCAGGTAGGTTGGAGCAATTGTAATGTGACTGTTCCTTACAAATGTTATACCAAAGCTAATAATGCAGGTTATATTTGTGATACAAACTATGACTCATATTTTGAATCAATGCACAAAACGGTCGATGAAATACAACATAATCCTGTACTTTTTAAACAACTATCTATCATTGATAAGAAAATGTTTCATGCAGGGCAAGTGTATATTAATACTAAAGTAGAGAATTGTTATTTTGTTTGTGGGAAAAAAGCATACAAATGGTTACCTGAGAATTGGTCCGGCAGTTGTTTTTTGGGTTACCTGGTTCCGGCCATACGACACACTGCAGTTTTGCCTCAGGGAAGAATTCGAAATGTCAGAGAGGTCACCAAGAAAACCAGAAATCCAATCAAGAGACCTGAGAATCCAGTGGGACGAATAAAAGCAGGCTGGAGAAACCATAATTCCGTGAAAGACAAAAATAAACTGACACACATGGACTTGAGTGACACTATTATATCATGGGCAGGCATAGCTTCTGCATATGGCACAGTAAAATCGATTTTGGAGCTTAGAAAACTGTCCAAACTTCTCGAAGTAATGAGTACTGCAACTTTTTCTGCTCTCGAATTAGTAACTGATGAACTGAATGCTATGAGAACTGTGGTGCTTCAAAACCGCATGGCTCTCGACTTCACCCTAGCGGTGAAAGGTGGTACGTGCACTTTAATAAAAGAGGAGTGCTGTTCATATATTCCTGACAACCAGCATGAGATAAACAACCATCTTGAGGTGATTCAGCAAGTGTCAGCCATGACCAAACCAGGCCCAAACCCACTGACGGATTTTTTCCAGAATTTGTTTGGGGGGTGGGATACCATCCTAATGAACATCCTGATTGCCATTTGTGCGAGATTACTCCTATTAGGAGTGTGTGTTTGTTGTGGTATTCCCTGCATGAAAAGATTAATCAAAGATTTTATAGACATGTCAGTTTCTGAGACTTTGTATCAAAGTACTGAAATTGAAGAATTGCTGAAAAGTGAAACACTTTCATAAGTTTTAACTGAATGACTCTCTTAACTGCAAATCTTGAACAGAAGAGGTTAGGAGAAGAAGCAAACTTTATGCTTTTGAAAATAGAATAAAAGTATTAACAAGGGGGGAAATGTCAGAAAACGATGTATTAATGTATGTGTTTAGTGCTTATTAGAAGCTAAAAGGGTTAACACATTGCATTCTATTTTATGTACAGCTTAGTTTTGTATGAAACTACAAGATGCTTTTCAAACTGCAATATGCTTTCTGAAACTGAAAGATGCTCTCTAACCTAGTATTTGCTAGCACAGCAAAATTTATGTTTATGCCTTTTGGAAATATACTGAGAAGCAAGTGATTATCTGCTAGGTCAGGAAAATAATGAATAGAACGATACTGTTTTCTATAATGTTATTGAACTTGAACAATCAGCTCTGTTCATGTAATGAGAACATGCACAGCTGCAGAAAAGATAGATACAGTTGAACAAAGACTGCTTGAAGAAATGAACTATAATCTGTACTTGCTTTGTGCTCGAATTAGCCATAGTACCTTGAATGGTAACATTGCATACTGAGAAGTTGTATCTGACCGGTGGTCATCAAGGCCACATTGTTTTTCTTAGGAAGTTTTTTAAGTGTCAGCAGAAAATCATGAACAAACAGCTGCTATGAAATAATATTGTAAGAACTTGTGATTTGTTACGTCAGCTTGGTAGGCAATGTCTTGTAAGAAATGTATAAGAATGGCTTCACTTCCTGATTCTAGTTAGACAAACTCTGTATTAGCATGTTTTTGTCTCCTTGCTGCAAGATTAAAGTGCCTTAACCTGAACCTGCCGTGTATTGATCTTTTTGAAGTTGTTTTTTCCTTTGACAATGTCAATGCCATGGATGGACATGATAGGACATATGAGCAGGTGTACACAGTTCCACTGACATGATCTCATCCACACAGAGGAGACCAGCTGCAGTGGGCCGTGATCAGATCAGTACCAGGGGACCTACTACAGAGCCATCACTAACATCAAATGAAGAGTTTCTGTCCACTGTCAAGGATCCAGACAACTCCCAGGAAATTGCAGAACAGCATATCCTCGACATTGGAGCTACTGTTTCAGGGACAGCAAGCATGTCCCAGGAAGATCTTCCAGGTAGGCTTTTGTAACTCAGTTGCGGAATACTGTTGTATTGTAAAACAATTGAAATCAATATGTTACTTCTGTTTCACAAGAATTTTTTTCGGGGGGGATTGAAGATTGCTACAGTTAATAGCACATTTTGATTGACCAGCTTAGTTTGGAGTTGTCATCCAAGTTCTTGTTGAAAGTATAGTTGATGGACATGTAAAGGAGTAATAGTATTACCCACTATGTTTCTGGTAATTGTGATGACATTGTCCTCACTGGGACCATCTGGCATGCAGATAGTAAGCCAAACATTTTTATGTCAGTATTGATGAGTGATTCAAAGAAATATTTTAGTGTGTGATGTTGATTTCAGTGTGCTAAGAGTGTTTTGGAGGTGAAAAGAGTGTCGGATAGAGTGATGTTTATGAAGCTGGAAATTGATGGTGTAATGATGAATGTTGTTAGTGCATATGCTCCACAAGTTGGGTGTGTGGTGGATGAGAAAGAAACATTTTGGAGTGATTTGGATAAAGTGGTGATGACTGTACCCAAGGGCGAGAGACTGGTGATTGGAGCAGATTTCAATGGGCATGTTGGTGAAGGAAACAGAGGGGATGAGGAAGTGATGGGTAGGTATGGTGTTAAGCAAAGGAATGCAGAAGGTCAGATGGCAGTGGATTTTGCGAAAAGGATGGACATGGCTGTGGTGAATACATATTTTAACAAGAGGGAGGAGCATAGGGTGACATACAAGAGTGGAGGAAGATGCACACAGGTGGATTATATCTTATGTAGAAGGGCCAGTCTGAAGGAGATTGGAGACTATAAAGTGGCGGCAGGGGAAAGTGTAGTTAGGCAGCATAGGATAGTGGTTTGTAGGATGACATTGGTGATCAAGAAGGGGAGGATGAGTGTGAGGACAGCACCAAGGATCAAATGGTGGAAATTGAAAAAGGGTAATTGTGAGGTGAAGTTCAGGGAAGAGTTAAGACAGGCACTGCGTGACAGTGGAGAGTTACTGAACAGCTGGGTAAATACAGCAGAGCTAGTAAGAGAGATAGCTAGAAAGGTGCTTGGTGTGACATCTGGAAAGAGGAAGGAGGACAAGGAGACCTGGTGGTGGAATGAAGAAGTACAGGAGAGTATACAGAGAAAGAGGTTGGTGAAGAAGCGGGATTGTCAGAGAGATGAAGAAAGTAGACAAGAGTATAAGGAGATGAGGTGCATGGCAAAGAGAGAGGTGGTGAAGGCTAAGGATAAGTCGTATGAAGAGTTGTATGAAAGGTTAGACACTAAGGAGGAGAAAAGGACCTGTACCGATTGGCTAGACAAATGGACCGAGCTAGTAAAGATGTGCAGCAGGTAAGGGTGATAAAGGATAATGAGGGAAATGTACTCACAAGTGAGGAGAGTGTGTTGAGCAGATGGAAAGAGTACTTTGAGGGGCTGATGAATGAAGAGAATGAGTGGGAGAGAAGGTTGAATGATGTGCTGATAGTGAATCATGAAGTGCAGTGGATTAGCAAGGATGAAGTAAGGATAGCTATGAAGAGGATGAAGAATGGAAAGGCTGTTGGTCCAGATGACATACCTGTGGAAGCATGGAGGTTTTTAGGTGAAATGGGAGTGGAGTTTTTAACTAGATTGTTTAATGAAATCTTAGAAAGTGAGAGGATGCCTGAGGAATGGAGAAAAAGTGTTTTGGTACCGATTTTTAAGAATAAGGGTGATGTGCAGAGCTGTAGTAACTACAGAGGGATTAAATTGATGAGTCACAGCATGAAATTATGGGAAAGAGTAGTGGAAGCTAGGTTAAGAAGACAGGTGATGATTAGTGATCAGCAGTATGGTTTTATGCCAGGAAAGAGCACTACAGATGCAATGTTTGCTCTGAGAGTGTTGATGGAGAAGTACAGAGAAGGTCAGAAAGAGTTACATTGTGTCTTTGTGGACTTAGAGTAAGCATATGACAGGGTGCCTAGAGAGGAGTTATGGTATTGTATGTGGAAGTCAGGAGTGTCAGAGAAGTATGTAAGAGTGGTACAGGATATGCACAAGGGTAGTGTGACAGCGGTGAGGTCTGCGGTGGGAGTGATAGATGTGTTTAAGATGGAGGTGGGATTACATCAAGGATCAGCTCTGAACCTTTTCTTATTTGCAGTGGTGATGGACAGGTTGATAGATGAGATCAGACAGGTGTCCCCGTGGACTATGATGTTTGCAGATGACATTGTGATCTGTAGTGAGAGTAGGGAACAGGTGGCGGAGACCCTGGAGAGGTGGAGATATGCTCTAGAGAGAAGAGGAATGAAGGTCAGCAGGACTAATACAGAATATGCATGTGTGAATGAGAGGGAGGATAGAGGAATGGTGAGGATGCAGGGTGTAGAGGTGGTGAAGGTGGATGAGTTTAAATACTTGGGATCAACAGTTCAGAGTAATGGTGAGTGTGGAAGAGAGGTGAAGAAGAGAGTACAGGCAGGATGGAGTGGGTAGAGAAGAGTGTCAAGAGTGATTTGTGACAGACGAGTACCAGTAAGAGTGAAAGTGAAGGTCTACAAGAGGGTAGTGAGACAAGCTAAGTTATATGGGTTGGAGACAGTGGCATTGACAAAAAGGCAGGAGTCAGAGCTTGACATGGCAGAGTTGAAGATGTTAAGATTTGCACTGGGTGTGATGAGGATGGACAGGATTAGGAATAAGTATATTAGAGGGTCAGCACAGGTTGGAAGGTTTGGAGACAAAGCCAGAGAGGCAAGATTAAATTAGTTTGGACATGTACTGAGGAGGGATGCAGAGTATATTGGGAAAAAGATGCTAAGGATGAAGCTGCCAGGTAACAGGAAAAGAGGAAGGCCTAAGATAAGGTTTATGGATGTGGTGAGAGAGGACATGCAGGTGGTTGGTGTGACAGAGCAACATGCAGAGGACAGGAAGAAATGGAAACAGTTGATCCGCTGTGGCGACCCCTAATGGGAGCAGCCGAAAGAAGAAGAAGAAGATGTTGATTTCAGGACAGTGATTTGTTAGCATATTTTGGAGTATAGTAGTTTAGATATTAATTGATCCTGTGTTTGTTGCTTATTATCACAGGTTATCTTGACAGTGGAAGTGTGAGACTTCTATCACCTAATGTCAAAGTATTAGCAGACTTCGATGATGATGGTGACGAAACAGAGGTTCAGTCAGGGGGGTGCAGTGGTTGAATCTGACACTGAAGTTGACATACAGCATCCCCTGAAATTCTATCAGACATGGATTGGCCTATGCCTACCTATTCCAGTGAGCCCTCAGATACTGGACAGGCAGAGTATGAGACAATTGTTCAGGGAAGTGAGGTTACTGTGGCTTCAGTGCCTGTTGACTTGACCCATTGTCAAAGTGTGGGGAAGGTGCCACACAGGAGGTTGTTAGGGGTGCTCGGAGGAGGCCTGCTGTCCATCCTCTGCCTGATCCAGGTGTTTCTTCTCGTATCACTTAATATGCTTTTAGGGTCATCAAGGAGGCACAGGCATGTTGCCATAAGTGCTCCAGAGAAATGCTTAGGGTTGTAGATGTGGCACAGGCTAACATGCTTGACTGGCTCCACCATGTTGCCAATTCAATGGATTGGATGAATGACACATTGGAATGAGTGTGCCTGTGATGGAATGAGTGGTGACTGTGATGGAATGTCCTTGAGGGTGTAGGTCAACCACATCATCTGCTGATAGGCAATGTGGCCATACCTGATCACACTCCCACAATAGCAGCACTTCCACTGCTCCATCAGTGAGTGAGATGTCCACACCCACACATGGCAGGCCATGGGGGTCATTGCCTTGGGCATCCTCAGGAGGGAAGCTCATCCATCAGACATCATTCATGTTCAGGTAGCAGCAGTGCATCTGACCATGGGTGTGGATGTGTCAGTGCAACTCCTGCAGAGCCAGTTCTCGTGGTCAGGGTTGACAACAATTAACTGCCACCTCTACCATGCACAGCTCACACCTGTCCAACATACCAAGACATAGAGCTAGCACAGAGCTTCGCTGTGTTCATACAGACATGCACAGACCAATTTCACCTGGAGGACCCCTACAGACACACACACACACACACACACACACACACACACACACACACACACACACACACACACACACACACACACACACACACACAAAACAGTTACATGGTTCAGCCATGCAGCTTAAAAATAATTTTGTCTCACTGGACATTTATTCATTTATCTGAATGTCTGTCTGCTTCTCTTTCTTACTCACACACACTCACCAACCTTTTGTGTGAGCTTAGGCTTCCTGCCCCCCCATCACCTTGTGCAAGTGATGATAACTGTACCATATCCCTGTAGTGTAT